>NC_040231.1:26768173-27092946 GCF_001444195.1 Xiphophorus couchianus | reverse complement strand
ACAAAGAGTTTACCATTTTGATTCTGATACACATTTAAATATTTGACTAATAGAAAGGAAGGTAGTTTTCACGTGAGCATTGTTTTCAGTTGAATATCTTTTCCAACACTGCTTTTTAAAGAGTAAAAATGGTAAATTAACAAGCTGATATTAACCAACTTGCTAGTTGGGTTATGCAGAGTCCAGAGTCAACTGTTTTGCAAATGTGTGACCAATAGCTAACCAAGTAAACCAGTGTTAGCTTAATAAAAATGGCTCTCATTTTGTTACCTCACAATATGTTTTCCAAAAATATTTCCAAACAACCTACAATATACAGTAGTTCATATAAGTGATGACAAGGAGTGTGGAACCACAGGGAAAGGGTGTTGTTGCTCTACACTACTGGAGAAAACTCTCTTGTAACCTTCTAGTTGTTAAATTACCTAAAATAAACTTTCTGTCTGTCTGCATGTGGGAACTGATTACCCCGTAGAAAACTCATAAAGAAAATGCAGATGCCGCACAAAAAGGACCACAAAGAACACATTTTAACTGTAAGGCAAGAGTGTCAAACACTGTCCAGTTGGAATTATTTTTATAACTTAAACTTAAAACATATGGTCTTAAAAGTACAGTGTGAAGTTAAACTAATTCGACTACCTAGTCGTTGCAAAGAAAAAGATTAAATAAACACCTTCAGATTTTATAGCTTTTATGCACACTAATGTCTGTTTTTATATCTTGTTTTAAATATTAGTTAAAACATTTTTTTTTTCAAAGCCAATATACTGCCAAGGCCTAAATAACAGTCAGTGGGGGTGATTTTATTTCCTAAATCACACCTCTGCCAAAGAGGAGCCTCTTCAAGAGCTTTTACATGACTGACCATGGCCCTGTGTTAGATTATCGTGGACTGTCATTGCCATCACTCCAACTTTCTGTCACAGACAAGGCTCAAAGAGCTCTCTTTCACTCTGACCCTCAATTACCCAGCCCAATCATCTCTGACAGGTGTTGAGGTACAGTAATAAACCCCCGTCTGATGGCGCCGAGGCAACCTCTCCTTTAAAGCACCTCTGAGAGCTGTGAAATGACTAAGCTCCGAGTTGATCAGGTGCTGTGAACACAGTTGACTCATCGCTGCTGGTTGATAGTGTGCAGTGAAACAGAAAAAAAGAAATTACAATAACACTTAAAATTACCGCAACACTCACTCGTTTGGTTGAAATTTATAGAAAAGCCCGTATGGGAGAGACGTTTACTGTGATGCACAGAGAGATGCTCTGAAATTAGACCAATTAAACACCTACGTTTGAAAAAAAAAAAAAATTCTAAAATTTATATGATCAGAATACGCACACGAAAATGACTGACACGGTTACAATCGCGCTCTTCAAACCAAACAGTGATGAAAACAGCCATCGGCAGAGTCTTTGAGAGAAAATTAAAGACTGAAGTTACAGTCAAATCTGCAGCACTTACAGAACATCAACTCTCATACAATCCATTACAGCTCAACTGTGTCGAAAATAGTCTTTTCAGTCACAAAAATAGGCCATCGCTGTGTCATAAACTGCAAAGAGTGTGAGAGCCATAAAAAGAAGCAGAGATTCACAGGCTGCTTTTTCTTTACTCTAAACTGCCTGTTCATATTTTTTTACTTTTTTAGGATCATCATGGAAGAAGTAGTCCAGTGAACCTGTCCAGTAGAAAAAATAAAAGAGATACAACATGTACCGGCATGATGTTATTCACCCATCTGAATGCATCAGAATATCATCCAAGTTATTCCAGTAAATCAGTTCAAAAACTGAAAACTTATCGTATCTATTTTTGTGGCACGCAGGGCTACATTTCAGGAATCCATTTCAGTTCATTCTTTATTAAAGGTCACATCTAATAAAATCCCCAAATTCTGTTTCTCAGCAAATTACAATTTCACAAGGTGAAAGTAATATAGACCTTTTTTCAAAAAACAGAAGAAAGAAATGTAGTATCATGGCCGTCACGATCGCGGAGAAAACAACCGACGTTACAGCTACTGAGGAGATGATCACCGACGCGTTCCGCATGCTGGGTAAGCCGCAAAAGGTCACTGATAAAGAAGCTGGCTGCTTAGAGTGCTGTATCCATATTGTATTGAAGGAAAGTTTAGTAGAAAGTGAAAGTGGGGTAGAAACAAAGGCAAATGCAGAAAGAATACCTGGATCCTTGAGAAGCAAAATAGTGACATTCCTTGAGTCAAGACAACATCAATCATTTCCTGGACTAAGGAGAAAAAGGACTGGATTGTTGCTGAGGGATCCAAAGCTGTTTTCTATAGATGAAAAAAAAGGTTTCATTTGGAAATCAATAACCTTGAGTCAGGAGTAAGAGCGGAAAGCCCCAGAATTCACGTTGCTTGAGGTTCAAGTGTAAAGTTTTGGCTCCTGTCCAAACTCCCAAAGGTACTGATGCCTGGTATGATAACCATGCTATCAATGTGCTTGACTCGCTAAATGACTTGATCTGAACCTCATGAGAATCTACGAGGTTTTGTCAAGAGGAATATGAACGACACCAGAGCCAACAATGTAGATGAGCTGAATGGCACAGTTAAAGTAACATGAGCTTCCTTGATATCTCAGCAGAGCCACAGGCGGACCACCTTCATGTTAGGCTGCACTGGTGCAAAAAGAAACTAAACGTACTATACACTAATATGGACAGCCTCTGTATTCTGTATTTTTAGCAATCTCACATAATATTCTAAGGAAACTGGATATTGTGTTGTTAGCTGTAATTCAAAATGATCAACATTTGCCTAAATAAACATCTAAAATACACCAATTCATTTAATGAATTTATTAGGGTTTTTTTAGTTGGATTGCTGAAAGAATTCATATATCTAATTTATTTCGATGCACCTGTACATCAGTGGTTATTTCCAGTCATGAAAAAACATTTTCATTTGTAGCAGCACTGTGACATAGTCAGCGTTTGTTTTATTTCTCTTACAGGGACTATTGTGAGCAACGAGTTCATGATGGGCTCAGTTCTTTAAATTAAAATAATTCAATAAAAGTAAAAATTTTTTATTTATTTTCAAGGGAAATTAAATGCTGCCATCACTCATATCATCAAAGTATCTCCAGAGTAGTTGTGGATGGTGTTGCTGTGAGCAGTCAGACTTGCAGTGAATCTGAAGAAGCCACTGTTGCTGTTTGACAAGCTAGCAGTTTGATTTCCAGGCTTCAGAGACAATATTTCACAGTAACGGCATCATTAATGAAGCACAGCTAATCTGTTTCATTTGCCTTTGACGCCCCTCTTTAGATCTTTGTTTGGCCATGCATCCACGAAGCCTCCTTTTCAAATCATCTGAGATTTGGGGTCATAGTTCAGACGTTATTTAAGCTTTTCCGGTGCTAATCGGCTGCTCCCGATAGTAAAAACAATACCTTGTCGCTACGGTTGCGCATTGCAAGTGTCCAAAATACCAAAAGTACAGGCAACAATCATTCTGTCAATCCCAAAAGCTCTCAAGTCATCCCAGTTTGTTCTCCACTTTCATCACAACTTATTGAAGAAGGAAAGTGCAGAGCTTTCTGTTGCTGCTGCATAAACCATCCAGAGTCTCAGCAGACCCTTTAAGTCAAGACAGTTACAACACTTAATGAACCTGCAACATGCCGCAGTAACTACGATGCAACCTCCAACTTCCAAGTTTAACGATGTTTTGAAATGCACCTGATAATTTTTAAATCCGCTGATTAATAGTTGTCTAAAGAAGTAAACAAAGCGTTTTAAGTCTTTCTCTCTCTCTCTCCCAGCCTGGAGAGGCATTTTACATTAACGGCTCCAACGAGTTAAAGTCTGCAAATCACAGAGCAAACAGGGTTGAGTAATTCAGGGATTAGAGGATTCATACAGATTCATAGATTTTCTGGAGTTATAGAGCTCTTCAGGTTTTCCATATTTTGATTTCTTAAGATTCAAACATAATTTTCTTCCATCTGCTACTGGGGGGGGGGGAATCAATCCTGCAGAGTATAAAAAAAGGTGTTGGGATCATTTAATAAACTGGACTCTAAAGCACACAAAAGTCCATGCTTCTACAACAGCAACTAATTTATTCAACATTATTATAAAGTGCTCACACATCCAAATCTCTCTGTCATCAAATGCAATAAAAAAACTGTTTAAATCTTTTTCTTTAATCATCATTATCAATGTTCTGTTTATTGAGGGTGTATGAAGAAAATGAAATGTATGCAAAAAAAATAACTAGTCTCTGAAACTGGGTGGTAATGCTCAGAATTTAATTAAAAGTTGTGGATGGACTATTTTCTTGGTTTAAATACAGGGATGAGATTTAAATTTGTGCTGCAATCACACTTATTTTGCAGTCATTAGAGCCGGAGAGAAGCAAACACTGCAAATAATTATAATTCTCAGGGTGAAATTAGTTTCTCCTCTTCATATATGTCGCTAATCCACGTGACCTCTTTTTTTCTCTTTCTTTTGCAGAACTAAACAAAAGTTCAAAACAGCGCTTAATTGCTGGATAGTTTGGGGGAAAATGCATCGTTTACGAGTTACGTGCGCCGTGAGTGTTTTCGTTTCACAATCCGCTGTTGAAAGCCGAATGTGCTGATTGAGGGAGCTAAAATGTCAAGTACAGAGGGCTTGGATTTTAGGTGTTGTCAAGCAAAGCAGCGCAATTTCAACTAAAGGGCATTCTATTCATCAAACACTCAACACCGCGGCTCCTGATCACAGAAGCATTCAGGTCAATTTAGAGGGAATAATAAATAAAATGTCTTCTAGGGATATGTTTTCATGCAGCGGTTGGATATTTCTGTTCATTTTGGCGCACAGTAGAGAAAAAAACAAACATTAAGCATGAAATTTAGAGTGTGTTTATGAATTAAAAAAACAAAAAAAAAACAAAGCAGCTTTAACCAATCAGACAACGGGCTTCTTTCCGCCTCTTTCTGCCTGCTATTTCGTGAGTCGTGGCACGTTGTCAGTGTTACGAGCTCATTCCAGAGGATATTTAATTTTGTGCGGATGCGACATGGAGCAATTTAAAATACCTGTCCACAGGAGGCCGTGGTGGAAAACACAACCCATTTCAAACACATTAACAAACAAATTTAGGTTTCACGGATAAAAAAAAAAGTCTTGGAAAAGCAAACAGATCTATTAGCAGCTGTGAATAAATCTTGGCTTTTGCTGAACTTGGCAGTGGAGATTTTGGGGCGGTTGTGCGTTTGCACATCAGTAGGATGTCAAGCACAGAAAGCCTCTGGAAACGTCATGTTATGCCGTACAACAAAAATTCCACTAAGATTAAGTCTAACGCAAGCTCACAGCCATTTCTTTTAGAATAATTCTGTTCTACTGTTTCTGCACATTATGTATGAGAAAAATGTTGTTTTGTGTGCAAATGAATAACTGTGAGCCATCTGAATAATGTAAGACTGGGGCAAAATAAAGCCGTGAAAGAAAACACTAACTGGTACCAAAGGAGCATATGCTATGTTTAAGTTCTGCTAGGCTTTTTGACTATCTTTGCTTAGTGTTCCTGCGGTTCCAGATGTTTTTGAAAGTTTGTTTTGATACTGTTTGTTGGCTCTCAGTTTACTAATTATGCAGACAGCTGCAGGAGCTAACATGAATGTAAGTTGTTGTGAAGGTGGGAGAGGAACAGACACAAAAAGAAAGAACTACATTTAGGGATGCTATGGATCAAAATTCTCAGCCGGGGAAAGCTGTTGAAGATGAGGCTTGGGAGTAGCTGTGTTTCCGTTAGCATTGTGCAAATTTAAATTCCAAAAATACATTTCCTTAATGGGAAAATGGCAATTAAGAAGAAAAATTAACGCTTTTTTGATTAAACACTTTAGTGTTACGGTGAGGTGACGTTTTAGCCGTATCAAAATAGATGTATTTCGCAAAACCTCAACTGGAGCACTTTTTTTCACATCACGAGTCATGTGATCAACAACCGGATGTTACTGCTGGTGGAAAAGACGAAGAAGGCAACAGGAAGTAGTAGGAGGATGGTGGTTTGCTTTAGTTTTTTTCAGACAACGTGCCGCTAGCTCCACCAGAGCTCTCACAGCACTGCTCAGTTCATGAAAAGTTTGAACGTGTTGAATCCAGAAATATTCTGTGAAATCGCAACAACAATCTCCCCAAAACGGCGCATTCGTAGCCGCTCCCAAGTATGAGGAACCGGTCGCTCCAACGCCTGAATGAGACGCCGTCTCCTCTGATTACTGATACACCAGCATCATGTCTGTCTTATGTCTTAAGTCTCTTGTCCTTTTAGCTTTGTTTTCACAAATAGATTAATGCATCTAAAATCTTTTTCTTATTTTTCCATCCGGTGAAGTCATTCTTTTGTTTGCTTCGATGTATAACGAACTGTTGAAGATCGATGCAGAACATTCCAGTGCAGATCCGATTAGTCGGTGTTTAGATTAGTCTTTTCTAAATTCTAATGTGGTGTCAAAAAGCATAGAGTTCTTTTTTCTTGTTAAGAGTTTTTTTGCACATATTAAGCAATCTTTGTTTTGTGCAACATTATTCAGTTCAACTTTGATCAGTGGAAGTCAGGAATGCCCGACCTCGGTCCTCAAGAGTTGGTGTCCTGCGTCTCTTAGGCATGCCTCTACTCCAACACAGCTGTAATAATGGAGGAATTTCCTTAGCATGTCATCAAGCTTATGCGGAGTGTAATGACATTTTATTTTTATTTTTTAATTTATGCGTGTTTAGCTTGGGAAACAAACATGCTGGATACTGGGTTAGGTAAGACACCTTGGATCTGGCTGTTTTAGATTCAGAAGGAGAGATGATCAAATGAAACAACCCTTCAGTTTTGTGCCATGGGTGGCCCTGAAACACTTACAAACACACATCGTTAGCGGCTAATGGTTAGCGAGACACAGGACCCTCACAGCGCTCACAAATTAATCATATGTTGTCAGTGCCTCCATTTTGGTTTGTTTTTTTTTCTACCTAGTGCCCTAAATGTTGCTACATAGCCAATTTAACAGCAGGAGTTGCTTTTTTTAAATAGTTATGTGTCAGCTAGCTCTAAGACATATTTATTAGATGAATCCATCTTCATCATCACATCAGAAGAACAGAAAAGCCTTTTTGTTTTCATTTTTCTGACTTTAATACACCGTCGTTAGCTTATAAATCACTGAATGACTTAGCACAACATTAAGGATCTGTTGTCGTATCAACCTTCCAGACCAGTCAGGTCTAGTGGTTCTAGTCTTCTCTGCGTCCCAAGAACCAGAACCAAACACGTAGAAGCAGCATTCAGTTTTTACGCTCAACAAATCTGGAGCAACCTTCCAGAAAACTGTGAAACTGCTGAAACTTTAAATCCTTGAAATCAAGCCTAAAAGTCCATTTGCTTAGAGTTACCTTTGATTAAAAACAGCTGGAACATTGCTTGATATATTTGATGCGTGTTTGATGATTGTTTTTGATGATTTTGATGATGAGCTACATTAGACAAAATCACATGCTGACAGCAACTGGATAGACAGAGTTTGACTCACTTTGATGAGAAATACAGCAGACTTTTAATCTCTGAATCAGATCTTGGAGCACGTTTAGATATTAGAGTCTGAACAGCTGTGCTTAAAGATTTTACCTTTCCCCAACATTTACTTTCAGCATTAAATTTGCGTAGAGTAAACACGTCAGAGAGCTTATTCTCCACGTCGTTGGCTTCTCTGAAACATCTCAATGGTTCTTTTGTTGTGTCCTCCTTCCTGCTCCAGGTGGTGGGTCAAATCGACAAATTAACGTCTGACTTCGACTTTGACCAGGAGCCGGATGATTGGACGGTGGCCACAGCCAGCAGCACATCCAGCAGTGAGCGGGGTTTGGGAGAAGCCTTCAGGCTGGACTTTCTCAACGCAGATGTGCTCTCCGACAGCTGGGAGTTCTGCAGTTACCTGGAGGCCGCCGGCGCAGCCGCCCGCAGATCCAGCGACCTACGACAGGACCTGGGTCAAGGAACTATCCCGACCCAGACCCCGCCCCCCACCACTGCCTCGGTCTACTCCCAGATGAATGGCGGGCTTCCGATCCCCAATGGGCCACGCATCATTACTCCGGACTCCTCCAGCGAGGAGGCCAGCAGCTCCACGCACAGCCAAAAGACCTCGCGCACCTCTGGCACGCGGGAGAGAGTCCGCTTCAGCGACAAGATTCTTTACCATGCGTTGTGCTGCGACGACGACGAAGAGGAGGAGCAGGAGGAGCTGCGGGAGGACAAGAGCGGCTGTGCCACGCCAGACAGCGACACAGAGCCGGGTCTCCTGGGCAGCTCAGTCGGTCCCAAGCGTTCTTCCTCTGAGCACTCGCTCCTATATAACTGTCTGGACCCTTCCTATGGCTCCTCGCCGGTGACGGCGATGACGGGAGCCCACACGCTACCCAGGAAAGGTCTCTTAAATCCCGGCTGCCGCAAAAAACTGTTAAGAAATAGCAGCACACAAACTGTCTCTGACAAGAGCACTCAAACTGTACTGCCCTATATTCCAACCAAACAGAAAGCAAAGGACCACTGAGGAAGCAGGCGAATCTCATGAAGAGAACTGTGCATTATTTAATATTAAATACATAGCTCATAGATTAATACACAAATAAATAAATTACTAAATAAATAAATGATATATGGGAAATCACTTGACTACCCAAACTCATTCTGTGGCTCAGGGAACACACAAAAGGAAATCATATAAAATACAACGTAAAGTCTAAAGAAGTCTATCCATACTCAGGTTAAAACTACAATGAAGGGACCTACAGTGGGTGAAATTATTATATTTTATCTATTGCTGAATTTTGTTTCTAATTTAGTGAAATACTAATTTGATCCTGAAGCAAAACGTGACTTAATGCTTGGTGGTGATTCGTAAGTAGCACTCCGTAGTTGGTGACTAGATTCACAGACATTTCAGGAGGTTTATTTTGTTTACGCCACTTAAAATAAAAGTGCAGAGACTTTTATTTTGACAACTCGAAGTGTCTGCTCCTTCAAAAGTCCACATTGTCATTTCTAAAGGGATTATGATCTAAACCCTGGTTGGTTTAGTTCTCTGGAGAACTTTAATGTGTTGCTTCTCGTGCTGCATTCAATTTACCTGGGAAGTGGGAACTCTGAGCTGGGTTTGAAGTCAGACCCAAAGTAGCAGCGCTCTGGTTGAGAAGTCGGAATTTCAACATGGGCACAAACATTGCTTGCAATAGGTCTTGTAAATGTTATTTGCTTTAATTTCCATAAGCAAACATCACTTTTAGTTTTTCAGGTTAGAGTTACAGGCGTTACATGTAACATTGGTTTTAGACACACTTTTGCATGTGTGTCTTGTAAAATAAACATGTTTTCACTCCAACTTCCAACTCCAGTTGATGTGAGCAACGGCCATATTGAAACACGAAGTCCGCCTCAAGTCATAACTGAGGATAGTCAAAATTGCTCCTATGTTTCCCTGTGGGAAATCCAACTTCGGAGGGCATTTCTGTTAATCTTCCTGGATTTTCCCCGTTCCGAGTAAAACTGGAATGCACCATTAAGCCCCTCCCATGTTTCCTCCACTTTATGGTCTGGGTCATTTTCATGCTGTAAGAAATGTCCCTAATTGATCTTCTTCATAGTGTGAGATCTTGCATGGAGCTCTAAAGTTTTATTTTATTGCAAAATAAAACTCACTTTTATTTTTGCATCTCTTTTGTTTTAAAGTTGTTGGACCAGCAGCGTCCTCTTTTTCACCAAACTTCTTGCTAATGAATGGGGGAAATCCACAAGACATCGTTTGACTGCTCTTTGGTCTTGCCCATGACGGTGGAGAGGGTTCAATGGAGGTGGCGGATTGTATGGAGTATTTGATGTAGTTTTAACACAGTACGAGTCCAAACCATTAATTTCTTGGTAAGGAGATAAACTGACAAATTCAGCAGAAGATCAAATAATTATTTACCCCACTGCATTTAAGTGAATTATTTTAAACAGAGAGAGAAAGATCTCAAAAATCTTTCCCCCTCGTCACACAATTGAAGGAGTCACAAGGAGAGAAAAAAAGCAAAGGTTTGTCTATCATGTGTAAGCAAAACGCCACTCATTCTGTACCCTAAATCTGTATAAACATTGGCGTTTTTTCATGTTCTGGTAATTTCAAATGTCAGGAGGATTATTGCTTCCAGGAGGGAAATGTCTCTAGATGCATGTGTCAAGGCGCTTCCTCCTCTCTTTGATGTCAACAAACGACTCTGAGCGTAGAGTCAGAAAAACAACACCATTTACCTTCGGTCTCATAAACCATCTCATTGTGATCGCTCCTTGGTCTGCCGCGGAGCCTGAAACGTATGAGTGACAGGCAGCAAAACAGATACACAGGCACTTCGGAAGTAGAGCTCCACAAAAGTGACATTTCAATTTTTGTCCTTCGATGTGCCTGCTAGCGGCGACACTCGATGTAGAAGCGGAGCTAAATAGCAATTGGGTGGATGAGGGGCTTTGGTGCGGGGGGGCGTGGGGGAACAAGCGCTAAAGGTTTTGTCTCTTCATTCAGTGGCCCAGCGGGGAATTGAACTCGGTAGAGCAGCATTTTATTCACAGGGCCAGCGCCAATAGCCATTCCTGATCAATATGTTAGAGGGAGGTTGCAGTGAGGGGTCTCTTTGCTGAGCGTGCAAGCCACTCTCCTGGGATCTGTGAACAAAAACTCACAGTCAGATCTATTTACTTACACTGAGCAGGACAAAAATTAGAATTGTAGCCCTAAAGAACTGACATTTCAAAAAGTGTGGGTCCAGGAGTGGGAGCTGGTGGCTGAAGAAAAGAGTGTACTCGCTCAATGATTTCTCTTTACTTTATTTCTTTTTTTCCTCTATTTTTTTTATTTGCTTTCCCCACACACCAATGTCCTACCCTGGGAAACAGCTTTGTGAGTGCGGTCCTCATACCCTTGTGTTTTCAGAATTGAAAAGAAAAGTGAAATGTTGAAATCTTTAACGGGAAAATCCTTGCTGACTCCGGTGAGGCCGACCTTTCTGCCTCTGGTCACCCAGTGGGTACTTAGCCTTTCATAGGAGGCAGGGATTATGGAGCCTTCTTTTTCTGCTATATACGGTGCCTTGCGCAAGAATTTATACCGCTTGAGTCTTTTCACCTTTTATTCACCATAGTACCAAAGTTCAGTTCATTTTATTGGGGTGCTATTTGACCTGCCAACCTAATGCAGTGCTATAATTAGGCAGCAAGAAGAACATCCATGGTTTTGAATTATTTCTTTACACATTAACATTTGAAAAGATTGGTGCATGTTTGTATTCAGCCAACTTTACCCTGATGCTCCATTTAAAATCCAGTCACTTGCCTTGCTGTATGTAATCTCATTCAAGTATACGTCCTAGAAAGACCTCAGAGGTTTGTCAGAGAACGTTAACAAACAAACAGCATTAAGGGGAAGAAAAACACACCAGAGAGATCAAGATATACAGGCTGTCAAGTTTTAAAAAACATATCGCCATTGGACATCTCAGAAAGCACTGTTCAATATGTCACAAAGAAAACTGCAAACTGCCAAGACATGGCTGTACACCTAATGTGGCAACGCTGGGCAAAAAGAGCAATTCATGTCAAAAGCATCCAAAGAGTCGTTAAATCTAGTATTTTTCAGACAATATGAACGCCATGGTGAAACGAAAGCCTTAAGAAGTCCCGCATGAATTATGCCATGAGCCATGTGGAAGGACGAGTTCTGGTCGGAAGAGACTGTTTGGGACTAATGGAAAAAGAACCGTTTTGCACATCCTTTGGAACAAACAATGCTCACGATTGGTTGCAATGTCATGTTGTTGCAATGTTTTTCTTTAGAAGGGATGACAAAGCGCAATGCTGAGAGGTGTAGATGTAAGGCAGGTGTCCAGTATACAGAGGTTACAACCATGGCTTAGCCAGAATATGACATAGTACCAGAGTTGCAGTGGACCAGTTAGAATGGCCCAGTCAAAGCCATGACCTAAATTCAATCATGTATCTGCAGCAAGGCATACAAATTTACTGTATATTCACAGATCCTATCCATCCAGTCCAACACTATTTTGACATAAAGAAGGGTCGTAAATGTCAATTTCTGGATGTAGAAAGCTGGTTGAGATAAAAGACTTGCCTCTGTGTCTCTACTAATTGGAAGTACTACAAAGTACTGAATGAATGTAGAGGGCTTGAACACAGAAGCATGACGCTTTTATTTGCATTTTTAAAACAACTGATCATTTTTCTTCCTATTCACAATTAGGCTTTAATTCCTGTTTACCTGTTGCAAAAAAAGTTAAATACACTGACGTTTGTGAAAAAAGTGAAAAAGTATGAATGCTTTTTTTTTTTTTGTTGTAAATCACAAGATACATTTTCTGAATCGCCGAAATTGACAGGAAATTCCTCAAACGGCGAAAAAAAAACAACAACTTGAAGAAACAAGTCAGGTTGATTTTTATCTGAGGCCAGCGGCTCTTGTTCTTCACTTTGTGATGTGTAAGGTGTTCAATAAGTACAAATGACCGCCGCAACGCCGAAGATTATTAGGGGCTGCGGAGATTTCCATCCAAAACAGACCACCTCTGTTTTTGTTTGTGTACTCCCGCGTAACAGTTATTGCATAGAGCACAGCTTAAGGGAATTACAGCTCTGCTGTTTAGGCAGCATTAAGCCTCAAGAGCCCAATACAAGGAGAGCGGACAGTGCACTTTTGAGGCAGGCAGCTTGGTAGACACCGCACAAGCAATAATTAACTCGAGGTTGATGTGGTATACATGAATAAGGCAGAAGTGATTTCTTCCCCTGGTTTTTCACATGTTTTCTTTAGTCTTACAAAACAGAGTCGACTCCGACAACGTCAGGTGCCTGTGAAGAAAAGCACAGAGGAGAGATCAATGACTCGCTCCCTGAAGCATAGGCTGCCATTTCCCTGCTGGATAGACCAACAGGCCATCATGGCCATTAGCATAAACAAACAAAAATATGCCTCTGCAAAAGCAGAGCATCAATTACAGTAAAACAAAGCTCATCTTGTGATGGCAATGCACCTGCCCGATAGGAGGTAGTTATTTCCTTCTCGTGCACCCGGAGAATTTATTAGTCGTATCTGCAGTGAAATCATCTCCTCAAACACAGAGCCGTTTGGCACCGACACGGAATACATTATCATTGGGGGCAGATTTGAGATATTTGGACAAAATATTAGCAATGTCTCTTTTGCCAACAAGCTCATTATTCATCCCTAATAGGGCAGAGATGTATCCTCAGTTCTCTGTAGCACAGGGACAGGAGGCATCCACAGGTTACGAAAACCAGAGCGGGCCGATGCCAAAATGATCCGTTAAGCGGAAAGATCCTGCCCCTCCACCACCAATAACGCTGAGCACCAAGCAGTTGTTTTGTATTTTGTGAATGTGCGTTGTGCCAATATGTCATTGCTGCCATTGCATCTTGTGCATGGAGAAAAGTGGCGTTTTTCAGACTCGTATTTAATGCCATATTTTCCTGTCACGGCAATTAATGGAGATCAATACAACCAGACGGAGCACATCCCCCCCAGGAAATTGTTTGGCTACACAAGTCCATAGGAGGGGATTACACAAAACAACTCTTTCAGAAGGTGGCGAAATGAGTCATGCCATCTGTGTTTTGACATCAGCACTGGGCATGTATTGGTTCTCATCGCTGATCAATTCTCTAATCACAGCCTCAGGGTATGGGGGGCTTCAATCACTGACTTTTTTTATATATTGGATGTATTGCTGAATGTCTAGGGCATACGGACGGGTGTCATGCAAATATGCGCCTAGATGTGTTCTTTACTGCCTCTCATATGCATCCTTGACGTTCTGGCCTTTTTGAAAGCGAGTTGAGGGAAATGGATGGACACATCTTTACATTCTGTGCCGACTGCGAAAGGTTCATGAAGTGAGGAGTGAGGAGGTCAACACCGTCTCATTGATTACTATAGATCGGCTAACAGCTGGAGTAGCCAAATTTGATTTGTTGCAGCTATGTGACATTTATATCCTCCTTATCTTTGAGTGCACACACACTTTTATGTTCAGCCCACACCCCACAATACCTATAACCGGCAGATAAATAATGCACCGCCTCAGCTTCTGTTCAAACTCGTGCAAAGTCAAACTGTGAGCAAAGTGCTGAACCTTTAGGTCTACAAAACAGTTGACACAGGGTTGCACGGCACATGTTGTGCCCGATAAAGACAACACTCCTGCTTTTATGCACACACAATCAGCAGTTGCAATCAGCCACAAGCGCAGTACAATATAGTGGTCCAGCAGAGCAAATAGCCACCCTCAGAACTGTGGGATGGCCGGACAAGGCCAGATCAACCATCAGTCACCATCTGATTGGGTCTGCGGAGTGATTAATGATGAGCCATGCAACCACCGCAGACAAGATTAGACCTTCACAGGTGATGAAGGGCATGGACTGTGGATATGTGTGAGAGGGGGGTAAGGGGTGGCTCTTGGGACAAAGAAAAAAAACAATGCCATCAGATGACCTGCTTCACTGTAAAAGAAAACTTTTACAATAAAGTATGATATTCTAAGAGAAACAAGCATCATGAGGCACAAAACAGACAATGTTTGGTGACAGATGAAAAGTTCCTACAAGGTCTTAAAGCATAAAGCCATCAAAGCCAGGCGTACAAAGACAAAGAGTGATTGATGACGTTGGAAAAGCTGAAATCAGTTCCATTAAAGCTCTGTTTTTGATATAATAAACTACTAGAATCAACCAGCAAAATTGGTGCAACAATTTGCATTTTAAGGAATGTTTCTGATTAGACAAAGATCTAAATTACAAATTAGCTTAATTACAAATTTTACTAAAAAATGTCAAAATAGTCTAAATAAGATATTTGGTTTTGTTTAATTACTACAATAAATAAATTAATACAATTCTAGCTTTATTTTGACTCTAACTATGGACACATCAGGCTATTTATTATTGACTAAACGTCAGAAATTGTCAACAACATAAATACAGCATGCTTTGAAATCCACAAGCTCACAGTTCCAGGTTGCGCTTAGGTTGTAATGTTATTAAAATAGGAATATATTAAAAGTTTGCAACAGCCTTTTGAACATTTTCTACCAATATGAAGCGCTTTCCTGACAACCACTGAGCAACTGTCTCAGGGTTGGGAACATCAGCATTTATGTCTTTAACACTGTTGCTAAACTAGTTAAAGCTGGATGCAAATTTCTTGCTCCAACACAGAAGCTTTCTCAGCCATGTGTGTTGTGGCAGCTTTTAACTTCTAAGAAGCTCACATAGTTAAGCCCTAAAATATTCATACCATATACATTTATAGTCATAGCATATTCATACTTTTAAAAAATTACTACAACTCAACCAAGAAAGCTTGTGTCTGATTAAAAAAAAGAAACATGTTCCAAAGCATAGTAAACAGATGAGTATTAATTCCAATCTGTTTTGTTAAAAAAAAAAAAAGTCAAGATGTGGCAGAGAGGTCTGCCGTCGTCGTTGAAGCAATTTCTGATGGCTAGTTAAAAAATAAGTAAACAAATAAAACAAGTGTGGATGAAGTGCTATAAGACCTCAAACTGTACTACAGCAGAGAAAACTAATGTGTTTCATGACGTGCTCGGCTGAGCGGAGAATATATCAAGAGACAATTGTATTGGTTCGGGAAAAGACAGAAATTACAGGAAGCATCACTAAGACACTTCAAGAAGCTGGAGGGCAGAATTATCAGAGGACAACTGCAACGACGCAAAGTTCCTAATGTGTCGAGAAGAAAAGATAATTTAAGGAAGCTACTGTTAAGTGGAACTACATATGAAAGGCGGTCAGTCGAATACAAATGCTGCTAAGTGCACCTTTCCGCGAGTGTGTCTAATTCTGACAAAAAGGAGAAAATAAAGAAGAAAACTCAAAAGAAAAGCATCAGCAGTCATTTCCAGTGCGTTCCAGTTTGGCAGCTTGTCAGCGTTTCCATGCTCCTTTACAGGTGAAGGCCAAGGAGGCAGGGAATTGCTGACAATCTAGTATGTCCAACAACTAAGAGTTAAACGATGACGAGACAGGTGCTGTGTATACGTTCAGTCCCCAAGCGGCCCTTATTTTACCCTACAAAGGGGTTTCCCCCATCAGTCATATTTACTGCTTTTACCACAGTGTACACCCTATACTTTCCCACACCTTCCCTTCCCCCCTATATTCATTTCTGGCCATGCATGCTCCTGACTGGAAATAGCAAATAGCCCCCGCTGGAAGGTGGAAAGGACAGGTAAGAGTCATTCCTCTGTCAGTACTCTGTGAAGCAGAAGAGAAAGAAATGACTTGATGCTCAGCTATGCTAAAAAATGTAAATGACGGATTATGCCGGTGATTGTTTCCAGTTTTCTGTTTGCAAAAACGAGAGGGAAAAGGAAAAAAAAAAGTCTCACTGAGGCTCTAATTACAATCATTTTCGCTGTACTTACCTTGCTCCAATTATTTGAGCTTCTCTAGTGTGTTTACAGGGACCTCTTTGCTCCAGCTGTAAAATGGGTCACCAGATGTACAATATAGTGGGGGGCCTCAATGTGGTGCTTAAGCCGCTGCGCGTTTCCAATACATTATAGCAGTGATCCGTCTCAAATGACTGCAATTATTCAAATGTCAGGCTTAGCTTAGCGAACTCACGGTGGCTTGCTGACAGCGTACCTTAGAGGTGTGTCAAAAGATTAATGGCAGTGGGATTTCTGTGATGGGGGCATATTGTACATTAGAACACTAATTCTGGGATATGTAGCTAGTGGATACTATGAAACTTTAAAAAGTCATTTGTATGCATTGCTTTGTTTCCTTTTTGGGGTAGCTGAATATGAGTAATCGTCATACGAATGAATTATTTTTTAGTCAATGTGTCCTACATGAGTGCGGCTAGGTGGTGTTAAAAACTTAGCCTAAGAGTAGTTTTGTTCAGTATGAGCAAGTTGTTTATTATGAAATCAAAGGAACTTGATAAAGAACAGCAATATCTTTTTTGTGTCTACAGTTCATTGAGGTTGCAAGAAAGCAAAAGAGAGTGAGACCTTTGCAGATAACAGGAAGGCTAAATAGTCTGAAGCAGTTACGCTCTATTTAAGTCTTTTAGAAGTCTCACATGGACAATTTAAAATGTCAGCTGTGTTGTCATTTTGTTTTAAAATAGTTTAACCCTCTCACTCATGCAGTCACTTCCCACAATGTGATCGCTTTGTCTGATTGTGCTGCAGCCATGAACAACAGTCCCCATGTTCGGTAAATCCCAAGCTTCCCAAGTAGGTATATGACCATTGAAACAGACAAAACAACACATTAAAGCAAACCTGCTAATGAGTTGCTTTAAAAATGCAGCTCACTGTGTACTATTAGATACGAAAATCAACCACTACTCAACCACTATGCAATCCTACAGCAACAAATGAGGAGGAAACCGATGCTAAATTTATGACAGCAGGTAAGTATTCGAGAGTCAAGGTTGAGGTTTCCTTATCAGTTACCCAAGGAAGAATGGGTTGAACAAAACTGCTGCAAGACGGCACACAAATATAACCAAACAAGCAACATTGCAACAATACATATCTAGGAAAAAGTTGACAGTAAAAATACCATTAATTACCTTTGTCTTTTGAATTGGAGTATCTGTTATCTTGTTCACTATCTTCAAGAGATCTGGACCTTTGCTTTAACCTTCATGTTACCAAGCCAACAGGTGATCACCCAATAACTGTCAAATTCAAGTAAAATTTGTCCATGTTGATTTAATGCATTGTATAAAATCTTTGTTTTAAGTGGTACGAGCAATTTGTGATTGTCCAACAACGTGTTATACACAAACAACAAATCTCATCATTTATACTCTCCAGGGAAGGGGAGATGGAGTCGACAAATTTGTTTGAATCAGCCTGGATAGAATTGCCCTGAAAGTGCGGGTTAGAGGAAGAGGAAATGCTACAGATTTGATTCTGTTCATTTCCTATAAGCAATTTCACAAACAAATGGAGGATATATTTTTAAACTACATTTTATCCCACGTCAGTTCTTGATTACAGGTGACATTTACTCATTTTAAAGCCTTCAAACCACGAATCACCATTGATTGTTATTCCAGTTTTGTATGCCAAATGGTTGAGTTATAAATTTCTCAGGGAATTAGGCAAATCAGCAAATCTTATTTTATGAGGATGTTCTCACACCTAATGGTGTAGTAGACTCAGTTGAACTGGGGGCTAATATTATAATATTTGTTATATTTTCAGCTGGGGCGGTTCGCTTTAACGCACTAACCAAACACTTCAAAAAACTGCTCCAAGAACCACCTATGGAAACAACACAAAATCCTCTAAAGAAGATATTGTCGCAATGTAAATAAAAACGGAGTAGCATTTCAGTGGTTGCAGGATTTCTCTTTTGTCCCGCTAGTATTAGACTTGTGCGTTTGTTTTGGTTCTATTTACCCAGAATGCCCTGCACTATAGTTCGCTTCTTGCTTTTGGAGCGCTCTCCGGTCTGCTTGGCATCCAGACATGCATTCAAGCCACAATAGAGTTCACTTGAACAAAACCAAGACATAAGGTTTTAGGTCAGCGTTAGTCTTTTTGGTCCGCATTGAGGTTCAATTACATATTCACACCTCCCCAAACGAACCAGACTTTCTAGGCAAACAAAGTACAGTTTGACTAAAGCGGACTAAAAAGGGCTGGTGTGAATTCATCCTAAAATGTAGATTTTTAAACCTGAGAGATTAACAAGAGAGAATAAAATTGTGGAAACCAAACACTACATGTCCTATTTACACGATTCAAATGATCATGGTGGCCTGTGTAATAAAAGTTTATTAAAAGTGATGAATACAGAAAATGAGAACTAAGAACATACCTCTTTACAATGTGGCCAGTATTGCTGATTCAATGCTCTTTAGTATGACCACCACACCGTCTGCTCTGTTCACTGAAGCCATTTATAATGCAGAATATATGGCAAAGTCGATTTGTTCTTCACAAGACAACAGAAAAAAATGCTACATTTTAATTCGAGTGACATTTTAATGGTTCTCCCCAAATTTTCTGTAAGAAAAACTTAGAAAGGGCCATTGTTCCTTTGTATTAAACAAAGGCTAGTTTCAATTTAGAAAATAGTCAAAACAAATCTGTTCTTGGTTCTTATAAAAATGTCTTCATATTTGGTCTAATGTACAGAACATGCGCCGTAAACCTAGAAAGCAGTAAAACTGGAATCTGTTTTTATTTGTTGTTTTGCTGGCCTGTAGTTTTGTAATCTGGCAGGACTTTCAGGCCCCCCTGGTGTCAGGACTGAACTTAATGAGCATGTAAAGTGTAAATCCTGCAACTGGCAGACTGATCTCCGCTGTCGCCACAAAGAGATTTACCATCTTCCACCAAGCTGCAAGAAGCCAAATGTTTTGTTACTCAGGAGGGAAAAAACTCAAGATTTTATAGTGATTCTTTCAATTCACGGTCCTAGCTTTTGTGTAATTTGGAAAATGGAATTGTTCTATGAAAGACAAAAATATAGCCTGACTTTAATGGAAATTCTATGGTGGGAAAATTCATGCTGCGTAAAGTGTTTTACACTTTAAAATTTAATGCAAAGTCAAAACTTCAGTTATATGCACATGCTGCTGGACTGCTGCTTACGTTCTGGAATCAAAAGTAAATGGACAGAGATGTGGGAGGCAGCGTGTTTTCCTTTCAAAGCAACACTTGGTCCAAAAGGACTCAGCTACCCGAAACATTACAAAATAGTAGCTCAGTGATCCCGAAAGGATCTGAGGGCATAAGAGTTTCAAGTACTATTTTCCTGTTTAGCAGTTATAAACTAAGCACTGAAAATTAAGTAGCTAAACATCATTTTGGAAATCAGTTGTATGGTTGAACAGTTAATAGCACAGTTTCTTTGCCGGAAAAAAAAAACCTTAGGTTCAATTCCCCACTTAAAGAACATCGAGACATGTTCTTTATTTATTTATTTAGTTATTTTGATTAGTTTTCACAAAGGACTTTGGTTTTCTCCCATGTTCCAAAAACATGCATGTCAGGTTAAATGGTCTCTAAATTTCCCTTAGGAGTGATTGTTAAGTGTTTGCCTGCTGTGATAGAAAGGTGACTCTGCGTGTAAACACGATGGATTATGGTTTCAGCGGAACCCAAACAGTTATTTTTCTTTTTTAAAAATGTTTAAGTGGCACTGTTGCCCCTTCAATGGCTTTGGTAGTAACCGATGAAAGACTGCCTGCGAGGACACATATTAGAATATATATATATATATATATATATAAAAAAAAAGACTAAACAACTTTATGTAGCTTTCTTGCTCTCTAAATGTCTAAATACATTCAATAATAACTGAACTGGATATTTTTTAGTTATTCCATCAACAAACACAAACAGTGTCTGCTCTTATCAATGTACCAGTAGAGTACTAACATGGTAAAAATGTGTTTATTCTTCAAATCTGAAGATGGCTTCAGATTTGAAGCCATATTTAAATTTTTAAAAACAAAAAAAACCATAACTGATGCTAATTGCTATGAATACAGAGATCATCCCTATGATCTGTGTGTAGACCAATGAAAAAAGCATGAAATCCGATTCTCAAAATGGTATTCACTGTTAAATGTAGAATATTATACATTATCTACTGTATTCCTCATCTGGATTTTCCCTAAAAATCTGCATGTTTTTACTGTTTGCACCAAAATTCTTAGAAAAAAAGATAGACCGTATGAGCTGTTGATGCTTCCTGTTTCATATATGCTTTACTTTAGACATACAGGACATGTTAATAAAAAGGGCTAAAGAACTTTATTTTTCTTTTAAATATAGCTTTCTTTAAATTCCCATTAAACATAATTTCAAGCAAAGAGGGTGTTTTGAATATGTTTACTTTGTGAGCCATACACAGAGAAAAGCTGACAAAGAAAATGGGATGTAGCTTCATTTGAAGATAAAAACGAGAGCTACATGGACACAAAATGGGAAGTCCCGTATCTCTCTGGCTGAGAGAAGGTCACTCTTGACTTCGATGCGCGTTATCTGCATAATTATGTTTTCTGACAGCACAAAGAACTTAGGAAATGACTGATTAAAGACATTCCCAGTAGCAGCAATGGCTCTTCATTCTAATCAATTCCTTGTTATCAATAATAACAAATGGGTAGAGACAGGATGAAAATGAGGCTCTTGTACAGATGCATTCTGATAAACATGGGATCACTTTGTCTTCCCCCATTGACTGGAGGCACTGACAAAACAACAGCAGCAGAGCACAGTTCAGACTATTTTTACCCCTGCACGTCGACAGCCAAATCCATCAAATGTGAAACTGCTTCCTAAGCATTTGAATTGCAAGGACAAGGGTTAGCCTGAGCTCACCCAGTTTAGGCAGTTTATCTACAAATGCACCGACAGTCCAAAAACATTTGCTCCACTATATATTTTTTTCATGCACCTGAAATTGCCCCTCCTCCAAAAAAAAAAAAAAAGAGCCTCGGCACAGAGCACCAAAATGCTCCGTGTGTAACAGATAAATTTAATGTCAGCATTACAAGTCCGACAATGTAGTGGAGAGGTTATTATTTATGCCTTCAGAAAGAAAGGAAAAAAAAGGAATCCCACAATGTGAGCTTACAATGTGGGCAGTGTAGATATTTTTGGAAAATGGATGACTGAACATGGTTTTAAGCTTCTTTTTTTATTTTTATTTTTTTTAAAGCAGACTTATAATTACTGCATTTTCATGACACTCAATTTACTCTGCTGATATTGTTACACCACATCATGTCTGTCACAGCTATTGGTCTATTCGTACCGCAATTAAAATACAATGCTCCAGGCGCTGTTGAAGAAACTGGCAAAAAAGAAGAAAAAAAAAAAGAAGAAACTTGAGTGTGGCTGCTGCTTAGGTTTCACTAACTTTTAATGAGGGGCAGACAACTCATACTCGGTGGGATAGATGCATTAATGTTGATCCTCTGTTCGCACATGGACTGCTGTGCCTCAGCGTTGCCATGGCTGTTCTGTTGCAAATCTTGACACACTGAATAAGATGTTCAGTAATTAATTAATTTCACAGGTGCTGCTGAAAATACAAAGAGCACCATATGTAACATAGTTCCCTGCGTGTTTAATTATGCAGGAAAAGTTATGACAAAATATGGAGAACGAGCGCATCCTAGTCAACAGCAAAGAGGAGAAGAACAGATCGCACTGCTGCTGACTAGAGAAAGACAAGTTGTCAGGGTTTGTTGCACTGGATTGAGTTCAGAGGTGGGCAAGAGCTGATGTTCAGATATAAGACAAGGTTGAGTGCCTTGCGAAAGTATTCACACACCCTACCGCCATAAATCTTAACGTTCTTTTTAGATTAATAAAGATTTTAAGATTAATAAAGAGTAATGAATAATAGCAAAAGAGGACAGAAATTGATGCATGCCTTGTTAATATATGTAGTTCGTCTTTACTAGCTATTTGAAATTTCTGTAAAACCCCTTAATGTTGCAGTATGTAACTTTTATAAGAAAATCTGTCTTGCACACTTGTTAAAAATGTTACTTTGTCGTCACAGTATAAGACACATAATCTAGAAAAGAAAACTGAGCTCCTCTGCCTCCTCCCACTGCTAAAGGCAGACATAAACAACCCAGACAGAAACAACCAATCAGAGCCAGGAGGCAGGTCGTAGCGCTGTCTATCAGGTTTGTGTACATGCCGTTCACATCCACATACACGTTCACAACAGCAGGGCCTGGCACGAATGCACAGTTAGCAACTAACAGTTTTCTTGTAATGGTAAGCTGTTTCACTGCTATTAGCATGATGAGTAGCACATACACAAGGTTGATTGACAGCACTAAGACCCTCCTCCTGACTGACTGGTTGTTTTGGGCAAGGAGTGGTGCATTTCTTCAGATCGCTATGTATAGTAGCTCCTGGAGGAGGTGGAGGACCTAATTTTTTTAAATCACAGATTCTCTCCCTCATACCATACTGTCACTGTGTCACAACACAGTGACAGCTTTAACAAACAAGTAAAAAATATGTATATTTTATTTACAGAAGTTGCATAGTGCAGCTTTAAGATCAGGCCGATTGAAAGGAGACTGTTAATTACAATTTCTGAGTCTTTACACAAATTCTCAATTGGTCATAGATCTGGACCTTTCCAGGACCATTGTGTGCCGTTCTTATATACGACTTTGGTCGTATATTGGGTGTAAGTTTAGGGTCAATGCCCTTACACAAACTGTTGGAAGTTTGGAGAAATGACAATGTTTTTGTTAATTTATTGCTATTTCATTGAATTTCTTTTTTTTTATCTTCCCTATTATATTGCCAAGTAAATTCATATTTTGATCTATCATGCTTTACACACTGAGAATCAGTGCAACAGTGTCCCTATATTGAGGCCCAGATCTGCCAGAATCTCATCGTACAGTCACCAGTAAAATTTTATCCACACAAAAAAAAAACTTAAAAAAAACAACTGCTGATTCCTATCCCCTGGACTGACTAATATGTACATTTCATTTCAAAATCTCCCATTAACAGAACTGACTTTGGATAATGAAGTCTTGATCTATGACATTTTGTATGGTAATGATCAGAAACGTGTCATTTTCCAGCAACAATGTCCTAAAAAAAAATCTAACGTCCAACGTAAATTCATTTCAAAAGACGCAGAAGCACCAGATGCAGAAGTGCCTACTCTGAGCATGACGGCGCATTTACAGCGATTATTGTGAACGTGTTTTACTTTTCTCGCAATGGCCATGTCACTGAGTGATCTATAACTGCTTACAAAAGCAATAAGAGTTTGAATAGCCAAGTGGAAAAAAGTGTACGCTGACGAAGAAAATCAACTCACCCCAGTCCAACTTCTTTTTAAAAATACAAATAGTCTAAAAAAAATTACTATAGATTTCCAATTTGCTGTTCATGCATTTGGAAGAACAGTTGTGCAGCCATAAATCCCTCGCCTTCTAAACTTTCATTTAGCTTTTGCCTTCCATTTTATGGCAGCAGCTGCTCCTCGTGTTCTTCAGTCATTCAGTCACACCATGAAAAAAAAAGTGCGACTTGAGAAAAGGAGATCCTTTTCTCAGACCATTACCACCCATTTCCCAAAGGTGCAAACCCCATCACACAGTGTTTTTAGAGACTTTGAGAAAGAGGCTTGGCAGAGTAGAAGAATACATTTCTGCTTAATTAATTCCTTTCCTTACTTTAGGTATTAAAAGGCAATGGTCTGTTTAACAACTTTCAGCGACACTAAACGGGCAATTAGTCACAGCCTAATCATTTTTCATACATTTTATGTGTATGCCTAGGGTGGTGTGTGCTCCCGGGAGGGTCATCCCACTAGCCATCTTACTACCACACCTCCTTTTTAACAGCTTCCCACTTCTACAAAGGATTAAGTCATTTAATTTCCTTTGTTCCCAGCTAGCCTGCTGTTATCCATGCTAGATTCAGTTCTAAAATAAAACCCAATCTTAGAAAGCACTATGCCTAGTTTGCCTACCATTAGAATTCACCATGTTTGTTAGACAGTTATAACAGCAAGCAGAATGCCTTCGCAGCTTCTTTGCGAGACAGACTGATACGCCGATGCTTTGCCTCTCTTTGACATATTGGAGTATGTGGAGTGCTTTCACAAAAGCTTAGCAAAGTAACTGTTGTGTTTCTCTGCACCGACTCAGATCTATGACAGTGTTTGTGTGATGTGTTCTTGGCAAAGTAACTACCCCCGAATTTGAAATCCAAACATTGAATGATGAGCCCATTTGAGGGAAAGGCTGTCCACCTTCTACTGTGCAGGCATTTGATTTTTGTTTTGATAATCTGCTGTTGCTCTCTGTTCTCTCTAACATGTTACTTTTCCAGCATCCAGGAAACCTGAGTTCCACAGTGCAAGCGCAGCTGCTGTCGGCACATCCAAGTTTGTGTTGGATTTCTGCTCGGCGATGACAGGGGGGCCAACTCAAGCTTGGGTGAAATCACGCAAATAGAACGTCTCGCGCAAGTATTTATATCTGTTGAACATTTAAACATTTTGCCAAGCCACAGCCTCACAGTCAACTGTATTTTATTGGATCTTTAGTCATCGATTAACACAAAATACAACATAATCATGAAGAAGAGGCAAGGGTTGAGGGAAAAGTACAGGAGTAACCGATAAGATCAATGATCTGTTACATTAGCGTGTGTGTCAGCAACACAGAAGTCACTGCACTGAAACCATGTCACAGCGATTACCAAAGGTGTGAAAGCCGGCAGCTTGGCGATTCAATTTGCAACGCAAGAGTCAAAATTAGCTGCAACTTCAAAAAAAAAGAAAAAAGAAATGTCCAACAAGGCAAGGCCAAAGTAACATTCACTGAACAAAAAGGTGATTTGTTTTTATTATTATTGTGGGTCACATAAAACCATAGACTATAAAGGGGATTTAAAACATGATATGCAAGTAGAAAGAAAGGAAAGGACACTCAACCCAACAGGAGAAAGGATTGTTCCTAGAACGAGTATGATGAAATGGGAGCAGTGTTCATCTATATGAAATTATTTTAGCGTTCCTAAATCTAAAAACCCCATAATCTATCAAAAGCAATCTGAAGGATGATCTTCTTGTGTTTCCAAAGAGTAATCTCTCTTACGTAATAAAGAAAAATCCCAGGCTCCCTGGATCTGGATTGGAATTTATCGAGAATCGCTGCTTTAACCCAAAGTTTTTATGAAGACCTAATGAGAGGCAGAAATCAAAGGGGTCAAGAATTAAATGTACTTTTAATCAATCTAATGGATACTCTCCACTAATTAGCTTAAACGAAAATGCAATAATAATGACTACCAAAACAAACACACCCAACCTATTAATCTGAACACTAATTAAGCTACAGAACCTCATAAAAATAGAGGAAATGAACTTTCAAGATAATATTATTAAGCTTGTTAAGAATTATTGCGCATTTGCTAATCTCAGAGGCCTACAGAAATGAATATTAATTGAAAGAAGGAGGAAGATTAATGACAGGCCTAAAATTTCCTGGACCTATCAGCTTGACCAACACCAGAACCACTACAACACAGTAGAGCACCTTACTTGTCTGAAACTTGGTGTTTCAGTACCTGACCCAGTTTGATCTCTACAGGTGTGTGGGTCTGAACTCATCTCCGCTCTGAGCAAATTGTTTGATTTGGAGGTCATGCAAAGGCAGCTCTGGCACAGGTCACTGGAGGGCTGAGTGTGTTTGGATCATGCAGGTTCTGGATTGCCTATGTGCCAGTGAGAAGGTCTTTTACATAACTCGCTAAGTTTGAGATGAATAATTCTCCACTGTGGAATGAGAGAAAACAAACACACTTTTGTTTTGGCACATTGGTTTACACAGAAGACAAGAAAAACATAGTGGAAGATATTCAAAAATACTTAACAATACTAAATTTCAAGGTTGTACAGTCTTGGGCTCGCTGACCCAGTCAGAGTAGAATTGTTCTTTCCGATTCCCTGAACTTCCCAGAAGCATGCATTTCCTGGCAAGGGCTCGCCACAAGACGGTGGTCAACCAATCAGAAGTAGCCTTACAGGAAACACGGAAGTGGCATCATATTAGACAGCCAATTGTAAATGGATTCCATTTCTTTTCTTTTTTTTTCAAAACACCTTCTCTACATGTCCAAAAGACTTCTCATACTTCACCGATATAACTTTAAGCATAATTGAAACCTTTTTTTTTATATTCTACCATTTCAAACGCAATAATCCCAGTGAACAAAAGAAAGGTTCGCAATCAAAGTTTGACAATCCACGTTGAAATTTGCAGTCATTTAAAGATCATTTTAAAGCTTTAAGAAAACAAGATTGTTGATATAACAGAACCTCTACCATGTAATGACAGGCACTCGGACAATTTTTGTTTAGCATGACAACTGATGAAGTCATACAGTCCAATAGATCCTTGGTACACAACTTTCATACATAGCAAATTTGTTTTGATTACATCTAAAGCCCAGGAAAGCCATTCGAATTAATGTGAAACGAGAAAACTCTTCCCAAATGCCAAATATATGCCAGCAATACAAGAGAAATATGGCAACTGAAAATCAGTTGGATTATTTTGGTCTTGGATCCTGATATCAATGTAAAACCAAGACAAAAAGTGTTGCTTTTCAATATGAAAAATCCTTAAAGCAGTAATTTATACA
Source organism: Xiphophorus couchianus (assembly GCF_001444195.1). Classification (NCBI taxonomy): domain Eukaryota; kingdom Metazoa; phylum Chordata; class Actinopteri; order Cyprinodontiformes; family Poeciliidae; genus Xiphophorus; species Xiphophorus couchianus. Next base: position 27,065,655 of record NC_040231.1, on the reverse strand, counting down.
GCGTGTTACAGGGTTAAGCATTTCGTTTCTTTATTAAATGTGAAAAAGTCGTTGCTGGAGAGGCAGAAAGCAGCTCATCCAGGCAGGCGGGGAGCAGAGGCACAGCTGCAGGTTGGATTGAAGGCCTGATTAGTAACCTCACTAATGGGATGTAATCATTTTCTTACTTAATGAACATCATTTATTTTTAACCAAGTCCACAACTGTACATGATCAGGGTTGTAGCTGCATCTGTCACACTTGAATGGAAATTAATGCTGATTAAAATGAAGCAAAATGTCCATTTTGTGGTTGGTACTGATGCCTGCTGTTAAGTAGGGGACAAAAAAAGCACATCCTACTCAAATTGCTGCCTCGTTTTCTTTATAAGTTAGTTGGCAAACATCTTTTCTTTTCTTTTTTTTTTAGTTGGATCAAATTGATCTCCGTAGAAAGCAAAGTTCTAGCGGTGCCACTGTTGCCAATTTCTTCTCCTAGACCAAAAAAAAAAGTGTTTTGTTGTTCAGAGAATATTACTTTTATCTGTAGGCAGTGCTTCAAAGAAGTTTGAGTGCCAAAGGTACTTGTTTAAGGCTTTTATATATTCCTGGTTTGTCTCAGGCTTTTCATGGGAATAAGTGCAGCATCCTCAGATAAGTACAGTGCCTTGTGCTTGAATACCAAAGCTGACGAGTCAGACCCGTTAAAAACTCAGATGTTCCAGAACTTAGCAACGACTCGCTGCAAGCTGAATACCAATTCTACCAGACTTTTCATAGTCAGGAATAATCATTTTATTCTCTCTCCTCCTTCCCTAAGTCTACTGAGAATGTAAATGTTTTTATTATTATTATTATTCCTTTCTTTGTCTCAGACAATTTCTTTGATCGCAGCAGGGACCAAATTTATCTATTATTAATGATTTTGGAAAAAAAAGGAAAAAACAAAAAAATTCGTAGCCCCGTGTGCGTTTATTGCTTTACAGAGCTCCTATGTTGCCGTTAATCCTCTTGCCTTTAATTAACATAACAAAATCATTAATGTCTCTTTTTTTAATCTTTATAATCGTGACTTAAATCCCTTTAGCGATTGCGAAGCATGTCTAATCGTGAAGAAATGGGTTATGATGCGTCTTATTCGGCTTGTTTTCTGACTTGCAGCAGCAGCTGAATAAACTTAAATAGGGCTTATATTCAGCTGCTGTTTCAAGTTGATGTATTATTATTACCAAGTAAGATTTTATTTCTTTTTTCTTTACTGACTCATTTGTGCATACCTCCTGTCATATGGCTAAAAAACAAAAATGCTAGTTTCACTGATTTTATGGAGCTGTCATGTAATTTCCACAGTTCTAGATGGCTGTGACCAGAAAATGTGGCCACATTCTGAATATGTTTTGTTGTCATACAAGTTTCCCTAAACATAACCAGTGCCAGATCAGACCGTCTGCTCGTTCGACGCTGGAAACGCCCAAAAACACAAATGCACCGTCTCATTAACCTTATCTTTAAGTCCAAAAGTTGTTTTCAGATATATTTTAAATCATATTCCTAAAATTCTGAACATTTATGAAACACACAATCTGGTTCTCCATCCTACTGTGTGATGACTCAATGATGCTTTTGTACTTTCAGGGACAAAATCCTATTATTCTCTGACATTTGTCCCCTCTCTCTCTTTTGTCTGTATTCTACCTCGACAATGGATTGGTAGCCATGTGGCAGCTGCCCATCTCAAGCCTTTGATGCAGTTTTAGTCAGAAATTCAGACAGAAAGCTGCACCATTATATAGTTATTTAAATGATGTGTAGGCACAGAAAACACACAAGACAACGTTCCTAGCCAAAAAAACACAATGAAGCCTCACATTTTATACAGTCCATTTGTATTTATTTTAAGCCTAATATGGTGAACTGGAACAGGAGGAAAATAGGGGGCATCCGATAAGTGAACCTGATTATTCTTGTTATTTATTTCACCAGGGACCACCAATATTAAACAGAAATCCTTTTCTCTATTTTCTCAGCTAAAAAGTGAACTTTTTAACTTCACCTTTTGGTGTCTAGGTTGCTTTTTTTTCATTTAAACTGTGAATCTCTTTCCATATTTTTTTATTTATATGTCATAAGACTTACAATGCAAACACTGCTTTAAATCTATACATAACATTTTAGGGGGGAAAAGCAACATATTAATCAGAAGATGACCCACACCTGACATTATTCAGCTCAATCAGTGTTGACAGAAGAGCTCACCATTGGAAGCGCAAAAAAAAAGATTGTTGTTGTTCTGAACAGTGAATGCAAAATCCAAAAGCAGTGCCAGGTCATGCTGACACTGTTCTATAAGAACACTGTTACAAATGGAAGTAGATATTTTTTGTTATCTGTGCAGTATTTAGATATCTACTCAAACAGTGTACTCCTAAAGTTATTGAAGACTGCATCATATGGGAAAAACAGAGTAAATTTTAGGCACTTCTTATGTCTACTAGTGCAAGTACAACTACAAAACTTTTATGTTGTAACAACGTACAACCATTTTGTCACTCAATTCAGAAATGAAAACCTAAAATTCAATGTGTCAGATAATTAGAATATCATATAAAATCAATACCAGTAGGGTTTTGAAACAGAAATGCCAGGCTTCTGACGTATGATCTTGTCAGCCTGCAGTTCTGCTGAAGTGTAATTCAATCCCTGGTTGCTTTGATAGCGTCCTTCAAGTCATTTGAATTATTGGGTCTGGTGTCTCTCATCTTCACATTGACAATACTCAACAGACTCTCTTTGGGGGTTCAGGTCAGGGGAGTTTGCTGGCCAATCAAATACGATAACACCAACGTCTTTGAACCTGCTTTTGGTAACTTTTGGTAGTGTGGGCAGGTGCCAAAATGAAATCAGCTTCTCCATTAAGCTTGTCAGCAGAAATGAGGTTGAAGTTCTCTAAAATGTGCTTAGTCAGCTGCGTTGACTGCAAACTTAGTGGAGCAACACGAGCAGATGACATGACACCCCAAACCATCTCTGGGTTTGGAAACTTCACACTGGACTTCATCCCAAACAGATTCCGTCTCTCTCCGCTCTTCCTCCAAACTCTGGGACCTCGTTTTACAAAGACAAAGAAAAGTTTCATCTTTAAATAGGACTTTGCACCACTGAGTAACAGTCCAGTTGCTTTTCACCTTAGCCCAGGTGAGACACGTCTGATGTAGTCCATGGTTTAGAAGTGGAACGTGACACTTGGAACCCATAGGATTTGTCTGTGCGTAGAGGTCCTTGATGCCCTGACTCCAACCTCAGGCCACTTCTTTTCAAATGTTCACTGGAATAGGCTTTAATGAAAACTTTGGACAGAAGAACAACAACATTGGAAATGTTGTCTGTGTGCACCTGCAACTGACGTAAGACAAAAGGAGAGAGGGAAAAGCACGAGCCTGCAGGATCCCCGCATGATCTCCCGCTGCCAGGATAATCTTTATTTCTACTAATCTGCAATGCACTATTATTTTCAAATCTTTTAGGTCAAGAGTATACGCTGTTTGGAAATAGATAATCAGGCATTCTCTTTTTGTTGCCATTGTGTATGCAGCTTTAAAAATCAAACAAAATCAAAAGACAAAATTGAACCCACAATAAAATTACGTATGGGCCCGTGTGAGATTCCCCACAGTGAGATTAACATAACAGCTTCATTGTAACATTGCATTCAATCACAAAAATTAAACACTAAATGGCCTAACTGATTGAGACTACAAGAGAAAACCAATTATTCCCAGTGATGCTAAAATCTCAGTAGTTACAGTCACAATATTGACTCACACAATAAACAGTTTTATATGTAGAAATTAGAGCAAAACAATAACAACAAAAAGGGAATAAGCACCTGCTAAATTTAAAGGTAGACATGGCCGCAACTTCCTTCTTATAAAAGGTAAAAAGAAACAAATGGAGTGGTGTCAGATTTTAGCTGTTGTAGAATTTCTCCTTTAAAGCATCAGATTTGCACGTTTGTTTTGGCTGTATTTACCCAGAATGCCATGTGCATACTCCCCAGTTCACCTTAACCAAACAGAATTAGATTTATAGGTGGACCACAGTTCTGTTTCTTGGTCTGCATCACAGTTGCCCAAATGAACTAGAGTTTGATTAAAGTATATGAAAGAAGGCTGGTGTGAATGCTTATTTTACAGCAGGTTAAACTGCGTCGCTAACTTCTTTTGTCCTGAGACTGTGGTCAGCTGACTAACAGAGATGCAGGTCACAGCTTGCTCCTTCTAGATTTAAGACAGTGATAAAAAAATAAAAAAAACTGTCCATGTTTGTCGTGACTGGAGAGTATTTCCAAATATCTTCCTTGTTCTCAAAGAAAAAGTGAATCTCGACGCCAGATGGAGAGGCAACATTTCGGAAAACAAAAGTGCAGAGCAACTTCTGCACGTTTTTCTGGCATCTCATCAAAATACCTTCACTGTAGGAACGAGATTACCAAAACGGTTTGACAGTTTTCCAATCTTACCATAACCAGGCACCAGTTTCAGAAAATGGCTCAGAAACATAAAAGCTCCACAGATAAATAAATAAATAAATAATACTGGCGTAGCTTGAGGTAAAGTTTTCTAGAATGATTGTGAAGTTGAGGATTTCTCAGATGAAAAAAAAACAACTTTATTTTGCTTATTTTGCATTAAACAAGTCTAAAGACATGAATCATCACAATAAAGAACATGAACATGAGTAAAAATTCAGCTATTTTAAGAAGGGAAGTTACATTTCCATAGGTAGGTCTCACCTTTTCTGACATCCAGGCCCTGGAGGTGCCGACTGCATGTTTGTTATTAGCCAAGCCCCCCAGACAGTAAAGTTGTGCCGCTGCTCCAGCTATACCACTTTATGCATAAGCAGCCTTCATGCAGCTTTGTATCCTGCGTATATCATGGGGTTACAACCCAACTATAACTTCTCACCGGGCCTATTCATCAGGTGCTGTGATGCATGGTGCGATTTCCAGTGTCAGCACAATGTGTACAAAGCAGTAAATCAGAGAGGCTTTATCTTCATCCGTGTGTGTATTTGTGTGTCTGAAGGGAGCGCCTGTACTGTCGGGAGCCAATTCTGACAATAAGTTGAACCAGACAATAAAATTACAAATAAGTAGGAGCCTGATAGGACAAAGTCATTTACTTAACCGTACGGTCCAAATCAACTATAAGGACTCAAATAATAAAATATCAGTTCACTACAATTTTAACACCTTTACAATTAATTTTACCGGAACTCATTTGGCAAAACAACAGAAGCACTTATTACTTGATTTTAGTCCATAGCAACACCTACACACACAAAGATTAGGGCATCGGAGAACTAACATCTTAACAAAAGATGTTAATTGCTCTTTTAAAATATTGCTGGAAAAATTACTAAGATTAATAATCAAAATAATATATTTTTTTCAGTTTCACATTAAAAATCTAGGAGATTTGCACTTAGTTGTGATGTTAAGGCAAACCAGTCAAAACTTTAAAGACAGCAGGCTGGTTTAAGAAATCAAATTATTTTTTTAAGCATATATTTAAAAACAGACATGGCTTTAAAGGCACCAGGTTTAATTGATTTCCAACACCAAGTCGAAGTTCTTAAAACCGTTGATTTCATGAATGCTGTCTGTATTCTGTATCTCGGAACAGACAAGTATCTTTTTCTATTTAAAAAGCAAAGACACCCAAAAAAAATACCCTAAAAAGTTTTTTAAAGTAGATAACTGATTCATCTGTCTGGTCAGGATTTATGACTTCCACATCATGCACTGCAGTGTGAAGCCACCCGAAGTCCCTACAGGAGAACATTTAATCACATTGTCAGCTATAATTTGGATTCTTGTTGAATTAGCAGTCATAGTTATCATAGAATGTTTCAAAGCATACACACTCAGTTTCGGTCCTAGACATCTTATCTGCAATAAACAGATGGAATAAATTGCATATTTTAGTGTCAATTGTAGCAGCGTGATCAATTACTAGATGATTGGGGTTAATGACTCTTTTAAATATCACCCCACACTTCCTGCTGCATATGTCTATAAGATGAATAAGGCCATGTTAATTCTTACACCTCTAGGTCTAGTACACACATAGCCGGGTCTTTAAGAAAACTAAATTCTTCGCCAGATCGTTTGAAATAACATTATTGGTTCAAGAAAAGGGTTCATCCACACAAACGCACTGATTTTCACTACTGAGCAGAGGGCAGTGTAGGGCAAAGCTAAACCCTATGTCAGCCAATCAAAATCCATCAAAAATAACCCCTACTTCCTGTTATGAATCTGGTGCCAGGAGATTCACTTGTGCGGACAGGCGAATAGGTTAAACTACTTTTAAATGCCATGTTAGAAAATACGAGAATGTCAATTGGGAATTGTGCCGTGTGTGGATGTGGAAATGGCATCATGCCTCCATATAGGGAGGAGTAGTTGGTGTGAAACAGCTGACCTCCAAGCGTTCTTTCTCCTTTGCAGTCCAATGTATTGGAACAGTCTGGCTTGTAAAAACAGGCAAAAAGCATCTGGACCAACGTAAGAATCAGCATCTGTCAAATAGCTGTCATTTTTCCTTTGCTGGATGGCCAAACAATCACAAAGGTCACATATGTGACGTCAGCGCTGCATTATTTGTCGCAAACTGTAATGTGCATAGGAACCTCTTTCCTATGTACAAACGCCAATAGCGAAAATTCTCAAATCTCCACTTTGCTTGAAGTTTTTGTCAAACAATCGTTTTTAGTGATATTAGATGGAGTTTACGTGTGGATGAAAGGCCAAATAGCAAAAATCTCTTTCGAGTTTCCTAGACAACAAGCTACGTGTGGATGAGTCCTTAGAAGCTTGTTTTCTGGAGTGAAACATTTCTGTAGGATTTTTTATGCCACTGTGGTTTGATTTCAATGTAGCAGGAAACAGAACGATTCATCAATAATCTGACATTGTGTGGACAACTTTACTGGTTGAACATCCGGCACTTTCTTCCATCACACAATGTCAAGCATCCCGACGGACGGGCGCTTCTGTACACGCAATAAACATGAGTTAACATATGGAGACACATACAGAGGGCAGCAATATTCTGCCCTCGGCTCAGGAGCTTCATACAATATTTACTTGTGTACCACTGAGTGAAATGAACCTACTTTAAGACCAAAGCAACACAGTCAATTCAGTATGAGGACAGCATCCCAAGTAGTCAATAGCAACTATTGTATTACATGCTGGCAATAATGAGGAGAGCAGTCCAGAGGGAAAAAAACATGCCGAAATGCTGCATACCTTAGAGGGTTGCGCTGGAATCTGCAGCATAATACGGACAAGCGGGATAATAGCAGTCCAACTCTGTGGAGTCGAACAAAAGGATTCAGAGATCAAATAGATAAGCCACTCCAGACCTTTCCTTTCCAGTGAATTGTAGAGCTTACATCTCAAAATTCATCCTTTGGAACATCATCCCTTTCCTTTTTTGATATCTCCTACTGATGCTTAAACTACAAGCGCCCGGCTTTGAAGAAAGATTGTGATCCAAACTGAAGCTTAATTAAATTCCCAAATATTCAATTGACCCCGCAGCTGGTGATCAGTTTAAACGAAGCATGAAGAGGCTGTTTTATTAATACCTGTAATCTTAAATTATACAGGAAGTGTCAGCTCAAATGTGCAGTGGTTGGGCTTCTGCGTGATGCTAATTAGAACAGTAACTGAGTGTGCATCTTATTAAAAATCACAGTTAGAGCCAGCGTCTAACACTTGCACACTGAGTAAACTCCAGTCCCGATGTCACTAAATAAACAGATGTACTAAGGACTGGTAATGAAATTACAGACAGGACTATTTCTGGCAGAGAGCCAGGGTAAACAAAGAAATAAATCCATCTGCCTTTCATGGCAGCTCGCCGCCACACACACACACACACCCTCACTTCACCCTTTGTTTAGTGCATCGCTAACTGCAGCCAGCACCTGAGCTACACCACCACACAAGGAGGCAACACTTCAGTAGCTATTTTCTCCTCTTCAACGTCTCCATCATGCATCATACGCTCCTCAAGTGCCCCACTGTGGTGGCCCCACGTCTGATTATCAGCACACATTTTGTGGAAGCCTGGATGCGGTATAAAGAAAGAGAAAAAAAACCAAAACTGATTACGGGATCCCAAGTCGTGCCTTCATGGTAAAGACGCCACTTTGATTTTGTTGTATTGTTTTGCAGCAGAGCTAATGTGCAGAATAGCGTCGGGTAGCCCACCAAGATATTCCTGTGGTGCCAGCCTTTGAAGCCAGATATTTATATGCAGTGTTTGAAAAGGTTCAACAATTCTTCACCGTCACTGTCTGACCATAAGTGAAACTAAACTTTTTTCCTCCATATGAGGTCAGGAAGTTGAAATTTTGCCCTTAGTCATCCTTTACTCTGATTTTATGTATTTTATATTCTATCTTTATATGAGTCTACCTGCATTGATTGCCTGTCCATTTGCTGCTGTTGCAAAGAAATATTGCCATTGAGGGATAATATAGGATATTTGTATTATATTGTAAGGATAAACAAAACATTTGTTTGCCAGAATAATAAATTTTTTTTACACATTTTAAAAATGATTTAAAATTCAGAAATATACATTTATACATCTGATGTCTACACATGCAATTAGGGAAAGACCATGACGGTGATATGGCTAAGTTAAGTTCTGATGGATTAATTTACAATATTTGATGTATGTGGAGATAACGGGTGTGTTTTAAGGCACTCCTAAAATCACTGCTTCCTTGTGTGACAAATCTAAATAAATCAGGTGAACAGAAAGTGAGGATTATCAACAGTGAAACAAATCTTTTACTGAGAGTCTGAAGAGCCAATTGGAGAACTCAATAATGTAAAAGCAAAATGAAAGGCAAGATTACATTTTATAACTGAACTCCAGTAAAAGGACAATTATTTTGTAGACATTTTTGATGGTAGAAGTGTTTGGTCATATTGGCCAAAATTCCAATATGGAAGAAAAAGGATTTTGAGGGCGTCATTCTCGCTATCAAATATGGATGTGGCAGCATAATCTGAAAATATCAGAAAGGGAGGAAAAAGCTTGGCCACAAATTCATCTCCCAATTGGAGAATGACCGTAACAATGCCATCAGGATATTGACAAACTGGTCAAACTCAGTATGTTGGAGTGACCATTAAAACGCGTTGACGTGATTTGTCATGGAAGATTTGAAAAGTTGAAAACAAGGAGATTTACAAACTTGACTCAGTTGCACCAGTTCCTTAACCCTCTCATGCATAAATTATGATCCTTTGTGTCAGAATTTATTTTCCATTTTTTAAAATTCTTTTCTTAAGGCATAAAAAAAGGTAGGAAAATTTTTTTGTAAAAATAATTTTATTTATTTTTATGTGATCAATTGTAATTTTGTCCAAATACAAAGTTGTTATTTGAAAAATACATCAGTAGTATTGTTCCTTAGGGGTTATCTGATGTCACAATATTTTTTTTACTTGCAAGAGTCGTCTACAGTAGAAGGAGGGACCGGGTTGGTTCTCATGCTTTTTTGTCTGTCAGCCATATTGTATTTAACAAAAATAATTTCTTGCATTTGCAGCTGATGGCCAGTAGTTGATGGTATATTTTATGATGCATTAGTGTCCACTTCAGTGGTCTGTGTGCATTTATAACATAAAAATCCACAGGAAGCACAAGAAAATGGCTTTTAGATAGCTGTCCACTGTAGTGACCACTATGCATGAAAGGGTTAAGGAGGAATGGAACAAAATTCCATCAAACTATTGTGAAAAGCTTAAGAAAGAAACATTTTAGATCCAACTTAACAAATCCTGAAGAACACTTGGATAAGAAAATCTCTAACATTTTCTGACTCATTACTAATATATTTTGCAAATAGAAATGATTTTGGTAATCCAGTAACAAGATGTAATATTACTTTGTCAGTCACTTAGTCTAAAAGGGTATGTGTCTTTTTATAGTCTATGCAAATATCTGGTTTCAACTGTACCCAGAAGATTTAAACTCCTATGTAGGCAATCAACTTTCAGCTTAGCTTCCTTTATGACAACTCTGTAGAATAAGACATTTTTAATCCTTCCTCTTGTGCCTACAACTTATCCTAGTTCTCATATTTTAAAGCAAAAAAAAAAAAAGGAACATATTTCTCTCCCAGCTTTTTAATGATATGTGTTAACTGGTACCTTTAGACTTGTTGCGGTTCTCCTTCTGTTCCTTGAAATAAGGCCATTAAAACGTGACGGTCCCACAGGTTGACAATTATTGAATATACCCAGATGTTTCCTTCAAGCTTGCATCATCGGAACAGCTTGGTAAGAATCCCTCTGGATTCCTTATCCAGAGATGATTTGGGGCTAAAGAGGAAGTTTAATAAATTTTTATTTTACATGTATCATCATGACTAATGACCTACTTACCAAACCGAAAAAAAAGAAGTCCAACAGACTGCAAGTATTACAGGCAAAAGTATTACAGTGAGTCCTCATGTTGTCTTCTGAAATAAAACACGGACTTATCAAGCACTTGAAAATCCTGAATCACTGACGCAGTTGACATACATAGTAGTGAATGCAATACAATGCGACAGACTGGCTTTAATAAACACTGTAGAGCTTCAAATAATATTTAAAGGCTTAGGATTTTTCTTTTCTCACTTCTAAAGGAGCAGCAGGATATGTAAACCTCGTGGAGTTCCACGTGTAAAGGCTGCATATGGAAAAAAATTAAATAAAATCTTCTGATGCTTTGTTGAACTGAACGAGCATAGCCCACTACCAATTTCAAGGCTGTTGCACACACACGCTTCTACATTCATTGTCCCGTTGGCCTCACCTTGAGAGTGTGCTAGGAAATTGTCAATGACGTACGTAGAGATAACAATCATTCACATTAAGGACACATGATGAATACTTCATCCACATGTATGCAGTTACATGACAGATAACTGCATACATGTTACATAATCATGTATTAGATTCTGAAAGTGGTACTTTCAGAACCACAGAAACAACCCAAGATATTTCGATTTCTGTGTTTTATGCATTACTGCACAAAACCCGTTTTGTCTTAGATAATGCAAAGGAGTCAAACTTACCCTGTAAATCTTTTTTACGGTATAAATCAGTGGCTGGCCGTCCCTCAGGTTGGTATCACGGGTTGCATTGGGAGCTGAGGACCCTTGATGAACCAGAACAAGAATCCATAGTTTGACCCAGACAACTGCTGGCCCTCTCCTTCTCCTCCAGGCTTTTAGTTTGTTTAAGTGGGCTGGGCATTGGGGGCAGATGGTTGTAGGTAAGTGGAGGACAGATTTTTTTTTTAAAAAACAGCAACTGTGAATTTACTGACCTCTGTCTCCCCGTCTCTGTAACGGATGATTTGAGAGGGATCCGAGATCTCCCATAGAGCGAAGCCTTGGTCTCAGAGTGACACACTTGTTCCCTGCAATCTGCGGAAGAAGATCGGGGTAAGTGAAAGTATGTGCAGTCACACAGAGAGAGACAGAGAAAGGCCAGTTTAATGTAGAAAAATGTCCATGTCTTCCAAATACTACAGTCTTTCAGCGTTTAGTTCCACTGCGTGAAGTTCTATTTATTGTGATACTTCTAAGTAGAATCTGGTACAACTAGAAGATACTTAATTGATTTTATCTAAGTATGAGTTCAGGTGTTTGGTGAAGTGCTCAGAGTTTTTTTGTTGTTTTTTATAAAAAAATTTGTATATCATAAAGACAAAGGAATACAGCAGGTAAGTCAGAGAGAAGCTTAAAACAGGGTTGTAGGGTTAGGTTGTAAAACATCAGCAGCCAAGACGCCCAGGATAACACTGGAGACGCTGCAGAGGCCCAAAACTCAGGTGGGAAAATCTATTGATAGCACAGCTACCAGTTGTGGTCTTAACTAAATCAGGCATTTGTAAAAAAAATTGCAAAAGGTTTACCACCAGGCATGCACACACAAAGGGTGGAACCCTATTTGGGGTAGAAAACCAACAACAAATCACACAGTAGAGTAGAGCAAAGGTAGGTGGACTGTTCCAAGTTGGTATCAGAATTGATGAGATCAACACTTCATAAAGTATTTCAGATTCCTTTTTGAAATTTTATTTGATTTTTGTATTGCAGTTTCTCAAATCTACCTTGAAATATATGCTGTTTATTAAAGTATTTTGTAGATACAAATTCACCTAAAACACTGAAGAGACAGAAGTGTGATGGTACAGCAAACTCAAAGGGTATTGGTATCAATACTGGCGATACTTGCATGTATTTATTTGGAATCAGATCGATAACAGAAAATGCAGTATTTTAACCACAGTACATCTTAACCATGTTAAAACACCATGTTCTAATACATGAATATTCATGCGTTAGGACAGTCCAGTCGAAGTTCAGAGCTGAATGCAATTGTGAACCTTACCCTTTTTACTCCTACTTGTTGGTGTATCGCATAAAATCCTAATAAAATACACTGAAGTTAGTGGCTATGACGTGACAAAATGTAAAAACGTTAAAGAAGTACACGCACTTTTCCAAACCGCTGTGTTTTTTGTTTGTTTCATTTTCAACAACTACTAAATTTAATGACTGAAACACAAAAGAAAATACTTGAGCTACTTTTCTTTTTAATTTCTTCCACGTGTTTAGAAGGGTTAAGGGCAGCCTGTTTTACATCCCCACATATCAAGCGAAGCTCAAAGTGCAATGCAGCTGGTATTAAATAATGATGCATTCTAGATGCTGGCATTAATACTAAGGAGCAGAGTTCTCAGTGATTGGAGGAGAAGAGGAACTTGACTGTGGGCACATGCTGAGGATTAAAACGGCGCCACTTTACCCCACCATACACCCCCACTAACTGGCGCATCTTTCACCATCTTTACCGTGTAGACTGCAGAAGTAAATAACCATTTCAGACCCTATGCTTTATTACTGATATGTGCAGAATCTCATTAATAAAACAAAAAGCGACTATTTTTGCTTTAAAATCTCATTAAATATGATCATACATCTCCTCCTGTCAACACGTCGTGTGCATAAAGACAGCTTCGGGTCTACATATCCCCTTTAGAATCAATAGCTCTCCCCGGAGGAATCAGATGGTGGTGTTATAGTATATTTTACAGCAACAAATACCACCGTTAGTTAAAATGATCCAGGAAGGTCTATTAGTGTTTTGGTAGCATGTTCTATAAAACAGGGGTTGCAAATCTGAGGAGGCATGTGTGTGCATGCATTAGCCCCGGGGACTTATTGCTCTATCCTGAAAAGCGCTAGCATGATAATGGCAAGGGACTAGCATTTATCACATGAAGTAACTATTCCCCCCTGACACCAGAGCAGACCTTATCCCTCCAAGCCATCTGCACAAGAGAAAGCACCACGCACAGAGTGACCATAAAATCCAGCGTTCATCTGAGCATGTAATTTAATACCATTGTAAAGATTACCCGCGTTGGCCAGCTCGCACACGCGGGATCCTTCTGCACATGCACATGAACTTTTTATCACAGCTCTTTAAAACAGGGAGCCTGGCAAGTATTATATACACTTCATCAAGCCATTATCTTTGACCACACAGAAAGGTGTAGGTCCGTGTTTCACATTAGAGGGTGAATCAATAGTTTCCCCGCAAGAAAGCGGCGAGGAGTAATGGGGCTAAAGGTTCAGCCGACATCTCGGCTTTCTTACATCTGCGCCATATTTTTTATTTTTTTCTAGCAAAACAATTTGAATGATTGAAGTTCCTTCTAAATATATTTTTACCACCGCATAGTGTGTGTGCACTTTCAAGGTTTTAAGTACACAATCAAAAAGATGGGGGGGCGGTTGTTTTACACATCACTCACTTGGATTTTTTCCTTAAATTGATCCATGGAAAGAAGGTTGGAAAATAGCTCACCCTTAAATTTTTTTTTTTTTAACTCGCTGTAGGTTCTGCGGTTTCCTGTACTTTGATCGCCTAGAGAACCAATGTGTGCAGATTGCTGATTTGTCTTGCATTTTGTTACTTTGTCTCAAAGCAAGCCTTTCTCTTTGAAAAGCTTTTACAAGATTCAGCCTGATGAACTAAACAATGACTTTCAAAGTGACTGGGGCGTAACGTGTTAGCAAATAAACAAAGACTCTTAAAAAAAAAAAAAAAAAAAAGGTCTTGCCTTTTTTACGCAACCGTTATGTTACTGCATTTTTTTAAAATTAATAACCAAACATCTGCTGTTGCAAAACCCTACAAACTCTACGGCTATTTATTCATTTTGTTATGAGCTCCCTGAGAAGTTTATTACTTTTTTTGCATAATGTTCTTTTATGGTCTCCTCATTGGTACATAACACATAAATATGGCAAAGTTGCTTACAGTGGTCATTTGAAGTAAAAAAAAAAAAAAAATTTAAAATGGAGGTTTAAAATCTAATGAATCATTACTGAACTCGTTAAGAACTTACAAGCAAAAGAGCCACTGTGACTTTAGATCTAAACTTACTTTTAACAATCTGCCGCAGTGACTGCAGCACTATGACAGTATAACACAGATACGGCCGCTATATTCAGCTGATCATCGACATCACTGCCTACAAATTTCTGATTTACAATTACACAGCACACACACAGTGTGGGTCTTCTGGTGGATGAGAAGTAATGACTTTTGAATTTTATTTGAGGATATAACTTTTTTTTTAAATCAATGAAGAATCGCTAGCTTCACTGGTGTAGACACCTATAACTGCTGCCAAACATAATAGTATCAGAAACTGCCGCTAACCTTCAGGTTCAGCTCTGCTCTCTTTTTGAAGCAAAAGCAGCACAAAGTCAATGATTCTTTGTCGATAGCTCCTCCAGAACATCAAACGTTATCTTTAAAATTGCTGCTGGATGATGATGGTACATTTGCAAGGCAATAGTGGAACTACTTTGTGTCAACGAGGAACATAAAAATAGAGAAATAGATTACTGGCATTTAGAGCTGACATGAGCTATAAGAAAAGTAAGACGCAGACGATGATAGCGGCTTGATGAAGTGTATAAAATACTTGCCGTGCTCCCTGTTAGAGAGCTTCGATTCTTCTAATTTGCCTCACTGTCATATCTTCTCTCAATCATCACGAAGCTGCAGACATCTAGGCAGACAGAGTGCAAACAGTGATGGCTATCGGTATTGACATTGGTCTAAAAGGATCCGCTGGCCTTCCCCTGGCCCTGTCGGCTCCATAATTCCCTATTCATAAAAAAAGAAGGAAAAAAAAGCCAGCCTCTGCACTCCTCTTCCTCTCTGGTGCTCCACGAGGGAAACAAAGAGCATTACTGCTTAATGCCCCATAGCGTTCTGACATCACCTTTCCACAGGAGAGGAGGACACACTCGATTTGATGGGCTAATTGTGTGTGGCATAATTAATCAATGTCTCCTGAACAGCAAATTCCCATGTGCGCACACCCTACGTCGCATGAATGCCTTCAAAAACATAGAGGGGGGTAATTGAATTTACATTTATTTATATTTCTTTACAAATGATTTAGTCGTTACTGAGAGATACTTGCGAGGTATTTTAACTGGGAAATGGATGCAATAGACGGTCATGAACTGAGTTTGCCCTCGGCAGCACTGTACTCGAGTGCAGGGACGGTAATCAGCATTGCTTGAGGCTGATTATTTTTTAATGACGGAGTGGGAAGAGGCATCAGAAGAGACTGCAAGATTAAGGTGACGTTTCTGCTCTTTGTTTCACATTAGGTGCATCCTTATGCCACACTTACAGCAGGTTGATCAGGCACTGCATCCATGTAGACTAAAGAGCATTCAGCCGTAGACATCTTTAGCACCCAACAAAAGGTACAATAAATATTGTGTTTATGAAATGGGAGAAAATCTGATGTACCGACACCTCTGTGAGATGGGCTATGTCCCGAGAAGCAACACTGTGTTAAATTTTATTAGGCGCAAAAACGGCGACGCCGAGCAAAACTGTTACATTTTGGCTGCTGAAATGTCAGAAAGGGTTTGAGCCACCGCCGTGTGAAACTATCAAGTCTTACCTTCAGGATCAAAACAATAACTACCCCAGAATGGAGTCACGGAAAAAGGGAATGACTATGAATATCAAAACTGTCCCAAGTAATAACATTTGTGTGCATTTTAGAGAGCACGTAAGGTAAACAATTAACCAGCTGAATCCTGGAGTAGATTTAATTTCCATTACTTAGCACGCAGATCAATTTTAAGTGTCTCTTCACTTAGTTGTCTCCTCGGTTGTGGAAGAAAAAAAGCAATCACTGTCTACAGTTCACACTGTGTTAGTATTGCCAGCAGGCTGCAGCCAATACCTTGGGAAAGTTGCAAAACAAAATTTGAATAAGTCTCACAAACACAAGCTGAGTCACTGGCTGTAAATGCAGATGGGTTATGCAGCTGAAGTTTTGAACTTCAAGTCGTTAAACGACAAATTGCTATTGAGCTGAAAAGGTGCCGTTGTTGCTGTCAACATTTCAG
Source organism: Xiphophorus couchianus (assembly GCF_001444195.1). NCBI lineage: Eukaryota > Metazoa > Chordata > Actinopteri > Cyprinodontiformes > Poeciliidae > Xiphophorus > Xiphophorus couchianus. The sequence goes on along the minus strand of NC_040231.1, from coordinate 27,049,129 downwards.
CAACTGGCATAAATGTCTGCAATTTAGTTAAACAAGAAGTGCATAAAGGCTGAAACATGGCAGAAAAATATCAATTTCCCGTTGCCTCTTTAAAGTTAGGTGTATAACACCAGACACAACCTCAAGAGCATAAGGTTTAAAGGTCACACGGTTCCTAGTCACAACATCTAAACACCATCTAGGCTGCTGTGTAATGTGGCTAGGAAGCCTGTTAAGTTTGGCGTTAACAGCAACAATTAGGGAATCTGGTTAGCATGAAAGTTTCCTTTAGTAAAATATATGTAAAATATACAAATTAACAGCAGAGTTAATTTGTCAAGGATACAGATACGGGAAAAAAATGTCTGTATGATAAAAATTACTGGGAAAAAACGAGATCATTGAGATCATGGAGCAATTGCAAAATCAGGTTCACTCCATCAAATATGGATATATGAATTATTCTTTACAAATAGCCGTATGCACGTCTTATTTTTAATGATAGCTTATTTTCTTGTTTCAAAATGTCTGGGAACATAGAATTTCTGTTATAATCATTTGTCAATACTCAGAATGATTTAAAATTGATAAATGTTGTCAGTAGTTCAGAGAATAAAACAGAAATGTTCATTTTAATTATCTGTAAATGCTAAATTCAGATATCAGCTTTTTTTTCCTGTTTTATGTCCCCAGCCTTTATGCAAATGCTACTAAACTAAAAAATAGTTTCGTTTTAAGTACATATCATAGGTTGATAATTTAAAAACAAAGGAAAATATTAGCTTTGATGTATTTAATGAGTACAGAGAATTTTTTTTTTTTTTTTTTAGTATTTTAGGACTTTTTTAGTATTTGGCCTGTTAATTACTGACCAAAAAAATAGAGAATCCTGTTCTCTGGGAAATTAATTGGTTCATCTGTAGAAAAAAATAAATAAATAACTGAACTAAAAGTTGTCTCGAAGAAGAATATGTCGAAGTGCTACACCAACTAATCAATTGGCTCAGTAAGAATTGATCACCTTCAGTCACTTAAAAGTATGCTATTGATTATCTGGTTCCATGTGACAGAGCAATCGCACTCAGCCCAAAACAAAGACATCGAAACAAAACCCTCACTTAAAGGTCTTCCAGCGATATATGCATTTCTCTGAGAGGTTTTCACTCAGAATATATGATTCTGGAGGGGTGAAATGTTAAAGTTCATTTTTTCTGCCTTGCCGGGGCTAAATTCAAAGTGCTTTACATTATAAAACATAAAAACAATAAGCCAAAAAAAAAAACTGTAGTGGCAAAATAAAGAAAACATAAAGGAAAGTTGCAATCCAGACTACAAGTAATCAATGTTCCACAATCAAACTTATTAAGAAACGGCAGCTCTAAACAAAGGAGGTTTTAACCTCGATTTAAAGGACCTTAGTGTTTCACCATTTTTGCAGTTTTCTGGAAGTTTGTTCCAGATTGGAGGAACAAATTCCAATCTGGAGCTTCTAAATGACTACTAAATCTGAATGCTGCTTCTCCATATTTTGTTCTGACTCTGGGGATTCAAAGCAGACTAGACCCAGAAGGCCTGAGTGGCCTGGAAGGTTGATACAGTGACAACAGGTTTTTAAGATATTTTGGTGCAGAGCCCTTCTGTAATTTATAAACTAACAAAAGTGTATTCCATGAGCTAGAGGAAGCCAGTATAAGAACTGTGGAACTGGGGTGATGTGCTCTATCTTCCCAGGTTTAGTTAGAACGCAAGTAGTAAGGTTCTGGATCAACTGCAGCCGTCTGATTTTTTCTACGGGGACCTTTGAAGAGGCTTTTGCAGTAATCAGTTCGACTAAAGATAAACACATGGATGAGTTTCTCAAGATCTTGTCGGGGCATTAGCCCTATCATGCTACAAATGTTCTTCAGATGATAGAAGGCCGGCTTTGTAATTGTCTTCATGTGTCTTTGAAGGTTCAGGTCTGAATCCATCACTTCACCCAGATTCCAGGACTGATCACTAGTTTCTGTCCAAACATAATAACTTCAGTTTTGTTTCTATTCAGCTGAAGAATGTTATGGTACATCCATGCATTGATTTATTATGTCAGTTTAGTGCTTGAACAAATTCAGACTTGTCTCTTCAGAGATTTATTCATAAATAATGAAGAAACACATGCAAACTATACGACTAAAAGCTAACATTTAAAACAAATGTTTTAAAAAATCCTGCATTGGTCCATCTCAAGATATTACAGTTATATTGACATGAATGAGAAATACATTTGTATACATTGTCTATTGGAGTGGAGACAAATGCAACACAGAAAGATTTTTTAACCTGTATAAGATGGAAACACTACAAACACAGATTCAATTCAAGATAAAAAATAAATAAAAGAGCACTGAGCAAATGAATCCATTGTTTTATTGTGGTGGTGGTGTTATTAAACATTAGGATTTTTGCATGGTCAAATAAAAAAAACAAATAAGTATGCAATTTATTCTATAATTACTTTTTTGTTTTGCAAAGTTCTTTGTCGTTTTTGTTCCAATATGAATATTAAATAATTTAAAACACAACTAAGTTATGGTTACTTGAATTCCTAATAAGATCACACTGTGCGTTTCAAATTAGATTAGAATTATTAAGAAAGAGGCCAACAATAAAGTAGGTACATTTAAAGTACTGTATGAAAACAAAAACAATATCCCTAATAAAGCAACACAATGCTTTCTTTGTCCTAGCTACATGCTAGCAGTTGACCATCTGTAAAGTGGTCAGCATTAGTGTGTTTCTGGACAGGCACCGATGGAGAGATGTGGAGAGGCTTGTCGAACGTTCTCTAAAGGCTTATGAAATGAGCCGCTGCATGCAGCCCGGCGTCTGACTTTTGGAGGACGGATCGCTTTGATGGTTGCAAAGATCAAAGCCGAGAGATTTGCTTCTATCTGCAGTAATTTCAGACGCCCCTCCACCCCCACCATCGCATATACACAGTCAGACACAGATGCGCAACACTCTTGAGCTCATTCTTCCCTAATTTGTTGTTTGCAGTTTAAAAACCTCAAAACACTTTGTGTTTATCAGCAGAGTTACCATGTCTCCTCTTTGTCTTTCATGTTGAAAAATGATGCTTTCATGCTGCTGCATGCACGCCAGTCAGGCATAACATTAACACCTACAACAGATAACACTGTTTATCTCTTCTTCATGGCATCCGTTAGTGGTTGGGACACATAAGGCAGCAAGTGATCATTTTGTCAACATAGCTGTTGTGTCAGAAACGACAGAAAAGGGCAACTGAAGGAGATGAGTGAGTTTGACCACAGTCAAAATTGTGATGGCCGAACAGCTGAGTCAGAGCATTTGGAAAACTGCAGCTAAGGTGAGCTTTTCCTAATCTGCAGCAGACGAAGGTAAAAGCCGTGATAAACGGACAAAATGTTTGCTCATGGGCAGTCAAGATTCAGTGATGCATATAGGGAGCGATAGATGGCCTGTGTGGTCAGTAGAGCTGTCAAATTAATCAAAATTTAGATTAAGTCCATACAAGAAGTATTAACTTCTAAAAAAAATACTAATTTGCATCAAAATGTATGCAAAATAAGTCAAATTCACATAGGAAACTAGCTTCCCTCCATTATTTTAAGAAAGCCATAATATGCTAATTGTTGTTTAAATGTTAGCAACTTGCTAGCCGCCCCTTATAGCTCTTTTCAGTTGTGGGAATAAACTGATGCAAAGTTGGCACAATTACAGATACATTTATTGTGTAAACAGCTAACTAGAAAGCAAAACTACATACATGTCCCCAGTTGAAGCAGTAAACATAGGCTAGACATGCTGGGTAGCATCGGCTACTTACAGGTTTAAATTAGCCACTTTCTGATAACACCACAGGACAATTTAGACAGCTTGTTTAACCTAACAGTCATGATTTTAGACAGTGGGAGGAAGCGGGAGTACCTGGACAGATCTTATGCATTCACAAGAAGAACATGGAGACTCCTTGCACAAGGACCAGGATTCAAGCTATTGAAAGCCAACAGTGCCACCAACATGCTCCACTGGGCAATTGTTACCCTGCAACCTCGGATGGCTGAGGGTAATGCAGCAGATGATCTTCCCTCAACGTGTGATGCTGCAATATAGAAAAGACGAGACACACACGTTGAGCTCCTTTTACCTTGAACAGGAAGATTTATTCTTCTTTTGATGACCGTACTCCATATACAACACTACATATGCAATACTTCATATCAAATACTTCTGGTATGACTGTATAACTTTAACAAATAACCCATTCGATTCAGTACATTACAAATGACTGCAATATCCTTTTAAACCGAACGAGAATTATTTTAACATGCTCCATCATGAATTTTATTGAATGACAAAATATTTTAGATAATTGGTTTTTAATTATAAAAACCAATTAGTTTTGTTTTAACTCAAATATCTTGTCCCTTTTCCTCAGACCTTTTGTATTTTTAACTGTCAAAATAAAATTATATGGATTTGCTTTTAACTATTTTAATAGCTTTTACATTTTTTATCCTGCACAAAATATACTTTAATTTTTAAGCAATGTAGCTTTTAACTGTATCCACTGTTTTAACATTACAATATTTTATCTCTTACACAAGAAAACTACAAACTGCTCCGTTAATACTGTCTCTTCATGCAACCATTTACTCATTGAGTTTGACAACATTGTTTCTGTGTTATTGAAATAACCCATAAAGAAAAGACACCAGAAAAATGTCTTTTACCATTTCAAAAGTGAAAAATACAGTAAGTTCAAAATGAATTCAATCTCTAGTCCTTCAACTGTTTCTTCACATGTACAATGTTCGCTAGCATTAGCATTAGTTAGCCTCCCGAAATACGTCCCGTTTTCTACACAATGTCACTCCAAAGCTGTACAAAGTGACCCACCAGTTGACTCTCGAGTCTATAACCTCTTAACTCTTAAAGGACAAAACATTTATGCATCAAAATACATTTTTACTGACCTGCGATATAGAAAAGACGAGACACACACGTTGAGCTCCTTTCACCTTCAACAGGAAGATTTATTCTTCTGGTGCTCAATCTTTTCTTGGTCACTAACGCGGCAGCGCCCCTAGCGGCCATGTGTAGCATTGCACGGACTAACTGAAATAACACAACAGAACTTATTACGATGAGAAATTAAAGATACAAATGAAAAATTATGTTGGGGTGCCTATTTTCTTACTTCTTGGTTTTGTTTACTAACAACTTGTTCTCCACCCCTCTACACAATATATGTATATATATATATATATATATATATATATATATATAAAGGTCCTGGGTTCGATTCCCGGCCCGGGGTCTCTCTGCACGGAGTTTGCATGTTCTCCCTGTGCATGCATGGGTTCTCTCCGGGTTCTCCGGCTTCCTCCCACAGTCCAAAAACATGACTGTCAGGTTAATTGGTGTCTCTAAATTCTCCCTAGGTGTGAGTGTGTGTGTGTGTGCATGGTTGTGTATCCTGTCTGTCTGTTGCCCTGCGACAGACTGGGGACCTGTCCAGGGTGACCCCCGCCTCTCGCCTGGAACGTTAGCTGGAGATAGACACCAGAACCTCCAGACGCACTAGGGACAAGGGTGTAAGAAAATGGAAGGATGGATATATATACTGTATATACAGTATATTGTTTGTTTGTTTGTTTGTTTTTTATACACAATTTCTACTTTGAGACATACTCTAAGTGAGAGACAGCCCATATTTCTCAGATTTTTTCAGTGGCAGAGTTAAGGTTGACATTGAATGGCCAGATGTTGCAACATAATCATATCTGGCTGTAAAACTTTTATGAGGCATTAGACCTCATGGCCAAGGATGCTGCTGATTATAGGGCCAGGGAGAGGAGGAGGGGGACGCCAGGGGAATTTCTAAAGTTGCAACAATGAGCCTGCTTTTTTTTTTTATCTGATAAGGCCTTCGCTTTGAAATTATTCCGCACATATTAGCCTACATGTTACTTCACTCTACATATTCTGACATTAGTCGGTGTTGTGAGAGATGGGAGTAACTTCCGTTTCCCAAATCTTAATGGCTGCTTATGTAGGCACTCTTTAACGCAAAATGTCAGCTGAAACACCAAAGGAGATATGAGATTTTTCTAAGGGAGGATTTTTTTTCCCTCCCCTTCTCTGTTATATTAGTTTCAGCATTTTGTCAGCTAAAACCAGATCTCATTTCAACATCATGACTGAAAAAAAAGCGGCTTAGAGCAGATGACACGCCTCTGTCAGAGCCTCCATGCCAGGAAAATGTGGGTTACACAATTACACATAATTCCATAGGCTTCAACAAGAACCCCGTAGTAATGGCGCTTATAGGCGCTTGAAGCCATCCTATTTGAGACATAGCATCTGGACAGAAGAATTCATCCTCTTCTGTACGTCTGCATCTCTGATTCATTAAGACTGACCAAAGGAGAGAGAAAAATCACAGAATAAGGTTAGTCCTGTCACATAGTGGCACAGAGCAAATGTAGCGTGTCACTCTGAATCTGAATAATCCCATCAGCCTCAATTTTCATTCAGGTTTTATTTTATTTTTTGGCCTAAGGAGAAACGCGACAATGAGCACATCTGGTAAACCTTGACAGACATGAGCAAACTATTGCATTCGGTTTTAATTTAAATTTTGAGCTTTTTATCCTTCCCTAAAGAGTGAAATGTCTGGGAATGTGCCGACACAATTTATCATGTTACACGTGCGTCCCAAAACCCAGCAAATTAGAGTTAGAGAAACATATTTGTTTAGGCTAAATCGTAAAAATGAACACTCATATCCAAAAATGTCGTATGTAAAATTATGATGTTGATTTAAACATAGCCACTTGGGTAATGTTTTTTTTGGGGGGGTGGGGGGAGTTTTTTCTTAGCTTGCAGGATCTCCCTTTGATTTAGTAGGTTTTGTCCAGGTGCTCCAGTTTTGTTCCGATGCTGCAAAACTGACTTGCAAGTAATTATTCAGCAAGATACAGGACGGTGGGTCTTATTATTGATGAAACAGTACTAGTTACATTGACAGATTATTTCACTTTTAACATGGGGAAAAAATGTCATCTTATAACTAAAACAAACTGCCAATGTAACTGGTATTTTTTTCATCACTATTAATGAAATGATAAACAAGTGCTTGTTTATCTTGTTTCTCAAGATAAACAAGCACTTGTTTATCTTAAAAAGTTATTTGTATGTTAGCTTTGTGTTATTTCAGGTGTGCAAAGATATTTATATTTATAAATCTTACCAAAATTACTTTGTAAGATTTTGTATTTTTGCATTGCACAGTTAATAAAAACAAGCCTGATTGGCTGAACTGAAGGATTTTTTGCACAACTGTTAGGTCTGAGGGGCGTGCATGAACGTTTCTCTTGTTTCAAACGTCGTTATAAACAGGTGACTGTATGGATCAACCTTTGTGTAGTAATCAGACATAGATGATCGATGGTAAGCTTTCTAGTAAGGGCCCAGCTAGTCTCTTGATTTTTTTTTTTTCTGTTACAAATCATCACAGGCTATGTTGGTTTAAGGACATACAGATGTGTTGCCTTATTCATTATTGCCGTTCTATTAGCTCAGCTTGCTGTTTAATTTAAAACAAGATTTTCTTATATTTTTTTTTGCGGCAGAAGAGGCTTTTCTCTCTGGCTCGTTCTCATTTGATATTGGTAGATTGTGAAACCTGCCAATCAAGATTCTGTGCTCCTAATGCTAAGCTGAATTCTCCTTTGACACTGAGAGCACGCCCTGTTACCCATCTTTCATCATCCTTGCAGGTGTTCGTTTCAGTCGCATTTCATTCTGCAGCTTCTTTGTAGGGTCTGATTATTATAGATAAACTCATCTAGGTCATCTTGTCATGGGCCCTTGTCAATTCTGTACCTGAATCAGAGATGGAAAGTGAGTTTATTCCCTTGTTTTTGCTCCACATGCCAAAATATTATATTGACTTACTGTTTTAAATGCGGATGCTTGGTGGGTGAGTGTGACGCTACCTTTTGCTTTGGTAAAAGAGAAAAGGGGGCACAGTCTGATTAGAATTTGATCTCTAAGAAATACGCTGCTTTTTGCAGCTGTTCGGCCATGTTTTGTTTTAACGTACTGTGTTATGTCTCGTAGGTCTTAGGTATACAACACTTAAAGCAAAACAAAGGGAAGCGTCATCGTTGGTATAACCACACGATAGAAGTAAGCAGTTGTCTGGTTGTTTTAAATAACTCGAACCATAGTACTATGCATAAAAGTCCATTCTTAATATTTCAACGCCTTTGTTCCCAGTGTAATTAAATATAAACTAAAACATATGTTTGTACTGAAATCAGTCGGACGATATTTAGATGACTAAACTTCATGAATTAACAAAATAAGCTGAATAATAAAGGATAGCATAAACACTTGTATTTTTTATGGATTTTTTTGTTTTTAGTTTATTTCATGTATTTGAAAATTAAAGTAAAAATTACACTATTACTATCCATGCTATTTACCTGTTTATTCATTCATTTACTAAGTGACCTTTTTTTAATAATGTGGGTGGATATAATAACTTAAGAGTTTAGAAATTGTGTTCAAGACACATTTCTGTCTGATAAAGCCATATTATTCCGAAACCAGGTTAAGAAGTTGATTGAGAGCACATTTATGCTCACTGAAGGAAAGTCTCCTCTTTTTTATGTATAGAAAATCTACTCTTTGCAATTTACGTAGTAATTATAGCCATTCATGTGTAATGGCAATTGAAAGTAACACATTCACGACAATGAGGGGGATCGCCTCTTTCATCACAAACACCAACCACGTATCATCCTATACTCCACTGAGTGTTTATTACACCCACTGATGAGCAATGTCTGGGGCAGAGTACAAAGGTGATCTTGTAGCTTATGAAAAATTATTTTTAATCAGGCAGATGCAGTGAAGGGACTATCCCCTGGAGCACGATTCAGCACTTCACCTGCTGAGCTCACATTGCATTTCGTCTGAAATGTGTGTTTTCATGCTTCCTTTTGAGATGAAGACATACTGCCCGACTTTCACAGATTTTTAAAAAAGGACTCAGAGTTCACACAAGCAGACACGTTTCAACAAGTTTTTGTTTCACGACTGGAGGACCAGAGATCACATGCTTGACATATCCAGCTGCCTAGGGTTCACACAGGATTCGTCAAACCAGCTAAATGCAAGAGACTCTCATTGTGGGATTCCACTTTAAAGAGTAAACAAACCCACCGGTTGGCAGCACTAATAGGTGATATTCTATCAATTCTGACCAGATTATGTTTTTTTTTTTTAATTCTCCCGACAAAATAAAAGAAATAAAATTTAATTTTTCCGGTTGTTAGTAGGTTTAGTTCAAAATGTTGATTATAATATAATGATATGATTTAATGACTAGACTTGATTGACTGGATTTAGAATTTGTGATAACCTACATATTTCTTCTAAGTGTTAAATATTCTGTCCATAAACACGTAAGTCTTTCAAATCAACAGACAAAATGACCTGTTTATATTTTATAAATAACTGAAAGATTTTAATTTAGTCTATTTTTAAGTCTATGTTCCAAAGTTGAAATGTTTTAATTATTGGTGAGATATGCTTGATACAATCAAATTATTGGAGGCTTTGTGATTAATTCATTGCGATTAATCACATTTTAATCAAATAGCAACATTTGACTAAAGAAAAGTTTTTCAATTTTAATCAATTTTGTCAGTGACAGAGAGTCAATAAATAGACAATATAAAATTACCATATGATGATTGTGCAGCAGTGTGTTCTTGTGTTGTACTTAAATAGTTGTGATTACGTTTTTATTCATGTATTTTCAGGTAGAAATAAATTTTTTTTTATCCATTTTCAGGTGAAGTGTCCTCTCACCTTTTCATTGGCTGCATGTAACATGATGATGGTTGGGTCGGTTATCATTTCCACCTGTATGAATGTGTCCAAGTTTGACAAAAAAATAAAGATCATGTTTAACTGAGTGTGACTGAGGTTGGGCCAAGTCTGTCCCCCTCATATACTTGTAGACGTGTGTCTTTACTCCCTCTGACAGTCACGGGTTGTTCTGCCAACTTATTTTCCCCAACTGTCCCCAACTAGTGCAGAATGATACAGACGTTTTTCCTTGTAGGATTCATGGCTAGTACTGGGCAAAATATTGTGTAGCGTGTCCCCAGCTTTAAACTGCAACCTCTGCCTTTCAGATTGGTCTTCCTAACTATGTATGACTTGAGGAAGCAGTAGAACAAAACGAGATAAAAGTAAATGAAGCACAATGTCATTCTCCTCAGGCAAGGGTAAATTAAACTTTATCAAAGCCAAACTGTAAACCAGTTCTTTTTGCCTGGCAAGGTTAGGTGATTTGCACATTGATGAGGAGGAGACGTTTAGATGCCTCCCGGAGTTCAGTTTAAATCCTGCAAAATCAGAGGAAGAGAGGAAGAGGGAGAGAGAAAGAGAAATGTAACGCATAACTAGACAAAAAAACCACACTCACAGCCAGACCAACCAAGGCATGCAATTACTATGGCACAGTGGTTTGTCCCCCCCGTTTCTTGTTAGTGCTGCATGTTGCTGAGTTCTCTCGAGCGCCGCAGATATACACAGCATCATCACTCCACCGGAACTCCTTCTTCGTTTTCATCACGACATTGATGATGAGGTCTTGAGCTCAATTACTCATTTCACAGCTCTCCTCCACTACCTCAGTAATAATCACCAAGCCCACCACACTGGAGAGCTGGATTTCAGACACACTCCTCTCAGAGAACAGTTGTGTTGTCACTAGATGGGTTTACAGTTTAAACAGACCTGTATCCACACAGCCTGGAGGTGCATGCACACTACAATTACAGTGTTGGACTACATTTTTCTAAGGACTGAGCAAATATTTTATGTCTTTTGCTCTGCATGCGCTAGAATGTTTCCATTCAACTCACCAGTGGCCTCATGTACATTTAGTGGGAATTTCCTTCTGAAAGACGGGACATACAGTTAAACCTAGATATCGGCTTCTGCACAAAGAACTCCAGATGTATGAAACTGCACTTTCTTCTGAATCCAGCCACATGTCCTTTTATATCCAGATCAAGGTGAAACTGAGCGCACATGAGGGAATATCAGAACACTTCCCTTGAATCCCTCCTTTTAAATATTCAAGTAGATTTAGAAATGCCCTACACGTGTGATTCTCCTCCCTCTAAACTCCAAAATCACGTCTAAGTACTAGATGAAGAGGAAGTCAATGGACAGAGAGTAGAGGACGTTCCTTAATTAGGTGCTTAAGAACAAGTTGTGTTATATGGGGAAGATCATAAACTCATCCAGTAACGTTCTTCAATACTTGTATGTATTCCACATGCTATGCGAAAGCTCACCAGTAAGAGTGTGGAGGGGGTATCTCACACTTTGAGTGTTTTCGTTGTGTAAAAAAAAAAAAAAAAGAAAGAAAAACAAAGGCTCTTAGGAACTTAGATGGTTCTGAAACTGCTGTTTAACCAGCAAAATAATAAATCACTCACTGAACTACCAATCTGTACCAATGATGTCAAGACACTATGATGTCTGGGGGTGAGTATGCCTATTAGAGGGATTAATATTAGTACAATTAAGATAAGATAAGATAAGATAAGATAAGATAAGATAAGATAAGATAAGATAAGATAAGATAAGATAAGATAAAAGGAATATGTTCACAATGAAACAATCCCTGGCGCAGTGTCAACAATCAAAGTCTATTCCCAACGATACAGTTCATTAGAATGAATGAAACAAGCATTAAACTTGACCACAATGTGGGTTAGTTGGATTTGCAAGTCACATAAATTCTAAATGTTAATGCTTCCTGTTAAGCTATTTCACCGTGCAGTGCTGCTTGTACAGCAATGTGCATGCAGTCGATAGATTTAATTACACTGAAACACTGGTGTTCAAAGTCAGTGTTCAAGGACCGGTGCCCTGCGTGTTGTAGACGTCCTTTTGTTCCAACACACCTGGATCAACTGAATGGATCAATCGCATGCCTCTGCAAAGCCAGGCGACATGCTGAGGAGGTAATACACCCAATAGAATCAGCTATCTCAAATCTTCAGGCCAACAGTCCTGGGGGACTGGAGTTGAACAATCATCCATCAAGGAAGCAAGTTCTTCCTGCAAATCATGCAGTAAAATTTGATGTAAGCAGCAAAGAAATGGATGATACCATCACACAAATTGCCTTTTGTGCAACTCAGCATCAAAAGGCAGAGTTCCAATCTGTCTGTCAGGTCTCTCTGAAGTGTCTCTGTTAGCAATATCTCAATGTGGTCAGTCGGGCTGTGACCACCACTAGCAGGCAAGGCGAGTGACGTGTCTTGCCCAAGGACACTGACAGAGACAGACAAAGCCGCCCTGAAAAGGCAACGGTTTACGGGATGAACTCCTACCACCATGGCCACTGTCAGATGTAAAGCCATCACCGCCGTTGGATGTTAAACCTTTCTGGCTGTCTTAGCCCCTGAGCATTGGTTTTCTGGTTTTCAACATTCCTTTGCTTTTCTGTGCTTGTGGTGGACAAAGTACTCACTTTCATTACATCAAAGTACTGATCCTAATTGTCAAATGTTACAAACATTAAAAGCAAAAGAATTGTTCATCTAGTACTTAGATGTGATTTTGTAATTTGTTGAATAACTTGACTTTCCTGCAGACGCGGCAAACCTAAAAGCTCAACAACGATATGTTGATGGAAGCGGCGAACAAATTTTAAAACTCAGCCCACTGAACCTCTGCTTGGATGGAAGCGTAGCCACGGGCCAGTACAGCAGTGCCATAAAACTACGAATACAGGCTGGTGTAAAAGCATCACTGCTCAATGAGCCGCACTCATGAGATGTGACAAGTGCTGCTGCCTTACCATATGTTGTCAAATTTATATAGAACAGAAGATTGTGTGAAAAAGCTTAATTCTCCAGCAAATAACGCTGCTATACAGTAATCTATGCAGCGCTCATCTGGACAAGACGAAAACTGATATTTATGAAAAATGCTGCTTTAACATTTAAGGTGAATTTGTAAATATATTGATGGAAGTATTTGTATTAAATTCTCATGTTTCTGCACAGGTAACTAACCTGTGTTTATTTATTATTCCATGCTTTCTTATGCTCTGCGACTTCTTGTTAGTAAATGGAAGTAGACAGAGAAACAGCTTGAGAGGCTGGGGCAGTTTGCTTAATTATAATAAATTTGTGAGTCCTTATCTGTCCTTAGTCAACCTTGGCAATTTTTACTGCACTCGTTTTACTGCGCTCTCCTCTGAGGCGCAGAAAACACCTATCCTCGCGTCAAATATCTACTTAAGACACAAGACAAAGCCTTATCTTCAGGCAGCTGTGAGCGTGTTAGGAGAGTAAATGATTCAGTTCCTCAGTGCAAGACAACTTAGCCTCTGATGCATAGAACTCCTCAGAATTAAAGAAGCAGTCCCTTTCGACTCTCATGTCGTAAATTGATGTTTTCAAATTATATCTTGATAGTGAACGGGACATCTGGTGCTGGAAGAATAACTGCTAGTGACTGAGGGTCACTGTGCGTAACGGAAACCCTGTAAATTCTAGACACTAACAGGTACCATAGAATTGCACAAAAATCCGTGAGGGATGGCGGAGTCCCAGAGCGAAATTCAGTGAAAGAGGTGTACGGAGCCTGGTGCCAGAAGCCCATTAAAATGCTGTCTGCATCGTTTTAAACTGTGTGATTGTGAGTGGGAATAAAAATAGCAGCAGGTATTTTGTTCCATATAACACAGTAGGAGTGTAACAGGTAAAACCTTCTATGGATGCAAACTCGACTAAAAACCCAGCTGTTTAGGATTGTATTTGAAACGTAATCAATTACAAATTTATTGATGGAACTTGACTTAATGTCGTGTTTTGATTGTTGATTCTATGTTGCATTGTGTTTCTGTGTTTGATATGATGTAAAGCACTTTGAAATGCTTTGCTGCTGAAATGTGCTATACAAATACAATTTGATTGATTGATTGATATCTGGAATTTTAACAAGCCCAACACTAAAAACAGAATCTAATTCAATACATCTGATATTAAGAAGTCGGATTTTTCTTTTTCTCACAATGAGTTTTTCAGACAATTACTTATTAAATCAAGAAATGTGACTACCAAGCAACCAGATTGATTACAAAAATGTTCCCTACCAAGATTAACGTTACATCCTGTTAATATGTCATTCCATAACTTTTTATAGTCTTCTGATGCAGCTTAAGTCAAGACACAGTATAACTTAACAGATTTACAGACAACATGAAGGACATGTATGTAAAAGATCCACGTATGTTATTATTTACATTTGAGTAAAAATCTTCCACCAAAACAGGATGTGCTGCTTTGATGATTTTCAAAGACTGATTTTAAGACGTATTTTTGTTAAAGAAAATATTCCAAGGACCACAAATGTGATCATAAAAGAAACGTTTCATTTCAACAACTAATGTCTATGTTGGATACTTGATTTTAAATAAAATATTCTGATTTCATATTATTGTATACTGGATATTATTATATGAATATTTTACTTTATTTCAGAGACTCAATTCACCAAGTGAAGCACATTACATAGATGAAATACGCGGACTGATGTGTTCTAACCTTTGTTTATGGTAATTATGATGACTTTCCATTTATGTGGGCTTAATGACAAGTATATTTAATACCCGCTTAAGGGTATTAAAGGTTGTTCAAACCTTTTAATACCTTTTGAAGGTTGCTATTAAAATGTACTTTTAATCTAACTGACCAGCCTCATTGGGACACATCCTCTAGTTTATTGAATTGGACCATCTTTGCTTATTTTCTAAATATATGTGCATTCACACGGCCCTGGTAGGTAGAAAACACAAAGTAGTGAAATTGAACTTCCTAAAATTGTATAAGCAGAGACTCTTTGTGTTTTAATAAATTGTTACTTTTTCTATAGAGGGTCAGGTTGGTTTAAAAAGATTTTCTACCTGAATAAAAAAAATAATCATTAGAAAACTTTGATTTACTCAAGCTTTCAAAAGATACCATGACTAATTAAAAAAAAAAAAGATAGACCAAATCTGTGAGGGGAAAATACTTCTTCACATCACGACTTACTCGCTAACGGTAAAATGACCCAAATGACAAAAGCGCTTGAGATCTAAGAGCTCCCGCAGTTGCACCTACACTGAAACACTCTCTACCAACTTAGTTTTTACAGCTTTGCTTTAGAAGTGTAGAAAATTAGTGACTAACGTCTGATTAAAAATTTCTCCATTTGCATAAGAACTTGCAAGCATTTCGATTGTCAACATTCTCTTCTCGGGCTTTCTATGAGTTTCACGCTCTAATTCAATACAGCAATGGGGCTCTTCTGCCAATCAGAGGCACACTGACAGAGGAGCAGGTGCTTGATGTCATGCTGCAGCGACTCCATTGGTTGATTTACTTCTGAAAAAAAATAAAATACTCCAAAAATATTGTCCATTTATCCTTTTGTGTTTTTTTTAGCAATCCCTTGGTTAGGGTTAAATAGAGGTTTGATAAAGTCACAAACGCTTCAAGACAGGAAAACTGAAGAATAAAAAACAAAACTGTACCTTACACAGGTGAAATCTTTTACACGAGTAGTGTTAGGATTCAGCGTGGGGCCACAGGAGACAGGCTGCGATGAAAACAAGGTGCAAATTCTAATGCGAAAGTTGATACGAGAACAAAAAAAAAATCCTAGTTGCCAAACATAAATACAGCAAGCAGGCAAAGGCTTACACACCCTTCAGCGAGGTTCTCAAACGGTAGAAAGAACAAACGGTGTACAACGTGTAACAAATGTTCCAAGGCACAAACCAAGAATGCTGAGTATATGTTGGAAGAAGTATGGAAAGTGGAAGACAAATAACAAATACAGAAGAAATGTAGAAGCTAAATACAAAGGGACTTCCAGGGAGAACAGGGAGTGCAGAAGCTGCCAACAGAGAGATGAACTGCGAAGATGCGGCTTGGAAACAGATGCACAAAGAAAATAACACTTTAAAATATGAGTGCAGTAAGCACATCCTCCACTAAAAACAACTTCAACCAAAGCATCCAGATAAAATATAGCAGCTTATTCCTTTGCCCGTGTCTCAACTCCCCATCGAGGATTAAGAACAAATGGATTAACCAAACTAAATGAATAACTCAGCAGGTGACCAACAAAATCTACCATGACAAGTGGATGTCAGTTGAGCTCAGTTGGTACACACCCACACAATCCTGAAAGGAGATCCGATTTCTCTGAATAAATTAAATTGCAAAAAGGATTTGCATGTTCACTGGAGAGTTGTTAGCAAAAAAAAAAACAAGCTTGTTTCTGCAGTCAGAAGTAATGAGTACCAGACTAAACATATTTACTTTCTCCATGTGTCCACTTGGTTGCGAAATAAAATATCCAGAAGCGAGGCCAAGTCTGTGGTGACTGGTCATTTTGGGGTGTTGGAAATTTTGCCACTAGCCTATACAGGATGCCCGGAGATGTTGGGTCGCCATGGTGATAAGGTTTATGACAGTCAGGGGGCACGTGGCACGTACGTAAGGAAAATACCTATGAAGTAATCAGATGTTTACTTCGTGGCACTTCCAGAAAAAGCACTCATCTCTTAGCAACAGATAAACAAATATTGTTATTGTTCAAAAAACATAGGATTTCTTCTGCTCTTTTGAAATGCTACTTATCTTATGCTATCTATGAATTCTGCAGTTGGTGAATTTTGCAGCAAAGACAAAATGCTGTAACATAATATAAATCAGAGCAGAGTGTAACTAATAACATGAATAATCACTCAGCACCGTGCAAAAGTGTCGAGAGCCAGAGATCCCATTTTGCAGAAAACAGAAACTGAAATATCAAACCAAAACAGAACAATTTATAATATAGCTAAATATACTTGTATATGACTTACAAAGGGCTCTGCATACACAGAGGCACACTGGCTTATCTAAAGCATCAGTTTTAGCAAAAGTTGAAAAGATGACCAAAATAAATTCAGCTCCAAGTTCCACATCAAACTCCGATTCAAAGTTGTACTGACCAACATCATCAGTGAGTCTGAACATTTTGGACATAACACAGAGAAAGAAAGCGGTTTAAGAGATACCTCTTGACATGTAACAAGGTGGTTCCATATTTGTCCGATCACACAGCTCTTAACTCTTTAGGCCACGTTCTCCAGTATACGGCATACAGTCTGCGCTTATGGCACCTTTTAAAGCCGTTTTAGGGCCTCTCAACGCACTTGAAATTTCATTGTGTTTCTGATTCTTCCCTCTGAGGTCCACACACACACGCACACACACACACACACGCACGAAAACACTCACCCTGCTCTCATATACAGTATATTGCTTTCTGTATAAGCAAGGCTATTTTCTCAACTACCTCTCTGATGAGCGTATAGGGGCCAATGTGGGGTTCAGCGTCTCAGCCAAGGACACCAACACATGCACAGGCTGAGGATCAGAAATGACCTCCCTAGCCACAGGCATACTGTGCTGCTCTCTTTGAGATGCATTTGCAAATATCGTTGAACATAAGTGCCGGTGGTATTCATAATATGAGCAATATAAACTTTATGTCTTTTTATTAGGCACAATCTATAACGGATCAACTCTGTGTTGAGAATGTGGCAGATAAGATTCACATCATACATTTTTTTTTTTTAGCCTTGAGCTGCCTTTATCATGGTGTCGAACAGTGGGTTTCGGTGTTGCCTGATAAGGCCACGGGGTATAATAACATTCAGTTATTACAGCTGAAGTCAAGTACCAGTGGAATCAATAAAGGTGAGGTAGAGTATAACTGATCCTGCCACACAAACAACAGCTTGAAGAAACACAATGAACTGCATGCATTATAATCCTTTGCAACATTTGTTGGTTCTTCAAAGTTCTATTGCTGTTTGAGGTCCCATTACTGTTTTAAAAACCAAGCCCTCTTTTATTGAAGGAGTTAAGTTTCTGCTCGCTTTTTGGTCTCCAATTTTACTCACTGTTGTGTGCACACTGCGTAGCTTCAAACCATTAAAGCTCAGGCCGAGTCTCTTTCGAGTTTCATTCATTCTTCCTCCTAATAAAGTTTTGTGACTCCACAGGGAAGGCAGTTAACTGGAAAGTGGTGGTGCACACAATTTGGAGTGCAAAAAATCCGAATTTGCACGACAAAAAAAAACAACAACTCCACTTTCAAGCTGCCAGTTTGCATAATGTTCCACAAAAGGTGCATCAAAGTCAACCAGAGGTCTTCTTTCAAAAGGGGCATCTGAGTTTTCCTCTGCTGACTTTCCAAGGTAACCACACCAGGGATGCATATTGTGAGGAAGAAAAAAAATATTAAAGTGCTTGCCTTTACACATACATGAACTGAAATCAAATTCCTTTAATTTGGACTTAGCATGTCCTTTGCAACTTTAACAGCCTGAACTCTTTTTTATAAAAGCTTTCCACAAGACCTATGAGTGTTTAAACAAATTACCCATAGTTGTGGTGTTCAATTTCAAGGAGCGTATTTGTCAGGTCACACTTTGTGCTTGCAGACTGTTTCAGTTCATCCCAAAGATGTTATGTAGACACGCTGCGGGTTCATATTCGCAAATTTTGCGCACAATGCTGGAGGGCAAAAAGACGATTCTTATGCTTGCCATCCATAGCCGCGCTAGAACAATTCTGTTGACAAAATGAAAAAATGGAGATGTATGTATTATTAATTTAGTGCAGCAAAGGCAAACATAATCCAGAGAGGTTTCGACTTGTTCCAAAGAACACATCTTGCCATAGCAACTGACTGAAAATAGCTCTACTAGTGTATCGGCGTTCATCACCAACAAACACACAAAGAACAGAACAGTGAGTGTGTTACAGTGCTACGTATTCATGCCCGACACTTACTTTGCTAATAAGTGATCGTCTGAACGCAGCAGTAGTTAACTAGCTCACGTAAGCACCTGATGATCATTTTGCTGCCTTTTGCTGTATCTCCAGTTGATAGACGTATACAAAAATGTAAATTGATAACGCAGGAACTATCGGTTAAACAGAAGTGAAAAACAGGTTGATGTTTAGTTCTTGAAAGAATGACAAGGCTTCTCTTCACAAACTGGGCCACAATTTTCCACCCAATGTTTGGTCAAAACATTTTTGTAAGTTTTTACTGTGTGGTTGGCTAGAAGTGATCAAAAGTACACTATGGGTCTAGTGTTATTTTCAATCAGTAGCTAAAGCTGAAGTTATGCTGTGTTTATGGAGCAAACTGTAAAAGAAAAATCCTGTAAAAATCTAAAACTTTCCATAAAACTTAAGAGTTAAACGTAATACAAGCCCATAGCTTTTAATCAATTAAAAAGTTCCGCTTTGCGAAGTGTATTCTTAAAGTTTTAAAAAGGCAAGATGTCTTGTACATTAGCCATTTTAAAATTTAGTCTTCGAATAGTCCCAATAAATCATCTTTAATCACTAAAGAGCTAGTTTTTTTTTTTTCTAATTTAATTCTATGCATGCAGATAGGCTAATTACACTTCATAACAAATATTTCTTTTTTTCTTCCATTCTGGAGTGATTAATTAGGCGCCGTGCTGCAGCAAAGAAATAATATTATATTACAGATTCACACATGTTCAGCCTCCAAACAAATGAACATGAAAGATAACGAATGAATTATGGAGATTCTTTAGCCTTTTCTCTGAATCACAAAGAGCTACATGCACCAAGTACTTAGAGCGAAGCATTTTATTTAATTCCTTTACGTTCCTGTCTAATCAACCACGTTTAAAAAAGACAGAGGCTTTTCCTAACAGTATAACACATAATCTGGAACCAAAGGATTTGGTAATGGGATGGCCAAATGTGTTGGATGTGGTAAAAGTACAGTGCTGTAAAAATATTCCATATTCCCTCGTGGATTTCTTCTGTTTGGCTCAGATTTGTAAAAATCCACTACTAGACAAAGATCCTCTAACTGAATACAAAAATCATGACTCGTTACATTTTCATTTAAACACATCAAATTGACTCAACTTTGGAAACGCTTTACTCCTTTATGAGAAAGCAGATTTTGAAATGGGATAACTTCTTGTTTGCTTACGTTTTCGATGAATCTCATCTGTACATGTATATGTCGCACCTGTCTGAATAAATACCATATAGTAACACAATAACTGCATTTGCTGCATGTTCTATCATTCTGGGAAACTGTGCTGGAATGGCTAACAGAGGAGAAAAATGGAGCAATTCTTAATAGACTTTTTAAACCCAAGTAAGAAGCCACAAAACCAGACTCAGACCAGAAAGAAACACCAAACAAACAGGAAAACTGTCTCTAAATATGTTCATATTCCCAAGGTCCATATGTGAGTGTTGAGTTTTCTGATATGTCGTTATCAGTGCTGTAAATTTACATCAAGACAATCTAAAGGGATAGAACATAAACATAAAAATCAAAGCAATGATGGAAATAACAAATATTCCAATCAAACTTGCGATCCATGATTGAGTGCAGCACATAATCAAACTCAGCAACTGCATGACTTAATACTTTTGTTGTCGACTGAAGAAGTCAGAAGTCATTCTACCGGCCAAGCAGCATTTGTTGCTTTTTAAAAAAGAATCTGCAGAACCAAAACAGCTTTTCTCTGACGGAGCAAGTGAACTGGTGATTGGGAGCTACCTTACACTTTGTCATCGTTTTGATCAGAACACCGATTCTACACACGGGGTCGCGATTATCACATCTTTTACAAAGTGCCCTTCTTTAATGAGACTAGTGAAGTGTTTTTCGAACAGGAAGTCTTTCATGACGAACACTGATAAGCATCCACCTGGGTATAAATTTGCTCCTCTTTTTTCTTTCACCTCCGGATAAAAATCAAGGCCACTGCTTTTTAAAAATTCTCTTGTGATTACATTTCAAACCTTCAA
This sequence comes from Xiphophorus couchianus, assembly GCF_001444195.1. Lineage (NCBI taxonomy): Eukaryota > Metazoa > Chordata > Actinopteri > Cyprinodontiformes > Poeciliidae > Xiphophorus > Xiphophorus couchianus. Next base: position 27,028,151 of record NC_040231.1, on the reverse strand, counting down.
AATGCCTTTTGTTTTCAGTGGGCCACAGCATTGTGAATTAATTTAACACTTCAGCTCTTTTTTTCTTCTTTTTTTTTTTTTTTTTGCTTGGCATAATTAACATAACAAGTGGGCTGGTAATTAGGTTTTCTGGATATGTCAGTTTGTAAGATTAAAAGAAAAAAAAATCTGAATATCAGCCTGTTTTTTTTATGTTGGTTTTTTTTTTTGGTCTGGTGAGCTATCAATTCGCCATTTCCTGGATAATTGTACATTTATTTTTAATTCTATGTTACATTGTCTTAATGAGTTACAAGGCATGGTTAAGGTTGATGGAGTGAATTAAAACTGAGATCAAAACGTGTAAGCTAACTTAAGAAGGTAATGAAAACTGCATATAGTTGCGAGTGTTTCATTGCCTAACTTGGAATGTTTGGTCATGTTTTACCGGCGTTCGTCAAAATTTGACAAGAAATAAAGGCCAATAAAAAAAAAACAGGAAGCTTAAAAGGGGTTATTATGACACTTTTTAACTTGATATTATGCTCTCATCAAAAATATATCTGGAGAGTAGCTTTGACTCATTCGTGCATGTTGGAGATATCTTTTAATCTCCTGTAGCCTTAACGCCTGCTCTGCTCATTCAATGAGCCGCCTATTTACCCAAAGGTCTGCCTTGGATTTTCAATCCTTGGTCGAGCTTCCGCCTTTCCCTCTCGGCTCCTCCAGACTAGCCATAGCAGCAGTTAGCAAACATCTGGTGGGACTGTGCATCTGCTGAGCTTATATGAACTACACCGCTCATAAAAATGGTTGGAGATGGCATCAATGGCTGACATGGAGAAGCGTTGTCATAATGGCGTACGGGTAGGAGGTTCTTAAAGACACAGAGGCCAATTTCAAGGCATCAGATACATAGTCAAGTTTCTTCTAGGTTGTTTTATGCACAGCATTTTCTCAACTGGAGGCAATATAGTTCCTTGACTGTGCTATAAAATAACACTGAGTAAAGTCTTGAGACAGTCTCTTGTAGTCCAATAAGTAAAGTAGCTTGGCTTCATTCTTAAAACCAGTTCACTTAGTGTTGCAGAAACCGCGAGTTGACTGAATATTACATCAGATGGTGTACATAGTTAATATTTGAAGATATATACGTAGATCTTCAGGTTTAGCGTGGTCTCCTGTTATAAACTGGGAGCAACAACAGTTAAAGACACTCATCTGCAACCTTAAATCATTACAATATTGGCTCATGGTTATTTTTGTGGAGGGTTTTTTGTAGTTTAGAGGGAAATTACAGGAGATAAGAATTAATACAAGTTAATCACCGGTGCTGCTTGTGCAACACATGTTTATGAGCAGGTTCATCAACATTCCTCACATTGCTGCTTATCGCGGCCCTGGCTACCCAAGTCTCCATCGTATAGCCCATAGAAACCAACACCCAGCTCCCTTGGCTCATGTGCTACTACATCACTATGGCAACTGCTCTTTAGATCAAAAACCTTTACACACGTTTTTATTTTTTTTCATATCTCAGCTCCTTTCAAGCTTAACAGCTAGCCGTCCTACTAATGCTGGACAACAGAAAAGCCAGGTGGTGGCAAAATGTGAACATTTTATCTACTGCAAAATAAAGCAGGATGGAGTATAAAAATATTTCACAACAGCCTTGTTCTGATACATTTAAGGCTTGTCTCATTACAAAATTCGCACAGTGAACCGTAGCTATACTTTACAGATGGTGCCACCTTTGTTTGCTAGGCTTTGCGCTTTCTAGATCCACTATTTATGGGCCACAGCACATATTCAATCTAACCCTCAGCAGTGGAGATTACCATTAGAAGTGTAACAGCGAAAATGTTGGAGAAACAAATAAAAACGTTATTAATTTGTTTTTGTGGAGGCGTGACTCTATATTAGTGACATTATTTCCATTTTGTCTGTATTTACCTTTAAGACAGATGTCACAAATGAGCTCCTCCAGATTTAACTTAATGGTCTGAAGAGGCTGGAAAAGAGGTAAAATAAGTGGGGAAAGTAAGAGTTACTACTGACAGTAGCTCCGATTCTTGTGTGTGACTGCCTCATTAGGTTTCCCCACTGCTCTCAGTTGCTAGTAGGGGCTGTAATGTTCGAAATTACTCAGTGGTAACTTTAAGTGGCTCAGCAGTGCTATAGGATAGCATATACTACACAACATCTTGCACTGTTGGCAACATTTTTGTTTTTTTCCCCTCAAGGGAAAGAAGTTGGCTTCCTAGAAGTGCTCAGCAGTCAGATGCACGACTTAAGAGTTAGCCCATAGGGCATTCACCCATACACCCTGAGTTTGTTGGGTCCTTGTTCCAAGCTGCAGGGGAAACAGATATGGACTGGAGGAGCTGTTGAAGACAACCATCACAATTAGGAAATTGCATCTGAATATTTGTCAAAGTGTACTATTAATAACTGTTTTAAATGGTATGCCTCTAAGGTAATACATATAGTCTTTGATACAACCCTTCAAAATAAAGAAGACAATAAAGAAAGCATAAACAGAATATTTATGTTTTTCTTTGTCTGTAATTGTCAAGTTACTTGTCCAGGATGCAACCTGCCTCTTGCCTAATGACCGCTGGAGAAACGTGCTCCCCCAAAAGGGAGCCTGCAAGGACAGGTGGGTATGAACGATGCAAATGTATTTCAGCCAATCAGGCATGGCATTATTACCGACAACCATAAAAGTGTCCACTTTTAGTTATTTCTTAAGGTTTATAACGACAACAGCTTTGAAAATTTAGAGAAAGTTCATACGCTGTCCCCATATTGTAAATTTCTTTTTGCAACTGGGAAAACAATAGCTTGGCCAATGTTAACATGCACTACCAAATAAGTTACGATGAAAAAGATAATAAATTTTCATTCAAGAAATTTGACCATTTTCCAACAGCCTCTTTGAAGTAGCAACTACACTTATTTGTCCACAGAAACATGTTATAAAATTCGTGGGTATCTGATGAAAGCAGAACTATGGTTTGCAACAGTTTTGTCTGCAGAAGCCCCTAAGTGAATATTGGGATAAATATTGCATGATTCAGATGTGATTTTATTGAGCTATATATGGCAGTCGGCCACACAGTGTGGACGTATTGTGAATGTGGATAGTGTTTTAGAGAGAGACAGATCATGACATCTCTGAGCATGGAGTAAAGACCTGCCTTGCAGAAACAGCACAGAGTTTGAGGGGTTTATCATGTAAAAGACTGAAATATTTATTGGATACAAACAACACTTACACTTGCTGTAGCTCAAATGGGACAATGCCTCCCGTTGAAACATAAAAAAAGTGTTTGTTGTCTTTTTTTCCCCTCTTGTTTTTAATGTCACACTTAAAAATGACTCTTCTTATTTTTACCAGTTTCTGCCTCTTTTATTCACGAGCTAAGCTTGATGCTGAAAATGTTGCCTTGACTGATTTTTTTTATTGGATGTCCACCAATCAAGCTGTCAGAGATCAGAATAAAGTTTTGTTGATGCAAAATTGCATTGGGATGTCTTCTAGAGTTATTTTTTTTTATTATTTCTCCTCATTTTTGAAGGTGGAACTACCCAGCAGGGAAGGACATTTCAATTCAATGCATCCACAAAGTGTTCACAGCATTTTGTTACACTACAGCCTTATCCAAAATTGTACTATTTATATTTTCCTCAAAATTCTACACGCAAATACCCCATGATGACAACGTTACAATAATGAGGTCAACAGAGCATCTTCTTAGCATAGAGTGAGAAAGTAATTGCTGTTATATCCGAAAATGTCATTTCTACAAAGATGGCACATGTTTACTATATAAAGTTTGCAAGCTGTGGGACCCATATGGGTACATTGTTTTACATGGCCCAGAAATCAAGAGATCAGATTTTGTGTGTTACATTGAAACATGTAACACACTTTGTCATGTCATTGTTATTTTCTTGTAGAAGTGCTTCTTTCAAAAAATATTATTCTGTCAGTTCCACTAAATGCATCAAAAACTAAGAATTACTGCTGTCTGGTATCAGAATGCAATCAATAATTCTGTGCACTTTTGATACACTTTTTGAATTTCATTTAAAAAAAATTCTGTTTCAATAATTTCATAAAGGTTCGAAACATGACTTCATGCATTAATGTGAAATCTCTTGGAACCCTTTTTATTATTAAAACTAGCATCTCTATCAGGAGACCTACGGCACATTTTGGTCTTTTGTGCTGTGGTTCTTAGAGCAAAAAATGTAATGTGTTTAAATTGTAATTGGCAGGTCAGACTTCAAAGAAAACTGAAATTTGTTATTGGCCACCAAATATCTGATTGGTCAATCTCTACTTATTAGAGAAAGGCTGATAATCTGTCAAGCACAGAAGGAACATCTTGACCAGAAAGCTGCAACAAGCTTAATAAAATCAGAAGATATATGGTTATATTACAGGCTCTAAATAGTAATATTGCAATTCCCATAGGAGTATTACAGAGGTATTACCATGTAACCTTCATGAAGATTTCTATTGGCTCAGGTGAATATAAAATCAACAAATACTCCTTTTGTACTGTTTTACATTATGTTACTGTATCTAATTATTTCATTAAAAAAAAAAAGAATCTTCAATAATTTGCCCTTTAGTGTGACACATTTAGCCAGTATTCTATGGGCTCACATTGCTGTGCAACGGCTGCAGAAATGGCTTTACTGCTCATATTGCCTTTGGGTTTACTTCATTTAGATTTGCAGTATGGTCCCACTTTGATTTCGAATGTCTGTCTTTATCCCCATTTTGTCCATGTTCCTGTTCATTTATGTCTTCATAAAGCAATCCTTTTATTTGTTTCACAGCATATTCTCATTATTAACTTCTGATAAGGGGCTTTTGTGGGTAATATCCATATTTCATAAGCACCATTTTATAAATCACCCTTCTACTGCAAGACGCCCTTCTATTACAGCACATGTGTGGATATGTCACTGACCCAAATGAATGCAAATAGCCCTTGTTATATCTTTTTCAGTGATTTCTTTTTGTCAAAACAAAGCAGGACTACAGTATATAGCCCTTTTCCCAAGCTCTGCCTTTCAGGACATTTTCCTTGTAGTGGGTTTAGGTGCTGTAATGAACTAGTTAGTCTACTATGTCCCACTGTCCTATCAAGAGTGTTTTTGGAGATGAATTTATGCACGCTGATTACCCTGAATTGGAACAACGAGTGCAACAAACACACACTAATAAAAAAGAAACACAGAAAATAATCAAATAAAAAAAGAACATGTGAGTCTGTGTCAGAGTCAACACAGATATTTTGTTCACTTGCTATAATTTCTCGGTTATTCTCCTTCGTGTGGACATATATACTTAAAAAATTAATATTGGGAAATGTTGCATATTTAAGTATTTGTTCTGCTCTGATAGATGCAGACAAATTGTTCAAGTGCAATAATTATGCATCTGCCCACTCTTCTTTTGTTGTGTGCTGTTGTAAGAAATATTATATATCTTGATGTATTTCTTCTATTTCTTGGCTGGGTTTTTTTTTTTTCTATTTCTTTCCTCGGCTTTTGTTTATTGGTTGAAGAAATCTGATTCAGTTTTCAGAAATGAAACTATTCCCACACTTCAAAATCTTGAAGGCACAAATTTGGTTCTGATCTTTCAACGCGAATATGCCGCCTATGTCATCACTGTTTCTGTTACAAACTATTGAGGAAGAATCACCTGCAAAAGATGTGTGAAAACAGAGGTTACAAACACATACACCAGCTGCAGGATTATGATCATCCTTATACAACTGGTTTCTTATTTTTATGCATATTGCACAAACGCACATCTAACACACAAACCTTGGCCCAACTGCCCAGGCCTCTGTCATTTATAGACAATTCAATAGCAACTGGTAAATTGGTGTTGAATACACCAAGGAAAGATACTTACTGTATGTTAACATAAAAGTATACATGTAATATTTAAAATGTCAAATGTTTGCGCCTCTGTATTTTTCTGGAAACAGAAGAAAATCTGTCTTCCTGTTAGAACACAAATTCTATTGAAATAACGGATTAAGTAAAACAATTTTGCAGAATATAAACATAGAAATTGCCATGTGAGACTTTCTTCATATCTAAAGATATATCCTAGCAGACTGTAATTGATCATGTTTCCATATGGTTATAGTCGCAAGGAAACTGTTGCATAGAGAATGAGATGGAGACATTTTTGTTTCACAATACTGCATGCTTTCATTTTTCAAAACAGAATTAGAGCTACTTTCTAACTCGAGAAAAACTATATTTGTCACAGTTACTTTGCCATCCAAAGCTAAAGACAAGAGTAAAATCAGGACATAAGCAGGATATCAAAAACTGCTCAAAATATGCATCCAGGTATGCAATTAATCTTTTACAACATTACACAACAAAAGAGAACAGTAGAAAAAATCATTAGCTCACTGTTTTGGATTACATGAATTGCAAACAATTTAGTATTTTCAGCTGTAACACCATTTTAATTGTCGTGCATCATAGCAACAGTTGGGGTGCGGCTCTCAAAAAAATAGTATTACTTGAAACAAACAAAATTAATAGAGCTCCAAAAACTTCTGTTATTGAATGTCGCATTTTTCAGACGGAGCGACTTTTTGCGTAACCCTAATTACCAGGTACGGTCGAAGAAATTTATTTTCTGGCCGAGGGTATTTTCGATCGTGAAAGAAGCCACGCCATGAAGTGTCTACAGCACCATATGAAGTGGAGTAACCATCTCCCACTCTGAAGAGAGAACTTTAATCACTCGATGTTTGGGAGCGTAGAGAATGAATGGCTTCGCTCGCTTCCTCTGCTGCCATTGCCAAACTACAACCAGGGGCAGACTAGGATTCAAAAACAATCTAAGACAATCAACATCATCGTTCACAAAGCATCCATAAAACCGTCAGCTCACATGATGAAGAATTCCACAGTAAAGGGATCAACACATAGATAACAACCTGAAAAAAAATATATAAACACTTGAGGAATATTCTCTTTTCCTCTTTAGCCACTGTATTTAAGTTTCAGTGTCTGCAGCGCAATGACCTGGATTCAGATCCACTGGGAAGACTGTGAGGATGTAGGGGAGCAAACTACACAGGGGACCTTACCATGGCTTGGCTTTAACATGTGCACCAATTACAGTGAGCACAGCATGCATCCGTTTCCAAACACTGGTGAACACACCATGCACCCCCTGAGAAAACATCTGCCTCTGTAGACACATCCCAGTTCCAGTCCCATGTTTATGCACACGTTATTCTGAAGCACAAGAGCTGACACACACATGCAAGCAGGCAGGCAAAGTGTTCACGCAAATGAAAGATGACACTTTTTAAACATGTTAGAGGACACAGTTTCTTTTTCCCCTTCTTTCCCATCATAATTGTAATGTAGAATCTCTATTTTATCCATCAGAACCTCAAAATTACTTTTAGAAGAAGGTTATTAAATAATAATTTTCATTTTTATAGAATAGAATAGAATAGAATAGAATTACTTTATTCATCCCAGCAGGGAAATTATTTCGCAGTTACAGCATAGAGACAAGACACACAACATCCACCACTGAGTAGCAATGTAGACAAGATAAAATAAGAATAAAATATGACATGCTGTCAATATAAGAAGCAGCTTAGAGCAGTCCTTGCAAGGATTCAAAATGCAGAACAGAATGTATATGTAAATATATGTACAGCAAGTGTGCCACAGTGCAGTTGTGCGAAATTGGATTCCCACAATGATCATTCTTTTTAATTTAATCTGCAGTTGAAATATATGATGTCTACAAGACTCTGAGATGGACTATAATCAACAAAACATCTCTACAGAACACCTGAACCGTGACTGTGTGTGTAATTAGGCAATGGAGCTCAGAATAATAAGAACAAAAAAAAATGTTATAAGAAGCATTGTTTCATCTTCACAGGATGACATTGTTTCTGAAATGTTTGGAGACTAGAAGCAGTTGAATTCAAGTTAAACTTTTTCCTGAAGTAAAAGCTTTGAGTTACAACTCAAGTGGCTTGCAGGATTCAGTGTAAACTGGTTTATACGTTAAAAGTTTAATATTAGTGTTTTAAGCTATTGTCCTAAACCTCCAAGTAGTCGGTGCAATTAGCTCTAGGCAGAATGAAACTGGTTTCTTGTATTTGTGTTAAGACAACTTCTATTACTATGTTGCACAGTGTGAAATATTTCAATTTGATCTCTGTATTTATTTCTGCTTTGTTTGTTTTTATTCTGTTTTTGCATGTCTTTAGTTTTGTTGCGCTCTTAAAAGCAGACTGTTCTCAATCGACTTGACTTGGCTGCAGTGTCTGGAGGTGGACTGTCAGCAATCGGCTGCCGGTGCCCAGGTGTAGCGCAGAGAGCAGGCCGCATATAAAAGGAGCTCAGGCAGGGAAGCCAGAGAGAGGAACACTGGCATGACAGCGACGCAGCCAGCACACATGTACACATTCCCCTCTAGAACGCCGAGCCCAGTGGAACCCACATGTGCCAGGAGCGAGGCCACTGACGATGGTAAGACAACCCAGCACAGAAGATAGGGGCAGAGGGGGGACCTCTGCCTGCGCTTGTGTCTCGCGCCGAGGAAGGCGTGACACGTCCATGGAGCAGGAGCGTTCCGGAGGGTCGGGGGAGACCAGCTGTGTGCCAGCCAGCAAACGAGGGAGGAGCACGCCATGGACGAAGCAGTGCCTCCTGCGACGGAACTGGCAGTAAAGAACCAAGAGGTTCCAAAAGACGGCTCCTTCCCTGCAGAAGACTGTCACTGTAGAATCGTCTTCTAGTGACTGGAGAAGACGATTCCCTGATTTGTTGGGGGGGTGTTAAGCCGTGTTTCGTTACACTTCCCCCTTCCATTAAAAATTTGTTTCAACTTTGTGTAGCGTCTGTTCTTCGGATTTCTGACTTGTTTGCTCCACCCTGTATAAGGAACTTGAAAGTTTTGTTCCTTATACAAAGAAACTTATACTTTATGGCCAACAGTATTGGCTATCAGTAGCCAATGTAGCCACTGTTCTCAGAAGCTGCCTTTCCATTAAAAATGTTCACAAATCTTTGTCTATATTCTGCTAATGTTGGAAAAAAAAAAAACACAGTTCCAGTGTTTCCATTACATAAGAAATGAAATTAAAATCCAGTGTGAATAACCTTGTTCACAGGATAACGGATGAAAACCACTACATGAGATATATTCATAATTTACTCCTGGCACTAGTGTTCAACCATCAGTCAGAGGAGATGTTGCTGTCTTATTCAGACAAGCACCTTCTACTTGGGAGCGGCTATGGATGCAGCGTTTGAGGGAATATGTGGTCTGTGATTTTACAGAAGATCTATGCATTAAATATATTCAAATGAGAACTTTTTATGAACTGTGCGATGCGGTAAGCACTCTGCCGGCTGCTCATTGTCCAAGAGAAAAAGAAAAAAAACCCGTCATCCTCCTACTTCTTCCTGTCATCTTCTTTTGCGTTTTTACCAGTAGTAACATCAGGCTGTTGATCATGTGACTCGTATGATGCGGGAAAAAAAGTATTTCCATTGCAATTTTGTGAAATACATTATTTTTGATACGACCGAAGAACGTTTTTGCGCTACGATGGGTAGTCAGTTTATTTTTTTAAATGGCATGTTTTCGTTAAAAGAATTGATTTTCATACTCTCAATTGGTTCAATTCTATCGCTAATTTAAGCGTAGCTGGTGTACTTGAGGGAAGTGTGTGCATCGCTGTCAGACCAGTGTTCCTCTCCTGCTTCCATGTCTCAGCTCCTTTTATCTGAGACCTAATAAGTCTCTGCACTTCACCTCTGCATTGGCACCTGACTGTTGCGCTCCGCCTCCCGACTCCACAGCCAAGTCATTTAAGTTCAAAACAACCTACTTTTCAGAAGGGCTTACAGAGAGAAACAAAACTAAAGGATTGCAATTGAAAAAATGGATTTAAAAAGAAAATCACAATATAAACAAATACAAAGATCGCATACAAATATTTACCAATGTGCAACAATTACATAGATGTCCTGAGTACATACAAAATGCAGTTTTCAAATTGCATTTGTATTTTTGGCATCTAGTGACTCATTTGGAGCCCCACTGGTGTTGTTTTACTAACTTTGAGCTTAGGCCCACCTTTGAATACCTCCTATAAATGTATAAACCATGCATCAAGACATGTTCACTACCAATGAAGAACTTAAGATTAAATTTGACTTAAATAAGTGAAGGGCCACAACTTCTGTAAAAAAAAACAACAAAAAAAAACACTCTTTGCTTAATGTTTTGCAAACATCGGTACAGCTAAATTCAGCAGCCCAGAATATTCACATGATAAAAATAACTTCATTTAAATCTAACCTGTATTTCCCAAATGCTGAAAGTGGGCAGGTGGAGAATTTGGGAGACAAAAATGATTTTTGTATCCCAGTCAGAATGGATCTTCTGGGGAAAAAAAGACTTGAAAGTGTCTTGGATGGAAACCGGCTGCAGCCTAGCCTGCTTTTCCTATGAGTGGATAGATTGCTTCTCACTGACCAGCTTTCTGTTGACCTTCTGCCCATCACATCACCCACTGATGTTTGCTGATCAGTCAGCTTTTACTGCAATATCATGGATTGGTCCATCTATATTGCAAAATCCCTCTAAGCTTTCCTATCCTCAGAGGTGAAAATCTCTTGGGTTTGAAAACTTTCACCCATCTTGGACAAGATGGCCATGGAGCCTCTGCCTGCAATCTGTTCTTTGACGCGTCTTGTTTTTTTTATTACAACTCATCCCTGCAGACACATTACTTTTAGGTTCACCATTCTCATTATTTAAACCATCTCAGACATATAAAATTATTACAGATAAATGAAAACCATTGCATGTTCTTACTCTTCCGATTTTTCAATAGTTATGGCTGGATTACTTCTGCAAAAAAAGAAAAAGACAGATGAATTAGTACAACCAAGTCAATACAAGCTCCCATACAAAGCCTTCAGAGTTGTTTGTTTAGATGAGCTCATTGTAAGTATCGTCATCCTTTATCTTTCTGCAACTTCTGCGACATGGAATGATCTCACCTTTTCTCAGGTCACCCAACAACATATACATTTGCGGTGCAGAAGGGTGACACCTTTATACATATTTCTAGCTGCAATCTACGGTCTCTCTCCAGCATGTCATGTTGAATATTTAGTTACTTGTCTTCCCTGCAACTGTAAATGCTTTGACTGTTATCAGGCACACCACACAGCTGTGGGCTGTCTTATCTAACAAGGTTATGTGTGTGTGTGTGTGTGTGTGTGGGCAAATAGCGTAAGGTGCAAATAGGCCGGATGGCATTTTACTCTACCTCTCTATTAGTTATGTTATTTTATGCACTGCAGCCCCAATCACATGTAAAGACCCCCCATGCTCCCTCCCTTCGGCCACCAGAACGAGAGAGCATTTCTTGACAACAGAAACTATACGAGGTTGTCAAAACCAACCACAGCATTTGTGACTCAACAGTGACTATGTAGGTCAGCAATCTCTGACAGCCTCTATGTGCTTGGAAGGTGTTGCTGCATACTGCAGAGGCAGCTTGTTCCCTGACACACCGAGTGAGGAACAGATACACACACACCTCGACAAAATTGGGGCTAAACATAGGATGGGTACAGGGAGAGGTCGTGGTTATGTAAAGACTGAAACAATAACCACATTATACTAGATGAGGAAACAAAAGTATTCGACAAAAGAATGTCGGTTTCCATTTCAGCATGCAACAAAGAAAAGAAAAATGAAAAAGGTGCAGTATTCATTCAGGTCATTATGCTGCTTTTCAAGCAAGAGAAGGAAACATTGTGAAATTAAACAGCGAACAAGAACTGCAAAACGCAGAAAATATTGCCAAGTAACCAGCCGACCAGATTTTCCCAGTAAAGCTGCTTCTTTTTTTTTTTTTGTCAGAAATTAGTAGTTTTGTTTTAATATTATATGTTAGTGTGTCCTTCATACTTTTATTTATGTACTTCAGCCCTTTTTTTTCTGAAATTTAAAAGCAAAATTTAAAATGTTCATCTCTTCTATCAAAAAATAAAGTTCTCCGAGACTTTCAGAATATTCTGGATAAAGACCCTCTCCCAGTTTAGTCTAGCAACATAAGCACCTGAACTATTCTGCTGCAACAGAACAGAACCCCATTCCTAAAATGTTTCTGTCTCTTTAACTTATATCTTCAGCTCTGCAGAACGACACAATGTGACACTAATGCACCCATTGCGCGTTGCTAACCGCGGCGTGCATATTATGCACAAAGCAGGGCGATGTGAAGCAGATCCTCCTTGCAAGACAGAGCCACAACCTGACCTATTCATGTGTTTTTGCAAAAATATATTTCCCTTACAGCCTACCTCAAAGGTTTAATGCTTGAATTTGTCTTCTGTTTGCTTTTTGGTCGTGAGATCTGGGTCTGATCTGAAAATATTTGCAGCCCAACATATTTAAACTAGACAGTGTTCATGGGTTGGAGGTTATGCTTGTTTATGAATCTTATAATATTGCCTTGCCATCCCTTCTCTTTCTAATCGCCTACCTTTGCCACAAACCTTCACCTCACTGTTCTCCATGCTGACTGAGACTGATTCATTGAAGTTTTTTGTTTTTGTTTTTGGGGGTTTTTTGCAGCCCTAGAGGCCTTTGTTCACAGAAATCAGACAGAAAATGAAATGGGCAAAGAGAAAGGATTAATAAATCCATTAATGGTCCCAAGGTTGGGAATCGAATGTTGAGGGCTGCATCGAGGACCAACCACTTCTGTATATGGTGTTTCACCACTGCATCACACATTCCTCTGTAGAGGAAGAAAGAAAAAAAAAAAAACTCATTCAAATTCATATTTTATCTAAACTGAATTCTGTATATGAAGGTTTTTTTCATTACCGTTTTGTTGTTTGATTTCTGAAAAACAGTTTTTAGCTAGAATAATTCAGTTCAGTTGTGACAATTTTAGCTTTATTTTATATTTTGAGGTATGCAGATTTTTTTAAAGCAGTAAAAACCCTTCAGTCAAGCTAGAAATTTTAAGCTAACTTCGGCTTAATGACAGATGGAAAAAAAATTTTTTTTACAGATACTAAAAACGTTTGTTCTTTAATGTTACTCATTTGCATCAAAATCAATACAAATTGTGTCATTTTCATCTCGCCAGGTCAGCTCACAACTTCGCACAGCAAGCACAGAAACTCGTAGATCCTTTCATTCCCTCAAATGGCTGAGCTTCTTTTGGATGTTTCAAACTCTGGTAACATGCCGAGTAAAACCAGAGAAGAGCCTTTGTGACTAACTTTAGTTAAAAAGAGGGAAAAAAAAGCTAGCCCAAACCCAAAACCCAAAGGATGACAATATGCTCTGATGCTGGATGCTACAGAGCTGGAGCTACCAAGCCAATAGTTAGAACCCTGGCAAAAGAATCTTAAACACCGATGCGCTGATGTTTGAGAATGTTTTAAGAAGGTTGGGGAAGTGCCTGTATGCTACAGTGAAGAAAAACCACATTGCAGATGGTGTAAGCTAATGTCATTTAAATATAAGCAACTTTCTAAAAGTCCCATTATGGTATCAACAATATTTTCCCCACCAATCAACAACTCTGTTTGAAAATAAATCTACATTGGGAAACCTCCAATGGCGGATGACTACCTTGGATGAGGAAGGGCTAAGCGATGACATGAACAGATGATTTTATTTATTTTTTTACTTGTAGTTTTGTATCAAACACACTTTTTTTCAACAAACATAGCAAGTATTGTCATTTAAGGTCAATGATCAGTTTCTTAGGTTTCAGAAAAAGCTCGATACAAAACATGGTGAGTAAAGCAATGCCCTCGCAAAAAGTTTTTTTCCCCTATTTTAATGATTCCTATAGACAGTTTTTATGTTAAGCAACCTGATTATGAATGCAGTGACTCCAAAGTTTAATCAAGACGGGGTTTTTTTTTTTCTCCAAACATTAAACACAGAACAAATGAAAACCGAGGTAAAGCCCATTGCAGGGAAATATAAAAATGTGAGGATGTGGTTTATCACAACTACTGACTCCACCAGCAGTAAAAGCAGAGAGATGCTGTTTTCAAAGGGCATTTTCTCTCTTCAGATTAGGAGTGACGGGTCTACAGCTTTGACACAAACTGCTTTGTCATCCTTAAAGACAACCGAGTCACAAGGTAGAGAAATGATGCCTTATGAAAAAAAAAAAAATTAAAAAAAGATAATAATGGATTACCTTTAATAGCAGAACTCCTCTAAGACAATTAAGAAGAGAAATGACATTGCTAAATTCACCGTTACTCAAGGGCAATTTCTCTCAATACTTCTGAAGTCCACTGTGGGATCATCACTTCTGCGATATGTGCTACTACAAAGAAGGAAGACAAACAACCGTCTTTCTCAACAAAAAACAAACAAACAAAAAAGAAACACAGGGTCAAGGTAGGCGTAGCTACTAAAAAAGAGAGATAATGACGACTGCACTAGGTGTAGTGTTTGGCTCTGTATGATCCTGACCCACATACACACTGAAGGGATCATTTTTTAAAACGAGGAAGATTCTCCGCCTCACAACGACCGAGGTACCCAGAGAGCGCATGGCAACTTAAGTTTGAAACCTTCTGTTTTAATAACAATTTAAATTTAAAACATTATTGCCAGCAAGATGACACTTTTAGAAAAGGTCACCATTAAAAATAACGAGTTCATCTTTACAAATCTAAGTCAACAGTGCTTTAAAACTACAGGGAGTTAGCTTAGAAGCAGCTGAAAGTTAGCTGACTGCCAGAGCAGAGAGACTACCTAATTAACCAGCGAATATCTGGTTGGTTTTTGTGGGGTTTTTTTATATTCCTCAACAAAAAGCAGAACAGGAAAAAAAAAAAAAGTTGACCCTAATATTCTGGCATAATACACAGCTTATATTCCACCTCATGCAGTTCTGATTTCCCATTGATGTGAAAATGAAATGAGCTCCATCTGCGACATGGAAGTTTCTGAATATTAAACCCCACAGCAATATTACGCTTTCTGTCACACTTTGGCTATTTTTCTAGTTAATAGTGTTCTGTTTCACCCCGCAAGCAAATCACACATATTTTTGGTGCTGTGCACGGTTCTTCAGGATAGGTAGGTTCATAAATCTAAATCTTGCATGAGAACAGCTCACAACGCCATAAGGCGGGAGCTCCTAACTAGTGCCTTGTGGGTCCTTGCTTATCATCAGCAGCATTTTTTTGTGTTGCAAATATTCCCCCAACAGTCTTTGATGTAATTACTTTCCAAACAGCTCCCCTCCAGCCAATATCCCGTTCTAAATTCACGGCTCGGCTTGTTTGCGACGTCACTGGAGCACACACATTTTTCATTTGTTGCCCCACAGAAAACAAAGATGGTGCAACGTCCACTGAGAACGGGGAGAGGATTGAGCTATAATCAGCACTCCTGTATGATAGAGTATAAACAGGTACAATGCGGAGTCCTGAGGGCGCACCAGAGGACAGTCACTCATAAATACAAACCCCCAAAAATGTTATGGTCTATTATTAAACCTGGCGAAAAAGGAACGAATGGCTTCCTCGGAGAAGAGAAAGCGTGCCAACCAACCTGCAGTGCTCTTCATTACAAGGAAACAAAGGGGAACAGAGAGAGATCAATCTACTTTAATGTTCTTTTTTTTTCCAAACAAGAAACTTGTAGACCTTCCTGTTGTGTGTCATACCAGCACTCTGTAAATGTGAAACTTAAATTTAATCATATCTTGTAATTTAGAGTTGTTAACCCAGGGGCAGTTCAGTCGTGTGATAAGTAAATACTAAGAACCAACTAACATAGCCTTAAAAAAACAATTAAATACAGTGGTGGATTAGTGGTTCTAAAAAAAACTGATAAAATCTAAGTAGCCTAATATAATGATTACTTACTTTCGGGCCTGCAATTAAAAAAAAACTTTGTGATGTAACCAACCAATAGATTCTAGAGCTGCATTGTAACAAGATGTGAACCAGCGAGAAAGTCTCCATGACCTTCATACAGAGGTTACCCAACTAGAGGTCGTGTACAAGACCATGTTGAGTGTTTTAGCTTTTCATCTCCTCGGCTGGTTTGGTCACATGAGCTGCAGACTAGTAGACAAACTTTTAAGAATACTCTCAATGGCAGGTAAAATAGCAGGTGTGGCACCAAAGACAACTCAACTGCTGAAAGAACATGGAAGACGTTGTCAGTTGCTATGGAAACGAGTCTGGCGCGTAGCCTGGCCAGCGGAGAGAGCGAGAAAGACGTGGTTTTGAGTTGTCCTTCAACGGTTTTTCCCTTTGCTGTGGAGCGCAGCGTGAAATTAATAATACCTACATTTCAACGTTTCATTGAGTAGACAGAATTATTCTACGGCGGCAACGCGGCTTTGGATGGCATGTAAAAGAATTGTCTTTTTGCCCTCCAGCGTTGTACGCATGCGCGAAATTTCCTTATGTAAACTCACTGATATATGTCAGTGACGTATACGTATATATATATATTTCAAGGAAGAATATACAACCTCCATCCTCTTGCTGTTACTCTGACACAGTGCTGAGCCTAATGTATATTTTTATGTCTGCAAATATTTCTTACGCTGGAAATGTAACAACGTTTTTAGTGTTTGACTTTGGTTACACAAACTTCATTTGAACTCTGCTCCCAATCATTCCACCACCACTTTATTACGACTTCAAAGAATGAATAGCATAATAAATAAATAAATAAATAAATAAATAAATAAATAGTCAAATGAAATAATGAAATCTACCACGTTTAGAGTTTACAAAGATATAAATCAAAAGCAAATGTCTTATTTTAATACAAGTAATCTGTTTTGGGAAGACTTTGTGACTCAAATCCAATTCTGAGCACTGAAACCAAATTACCATTTTGAATGATCACACATAATGTATCCTAATAGAACACATTATCACATTTCAGTGGCCAATGTTTGTTTAATCTTGGGGGGGAAAGGGTCTAACTCATGAAAGATCACAGAATTAAAAGAAAGTCAGATCTGGACCACAGATTTGTCACTGTTTTCACAAAAGCCTCGACATTATTATAATGAGTCCGTGAAATATGCTCCAGAGGACCCGAGCGTATTTTGGGAGATGTGGAAAGGGGAAATTTCTGCTCGTGTTACTTGACAAATTGGGCTCCTAAGTTTCTATTTATATCTTTCTCATCTCACAGGGAGGGCAAAAATCTTCCCAATTCCCTTGCTGTTTGCCAGGGGCTTAGAGTGACAAATTGCTAATCTGGTTATTATGCAATTTATCAGCCGCCTGTATTTTACAGCCGTGTGTGGATATTATGCAGGTTTCATAAGAGCCCAACTGCAATAACACTGCGAGGAGCTAATGAGCAACTGCTACTACAGTGGTAATACATCTGAAGTCACTTCAGGGTACTCTTGTTGCGACAACTTGTTAGTCTAAGTCACTTCATTAAACCAACTAAATTATATTTTTACTAATGGCGCAGACAGCTTCTCAGGCTTTTGAACCAATGGGACGTGACCAAACGCAAGCAGGGAAGAAACCGAGACCTGTCTGACAGCGGACACGTTCGGAAAGAGATATTGGGGAACTCGCTGCAGACCGAAAGCCTCGCACATCCCCCCCCCCCCTTCCCTGAACGGATGTACGGAAAGCAAGCATCTCAGCAGGAATTCATTACCGCCTCTGGCATCTCTCAACACATGAGCTATGGCCACAGCCATCAGAGGAAGCCGTTTCCATAATGTGAGTGTGGCCTAATACTGATGACAGATTAAAAGTGGCCTGAAGCGAGCATCTTCCCGAGCTTTAGATGGTCATCCTTTTCACAAGTGGCTGCGTTTTTGCCCCATCAGCTAATTAAGGGTGCCCCGTCATTAAAAATGCGTAAATCAGACCTTAATGTGACTCAAGAGCCTTGGTGAGACACTGGGTGGGGAAAAAAATGTGGTCCTCTGATTTAACGGGCCCTGAACTGAAGGGGATATAAGTCTTGATAATGATAGTCAAGTACAGTGTATTGATCACCACTCCCTCTGGTGCCTGTGTGGGTGAAAACAGGCAGGACGGAAATTGAACTGGGATTTCTTGACTTTGTAGAGCAAGCCTGAACAGAGGCGAGGTGGTCAGGATAACGTGACTAATGTGTTTGCATATTGCCACTTTGGTTTACTTTGTCTTCTCAACAGGATGCGCAACCTTTTTGTTTTTTGTTTTTTTTTGTCCACAAATACTGAAAAGAAACCAAAGATTTTGGGGAAGAAAACCCAAGAAAGAAAGTTCTGGAGCCTTCCTCAGTTGTTTCCTCTTTATCACATTTCTCTTGTGCAGTCTTTTCTAATGATATGGCATATGGCGTATTGTTGATTTAAATCAAGATTCTGATTATCAAGACTACTAAATAGATGTTTACTTTAACAGCCTGAATGCACGTAAAATATGTCTAAAATTGCGTCTTATCTTCATGGATTATATTTTATACTTTAAAATATAATTGAAAGCTGCTTCTTCTTTGATCCAATGCTAATAAATGTTACATTTACGCAGCATCAAATTCAAAGTTACACACAGATTCAGGAAGTTGTATACTCACTTTTTCTGCCTTGTTACTTATTTAAGTATAATTCTTTGAAGGCTTGAAGAACGACACCTCTCAAGCAAGGCTATCAGCTTTTTTTGTTTGTTTTTTGTTTGGCTTTGCTTTGGTTTCTTTTTCCCAATCGCTGCAGCGAATCATTGTCTCCAGACTCTTGTGTTGATGGCTTTGTGCTGGAAATGTGAAAGGGTTTAATTTAAAGTCAAGATGCTTCAGTTCGGTTGAGGCTAATGACATCTGCTGTTCCAGAAAAGGGGAGTAAGTTCACAGTTCACGTTTCTGGGTAGAAATAGATAATAGAAAGTATTTCCTTGATAGTTCTTACGAGTACTTTTAGAGTTAACTTACTCTAAATTTAAACATGATTAACATTCATAGAAAGACATATAAAGCACTGATTTGCTTGGGGTGGGTTCTCGCTTTTGCACTACCCACAATTCCCTTTCCTGTCAGCAGCAAGAGAACTGCGCTCTGACAGACACTGCTCAAGGAGGCGACTTTTCTCTAATTACACCACATCGACGAAAGTTTGACAGCTTTGGCATTTTTGCATCGCTGTCGTTAATGCAAGAAAACACTTAAATATTTATCATACGCACGCCGGCGGGGGGTATGATCATTTTGCTCAACAGTGTCATTAAGTTTTTGGTTAATTATCATGGCCCATTGGGTCCAGCACCTCCTCCAATGTGCCACAATCCTCTGTCCATTATCCACTCTGTAATTATCAGCACACGCTGTCTAGCCACCCCACAGCACTTTCTCTTGGAAACATGTTTATAATTACCTCAAGATGTTGATTTGTCAATTTCTGTTAATGGAAAGCTTCTGTTCGTTTGCCTGGTGTTAAAATCAAAAGGCTTTTACATTTGCACTTGGGGAGTGCTAGCCACAAATTACCTGTACACAAGCCGTGTTTTCAAATTGACTTTCTTTAACCATGTTTTTTTTCTCGACACGAGGCTTGAAATTAAAAGTGCAATCATAATGTCCTGGGGACACTAAGAAGCCCGTCTTGGTTTGAGAAATAAAAGGCCTGTCTGTTATGATTGTACATTATTCACACGGCGAATGTAAAATGTGCATTTACCTTAAAATCTACGCGGCGGCGTCAGAAAAATCTATCCCCTGTTCAAGCAGAGCATCTGCAGAAATAGCTGAAACGCGGTGGAGCAGAAACACAGAAACCTGAAACGTCCGTGCGAAAGTAAAAAAAAACAACAACAAATAAATAAAGGATGAAACGTTGTCAATGTAAACATTGTTACATTTCTATTAAATAAGCGTCAAAAGAGTAAACTGCATGATGAACATTCGATTCAATGTATACCAACAGTGAAATATTGCTGCCACAACATTCACAAAATTCAAAATATTTTTCAAGACATCACAAATAAAGTGCCTGAGTGATTGGAATATTTTGTAGCTGGCTGAAAGAGGGCTGTACATTGTAATTTTCATTTACTAACTAGACAAATATTGTTGTTTGAGAATACTTGCGATTAAAAAAAAAAAAAAACACAGGGAGACAGTCGTGATGTGGGAACTAAAAGTCTACCACCTTATTATTAAAGTTTCTTTGTTTAAAAAAAAACAGCTAGCAAGCTGCATGTCAACCTGGATATAGCCCAACTAATTAACCAGCGAATATCGTTTGGTTTTAGTGTTTGTAATGTAAAAACCATTATTAAGAAAACCAAAAACGTATTGTTTCGGCCATTATGAAATGCCCCTAAGCATGGGCGCTTTATTACGTTGTAAAAGTGGGTGAGTATTTGGAAAAATATAAAGCATCAAATTAAAACTGCATAAACATATACCAACAATATCAGCAGCTCATTAAATGGTGGTGTCAAAATATTAAAGAAGACCCCTGGCGAACAGTGAAGAGCGCCGGTGTCAGTTATATGGTGATTAATAAGCCCATTTACCAAGTTTACAGCTAGATTTAGTAGGAAAACCATCCTTGGGATTCTGTTTCTATGAGTGCTTGGGTGCAACACACATAATTAAATATTGCTAGTAAACTACAAAGAAGTGAAAAGCTTCTTTTTTTTCTTTTCTTTTTTTACTGTACTGCATTTTCTTAGATCCATTAAAACACTTAAAAGTTGGCTGAGATTGGGTGATTTTTTTCTTAACTTTTCTTTTTCATAGCTCCATTGGTTTTCCACTGAGGAGATTATGATGGCAAGAACAACAAATTTAGAAATTATTTCTAATATTTAATTTGTGCTTGCTACTTAACATTCCACAACCAGAAGTAACGGGTGCTTTGGAAATTCAAGGAAGGATTCGATTTGTTTGGACCCAAAAAATGGGGGCATCCAAATCAGAATGTTCCTCCACCATTTTTTATTTTTTTTAATAGGGAAGCCACTGATCTTGCTCCATTGCTCAGGCATGTATAATCTGATTTTTTGGTTTAACGTAGCATTTATTTGAAAAATACGACTGGATATAGTTGGGATTTATCTTTTGGTATGAATAATGTATCAACATGACAATAAGTTTCACCTTAAGGCAGGATCATAGCCCAGAACGTTTTAGCCAGAGATGCAATGAAATGGCTTAGATCAAAGAATATTCATGTCTAGAGTGGCTTAGTCAAAGTCCAGACCTCAGCAGGGAAGAATTGAAATGGTGTGCTACATTCACATTTTTATTATCTCTACCATCTCTGACAAGAACAACCATTTAATATCCCTCAGCATCTTGCTAGGGGATATTTATCTCAATAGCAGGTCAATATTGACCCGGTATGAATTATTTTGACCCTCCACAATAAGTTCAAGCCCAGGCAATTCTTGGTTTGGAAATTTGTGGAAGTTTAAGTTGATCCTTAAAAGCCCTAAATTATAAAGCAACCCATGCCGCCAACGAGGGGATTTACTGCATACCCGTCTGACCGGCGCTGCACACATGACACATTTTTCATCGTTACCCTTTCTAAAAACCCAAAACCCAATGAGAGCGCTTTTACGCCTGAAGCAATTGAATATCTAAAATATACTGTGCACAAGCTCCAGGGGCCTCTAAAAACTTCTGCCTGGTTTATAAAGCTGGTTTAGTTTTCTGGGGGCAATGGGAGTAGATTTTTTTTTTTTTTTTTGCTCGTAGGTTTTCACAAGTTTGGATACAGAAATTTTTATCATGTGTAACTAATGTGTGGTAAACCTTTTGCAATCTTTTCTTTAATTCCCTTACAACCACATGGGGAAAAAAATGTAGGAAACCCCAATTAGACATTAAATATAACTACTCCAGCCTACACCAGGGAAAACGAACAGTCCAGGATGTTTGTACAGCACTAGCGTCTCATCTTAGATGCAAAAGAGGAAGCGTCATTTCTAAAGCTCACACAGGCTTAAAACGTCTGAAATACAAACCAAACCATCAAAAGTTTTTAAATCTGGAAGCGTTGAATATTTCTGCATCAGTAGCCTAAAGCTAATTTACACCAACTTCTAACTTCTATTTTGTTGGGGTGAAGGAGAAAGTGTCAGTTTTTCTTTTGGTGCATTATCAAAACGTTCAAACTTTCCTGTAAGATCTCGCCAGAGTGAGCCTAAAAATTGGCACATCTTATTTAGAGATTAACTTTGTTACGACTTTATTGAAGATTCATTACAAGCTAGCAAGAAGGCTAGGTGGGCAAATCTGATAAATAGTACTGAACATTTCAGCAAGACTGGAGACATGATCCTGAAGTAGTGGATCCAAACTTGACAAACATTCATCACGAAGGGTGTCAAAATGCAGAGAGATGTTATTTCTAAAAAAAAAAAAAGAGAGAGACATATGAACAGATTTGCTCAAAGTTTTGTACATAAAGGGTAATGCTCAAAGGCAACAATAAATGGGAGGCACGGGTGTTGCTCGTGGAAAAAAAAAGAGAAATCTGACCTTTCAAAAATCAAAACTCTAATAGATCACAAGAACTGTGAGTTATAGCAATAAAACAAAACCTCTATGCCAGGAAGCAGCTTTTTTCCATTTGTTTATTTTTTCTTCAGTATTCAGATGTCTTTAAATTTGTGGTGTGATGACTCCAAGACGCTTACTGTACAGTTTCGACAGATGTATCTATGCAGGGATTCTTTTTGTTTACTTGCCCAAGAAGATTAACTAGAGAAGAAACAAACTTTGTTGAGAGAGCAGGGATAGATGTGTGCTGGGAGGACGCTCACAGTTTTACTTTTTGTCTATTTCTTTTTTTTTTTTTTTTTCATCAAAGCAGAAAGTTGAGAAATGCAGTTGTTGGCAAAATACCAAGGAATGATAGTTATAGTTGTTTATAAAGCCTAAAAATAGATGTGCTTGATGATTACCATAATTTCACCAGCATTAAAAAAAGACCACTTCCAAATATCATTCTAATATCATTAGACATGGTTTTGTTTTTTTCATTAAAAATACTCCAAACTCACTGAGATTATTTATGCAGGTGAAGAAATATTAGAAGATCAACTGAAAGGCTGATAAATGTCCCTGAACCTGGACAACTGCGAGCAATTGACACTAATTGGTCCCTTCAAAGTCGAGGGCGTCTATGAGAAGATATCACGCGTCTCCGACTTGCAATCTCCGCTGTCTGAAATGTTATGCAAAAGAATGCGAGTTTAAATGGAACTGCGGCAGGCGACGTGAGATCTGGAGGCACGTTAAAACATTCGGGTAGAAACGGCACAAGAGCCAAAACCAAGGCAAAGGCAATTGTACGACTGCAAAGAGCTGCAGCGAAAACGGCGGTGCGCCAGCTCATAGTGGCAAACAGAGGAGCAATCAGAAGAGAACACTTCATGTGCAACTTTCACATAAATAAGAGTCATTGAGAGAAACAAATGGCCCCCTATTGTTTAAACGCTGTTGTGGTATTCGTCCAGTAGTGATGGGCTTAAAAAAAAAAAACTAAAAGGGGGGAAAAGAAAAGGATTTTATGGTAATATTGGGTCTGTGGTATGGAAACAACTGCAGAGTAGACATGGAAAGGATAGGTGAATGGATTAGAGAGCACCAAGAATGAATTTATCGATTCACTTTTTGAGAATTAATCGTGTCAATAGGCAATAAAGAATTTACATTTGTATTGAAATTACAGCAATGGACCAGTTTTGATTGCTTTAGGTTTTTTCTATAGACTTCTGCTGATTTTTTAAAAAAAATATAGATTTTTAGTCAACTATTTGGACATTTAGCTTCTTAACATAATGTTTACGTATTAATGTTAATCACAATGCCAATTTATTAGACTGTTCCGCCGTATTCGCACACAGGTTAGTTTCTCAACTAGAGCAAATGGATTCAAAAAAAAGTGGATGAATAGTTGGGAAATTATTTAGTTTTTTTTTTGTTTGTTTGTTTCTTTTTTGCCAAATGTATACATTTTGCCTAAATGAATACCTCACCAAAAGTAGCGAAATGCATGTAGAATGTAGCAGCGTGGTGGAGAACAGGGGTTCCATCACTAATGAAATAGGATTATTGATATTAAGTTTTACAGACCAAATGTTTCTTGTTTCAGTTCTTTGTTTCGGTTGTATTTTTGACATTTGGTTGGACATTCTTGCTCAGGACTAAAAGCCAGCTGCTGCCACAGTAATGCCATTTCACCTGCAGGTCTCAAATAAATCCACCTCAACATGGTTTTGTTGCCACGCCTCCTTTTAAACGCTGAGCCTCTGCGGGTCAAAGGGACAAACCGACACATGCAAGAACGAAGGTACAAAAAATACGTTCTGATAATATTTGATGAGAATTTTTCTGTCTCTCGTGTTGCTTTCAGCTGTTGTTAGAGGGGTGGGCCACCGCTTTGCATTTTATCAGTCGGAAATGTTCAATCACGAAGAAACGACACAAAATGACAGGAAATGTTGATTTTTGATGACCCGCACGTTGCCGGTCATTAGAGAGTTAAACTGGATCTTCAGGGACTTTGGAATTAGCGGGTTGCCACAAGGACGCAGTTTGTCACATATTTGCTGAATTTATGTAAATAAAGCATCAACACGATGCATTCAAAAGAGCTTGATTAATTTATTACTTATTGTTTATAGAATCATTGTTTTTTTTACACTTAATTTCTCCTTCACCTCTCCACTTGTTTTTTTTTTTTCTCTTTAAGCTCAAATCAAAATATGTTGCCGTGGAATATGGACTGGAAAGAAAATAAAGAGAAAAAGCTGCGAAAACAACCAAGCTCACAAGAAAACGATGCTAAAAATAAAAAAAAAACAAAACCTTGAGGGATTCTGGAGAAATATTATTTAGTCTCCTTGGAAGTTTTTGTGAAAAAACAGAAAACATAGCTTAAAAGGTTTGTACAAAACTGTCTGAATGGATTAATTTATCTCTCCTTTCTGTGCTTTACGTGCATCAACGTGTAAATCAAGTTTGATAATGGATAAATTATGATGGCTAGACAAGTGACTCAGGGGATTTCCAAGATCCTCTGACCTTTCGAGGTGTTTCTGCTCTGCTGATCGCTTTAGAAGTCAGTCCCTGTTCTTGTAGAAAGGTGGAGACGCAGTAAGAGGATACAGCTGCAAACAACATTTCAGTATATCATAACACCCTGTTAGCGTCAGCATACCAGCGGTTTTTATCTAAAAAGTTTCCTCATTTTAACTTTGTTTTTTGTTTTGGGGTTTTTTTTCATTAGAGTGCACTACTCAGACTGAGAGAGATGTGTTAAGAAAAGTATATTTTTGATTTTATTAAAAGAATGTAGAGCCAACACAAATATGAAATGACTCTAATCATTGGGCAGAAGAGAAATAGTTTTACCTAAAGCTCTGTGTCATAAAATGTATTCCTTGTGATTGTCATAACTGTCTCTATACATCTATGTAATGAAAATAAAACCAGGTGGCCTACATATAATACTGATCATAAGACAGTGAAGAAAACATGTTTTCTCAAAGCCATTGTTAAGGAAATATGGCTATTTTTTGATTGTTTAATATAGTTAAGCTAATGCCATGTGCGTTTAAGTAGATCAACATTCCTATTTGGACAAGCTGATGCAAGGTAAAAGATCAGAGATAAACATTCTCCTGGCAAGGCTGTAACTTAGAGCAGCCATAAAATACTATGCTCTTGAAAGGCTTTAAATTAGTAGGCCATAAAGAATATCTTCCCCGGCTCACAGGTCAGAGGTCGGGGGTTTCCCAGGAGCTCAGAGTTGCATCTGGAGTTGATCACAACTTAGGAATCTTGGAAACACTTAGGTTTAATTTCTGATACACCTTTTTAATATTGGTAGCAATAGTGTGTTAGATTAAAATATATTACCCAAGTTACAAGTACTAATCTAGTAAATGGAATGTATTTGAAAATGTACTAACTATGACAATATCGGAATCAAAAGAGAATGATTTGAATGTTATGTTTCACAGGTTGAAAAAGACTTCTATCTCATTATTGTTTGTGATAAGGCAAAAACTCAAATCTTTGGAGAAGCTGACTGCAGAGGAGCAAGATAGGTTTTGTGAAAATAACTTATAACTTTAATAACTAAAATGACTCTTGATATTTGTCATTAAAACTCAGGGGAAGGTCTAAGTTTTTTCCAAGGTAGCTCTTGGTTGGTCAAAACAGAGGTACACCCTATTTGCATATATTAACAAAGAGAAACGCCTTCACTAGAAAAAGGGAATGCGCAACAATAAGAATTCAGACAGCTGCCCTCTTATGCTTTTAAGCAACAGCTATCTCCAAAGGCGCCTTTGTTCTTTTCTTTTAATTCTTTTGTCTCAGGTAAAGAATGTACTTCTTTGTACTCTGAAGTTTCTTGTTAAATTCATACGGTGTTTTCTATTGAATTAAACTCCGTATCTCTGTGACGTCATCGAGCCTCGCCGTCTGCTTTCCAGCCGTGACGACATCCGCTCGGGACCCGGCTAACAGGAGGAAAAGAGAGCCATGCTTTTTCCAAAATTTAAGCTAACCTAATAAATTTCCTCCTTAATACCATCCATCAGAGAAGACTGGTATATAGAGGATGCCTTGGCAAGTCAGGCCAGTTTCCAGCTGAGGAGTTGGTACACGAAATTTGCAGTCAATGCTTACTTTCTGACCTGAACTCCGGTCAGAAAGTGGGTTGGGTTGATCCTCATTTTACCTTCACGTCTCCTTTAATTCTTAATGGCATAGATTCAACAAGGCATGTGAACCATACCTCAGAAAAGTCGGTTCATATTGAGCATATTGAATCTTGCTGCTACTCCTGTGGACATGGAGTGAAAGCTGGGTTGCAAGGTCAGTTCACACCCGCAGTGTAGTTGTGAAAGTGGCAAAGTAGCATGATAATATCAGAATAAACCAGGTACCCAACAGGTCAATATTCATTCGAATCACTATTGACTTTTTTTTACATTTTAAACGACAAACACTTTTGTATTATTCGCAAGTATTACGTCGTTGGCACTTGTAATGTCATTGGTTTCTACGCTATGGCTAAATGAAAAGCTGTGACCTTAGCATAGGGGTTACATTTTCATTTTAGTCATGTTGATCCAATGATCAAATGCGTTTAGATTGTAGAAAAGTAGCACAGATTGTGAAATAGAAGAAATTATCAGCAATACATAATCAGCAGGAATTAGAACAAACTTAGAATCCAGAGGAACTCTTATTAGCTTATCTAGAGAAACTACTCATTACCTAGATCAATATTATCGGAACAAGAATCCGGAGAAACCCTTACTAGTTTATAAATCACAAACTACTTATTCTTAAACATGGGGTTATAGTTTTTTTTCTTCTTCTTTTGCCCCTTTCTTTGGTTTGTTTATTTGTATTTTCTTCTAATTCATAAGGCACTTTGAATTGCCTTCTTGCTGAAAACGTGCTATATAAATAAAATTACCTTATCTTACTTGACCTTAATCACATCTCAGTAGCTGTGTTTCCATTGGCCATGTAATTGTGCAATTTGATATTTTGAAAATAAATTTGCCAACTGGAAACACTGCAATAAAAAAAAAAAAACCCTCTTGTTTTCCAATAAAACATTTTGGGGCTAGTATATGTGTTTTTTGTGCCTTATAGGAGCTGATTAATTTTGCAAAACTGCAATGGAGACACTTTGTTCGCATCACACTAGTCATGCGATCAACAACCGGATGCCGCCACTGCCGCAAACCACAAAGAAGACAACAGGAAGCAGTTGGAGGATCATAGCGTCATGTTTTTTAGACTTTTTACTTGAACAAAACTTAATAATCTTCTGCAGGTTATTCTGCAGTTTTTCACAAAAGTGACCCAATTGCAAAATTGGATTTTTTCAACATCAGCGAAATATGGACAAAGTTTCGCTCACATTTGTAATGGAAACGCAGTTAGCGTCTGGTAAAACAAGGTGATTTTTCAGTGGACGAGACCCTTCACGCACTTTCGCTGTTCTGCTTGATTGTCATTTCTTTTAGCATTTCAGTGGCTTATGCGATTCAGCCTTTGACCTCTCAAATATAAGGTAAAGTAGTATGTTATTAGTGATTTTTTTATGTTTAAAGATATGTGAAGTAGGAGTTTTTAAAAAGTCTGAAAAGGAGCTATAAACGAACGCATAAAGAAAGGTGGGAAGATAAACACTTAGACCGTGGCCACCTCTCCATCAGATACAGAGGTGGATATCACTGAACAGATGTGTCTATTCATTATTTGTGTCCAGGGTTGTTCCTGTGTGGATTCCTGAGACAAGCTGCAAAGGAAAGCACCCACTCGTCCTCACACCGGGCCTAATCTTTTATTGAACAACCTGAAATACACAAATGAGTCTGCGCATCTGTATTTGTAACATTCTAAGAGTCCAATCATTATCTTTTAATTACTAGTGCCCAGTAGTGGGGCCCATTAAAGCAAAGTAATTAATCTAGCACCTTGGCAAAGGAAGGAGATCTGCTATGCTAACAGCAAGTCCACTAAAGTAGTTTTCACAGTTTTAATATTTGCACATGAGGAGGCACTGGAAAAAAAAACAATAACAAAAAAGACAAATGAATGGTGCACACGGGATCTAAAGTGAGGCAATTCAAAGAACTGCAGGCCTCATGTTAAGCACACAATAATTTATTAGCGAGATATCTTTTCACATTAGCTTTCATTTCCTTGTTCCACCGCCGAGACGCCTGGCAACATGTCCAGAGATGAAACATGGAAAATAAATCAATAAATGAAGTGCAGACGAATCCCAACACCTTGGCCTCCTTGCAATATCGCTCCCGTTTATACCCCTTGTTAACATCTTGGTATGCGTGTGCACCAGCCATGTTGATGATTGATTAACATGTCAAATTAAATCACTGTCAAAGTAACGCCGGCTATGCTGACATTCCAAACAGTCCAATTACAGGCATTAAATGAGTGAACCCAATCAGTCCTCAAGGACAGAGGCTACTGTAGACCACAAAGAGCTCATTTCACTGCCCTTGATCAATTAGCAAAGCAGCGGTCCAGTCGATTTCAAACAGTACAGCCGACTCGCTGCTACAGGTGCGTCTTCATAGATTAGGGTATCACTGAAAGTTCATTTGTTTCTGTAATTCAGCTCGAAACTCACGTAGGACGTCATTGGGAGCCTTCGCACACGCCGAGATACAATTCAAGCGTTTATTTCTCTTAATTGCAGAGATTATGACTTACAGAGAAGACAAATGCCAGGTTTTCTTTTCAGAAAAAAGAAGAATTTGACATAAAACTAAAAGTAAAATGATTTTTAATATACCCAATTTATGTTGTCCTTCAAACAGAGGAGGCTTAAGCCGCAAAAGATCTTTTCTAAAGATGCCCACTGTTTAGATAATATATCTGAGCATTTTGGTAGAAAGTTAAGTGGATGGAAAACGTTAATTAGAAAATGATAAAAAGACAACAGGGATAAGTACAGCCTGAACCAGAGAGATTCTTTTAAACAACTTCTCACCTGCACTAAGGAGAAAATGAAATGGGATTTGTTGCTCAGATGAAAACAGATTTTGCATTTCCACATACAGAAAATGATTCATCTGCGTTCTGGAGAAAAAGAAGCTAACTTCAAAATGACCTCATTCAGAGTCTGGTGGAAGAGTGGAGAGGCGCTCAGTGGAAAGGATAGCTTGAGGTCCAGCCTGAAAGTTCCCCAGTCAGCTCTGTTATGAGCAGCCATGTCATCACCTGTTGTTGCTCCACTGTGTCTCATCAAGTCAGACTACTGGGAGGCACGTCTTCCGTCCCTCTGTTGACAAGCTTCATGGATATACCGATGTCATTTTCCAGAGCAGGACTTGTCACACATTCTCACTCTGCCAGAAACACCTGCTTTAATTATCATGGTGTCACTGTCTGTGTTCGGCTGGCCAGCAAACCAGCCCGATGTAAACCCCGTAGAGGAGCTGTGGAGTGTTGTCAAGAGGAGGATGAGAGACAAAGGACTAAAGCTGAAGGTCACCTTTAAAGCAACCAGGGCTTCCTTACCACCTGGAAGTTTGGTCTCCTCAATGCCAGGATGCATTAATGCAGTAACTCGTTTCACCGGTCCCTTCACTGAGCGTTGGGTGCACAATGATCAGAAATAGATGATTACAGGGGCAGTATTATGTGTTTTCCGGACACATAGTGCCATTTTATAGCATGATCAAGTGTTACCTTCATTATATATATGAAATATGGATTCAAACAAAATCTTTACTCACCGATTTAATGCCTTGAAATTGGGCCTCTGTCTTTTTAAAAACTCCTGCTCTTTCAGAAGCTCTGCCTTCAGCAAGTCATCACAACATGACTCCTCTATTAACCTTTTAACAACTTTTTTTTTTTTAACAGCATTGCACTGAGAGGCAGCTAGCATAATGAGCTCAGCAGATGAACAGTTCCATCAGGTGTTTGCTAATTGCTGCTGGCTAGTCTGAAGGAGCTGAGGAGGGGAGGAGTACTCTGTAATTCAGAAGCTTGGAAACTGCCGCACAAAAGAGGAGCTGCGCTTTGAAGGCGGGGCTAGGTCCAACCAGGCTTTTTGCATAGTGGAATGGTTGCCATGGGAGACTGAAGGATTTCTCAAACATGTTTAAAAGGATCAAGGCAACACTCCAGATATGTTTTTGATGAGGGAATAACATGGTGTAAAGCTGAAAAAAAGCTAATTGAACATGTTACTGCCCCCTTTAAAACATATGATTCCGTGTAAAATGAATCCACATTCGATTTATGTTTAGTTAATTAGTAAAATAAACAAAACCTTCTAATATTTTATTCTTCCGAGATAGATTTGAAATGTGAATAAAGTACAAGTTTGTTTTTAAAGCCGTTGATTTCTTTTCTATTTTCCCTTTTTAAGGGAGCATTAGCTGAAATGAGAAATGACATATTACATTTATTGAACGTAAAAATAAAAAAAAACTGTAAAAAAAAGTGTAAAAGCACTTGCCGTATTCTATTTAAAGTTTCCTGGATCTTTCCTGCTGTGGGTTTTAAAAACAGTTGTCGTATTGTTGTTACATTATTGATTCGTTTTACTGGACGTGGATATGGCTGTATTGATCACACATCTGATATTGCGCGCATTCATTTTCTTCATCAGTAGTGAAAAAGCCATTTCTTCCGATAACTCTATTGTGCTATATGGACATGAGGTGCAAATTGTTAAAAGAAAAGAAAAAACATTATGAATTATGACATGCTGACATGGAATCACTCTGTGCTGCTGGGTCACTCTTGGTTATTGGGAAAGATTTTTTATTTATTTATTTATTTTTTGCCTCAATCAGGCAAAGATTTTCTGGAATATCTCGATTCCAGAAAAATATCTGGAAACACAAACTGCTCTTTGGAATAAAATAAATCGTAATAATTCTTCATACTTCAATGAAGAGTCCAGCTAATTGCACTTTTTTTTTTTTTTGCAAACTCTTCATTTCTGCCTCAGTAATACTGTAGAAAACCTATCAACGCCACAGAGAAAAGCTGAGGAGGGATAAAAAAGAAGAAGAAGAAGAAGAAGAAAAAAAAACCTCGGAGGAAACACGGCTCAAGATCCGAGAGCCCCGCGGTAATTTGTGTGGGTCATTCTCCAGGAGCGTCCTCCTCGCCGTCGTGCCCCCACGCCACGCCACGCCACACACAGGAAATGATTCATCTGCATCCTGGCGAGAAAGAAGCTGAGCGCGGTTTCAAAATTACCTGTGAGTTATCTCCTCAATAACTTCTAATCAGACAGCTGCCGTTTCCTCCACTGTAAACAAAAGTAATTACAGTAGATGTGATGGATGGAAAGAATAAGGGAGCGTCTGCACGCTCAGGACCGGCATGGGACTCCTCAGAGCGGAACACTTTAATTAGCCGCGGCCTTGCCCGGCGCAACCGGATGAGCCTGACAAAAGCGCACGTGTTTCCTGTTGCCAAAATAAGCTTCCGCCGACGCAGCGCTGTGTTTTGTTTTTTTTGGGTTTTCCCCCCAAGACTTCCCCTCTTCAGCACCTTTGAGGGAGTTGTTTTGGGAAGGGAGTAAAACATAGCATGATATCACTTCATCCTTATTACACCTAATGAGATATTAAATCAAATTTCGGAGGAAAATCAAATACGCCACCGTGGTTCGGCCAACCGTGAGTGTCATTATGTGCTCGATATGAGTTTTATTTTAACGCTGGTGTCCAAAGGGGACATAAAGCAGAATAACTTGGAGGCAAGTATAATTTAGGTCTTGTGTTATACACGAACACACATGTGGGGAATAGACGTGTTTACTGAGAGCGGTTGTTGTAAAGCGTTGACCTTAGTTACAGAGTAAAGTAGCGGACAAGAAATCATAAACACGGTGAAGTTTATTCAGAGGTAAGAGGAACATATTTGCATTGCATTGAGCCTTGTCTTCCTCGTTGACCCAGTACGTTATATACTTTACTTCAACTGAGATTACCTTTGAAACGTTTTCAGAACTTCTCAGCTGCTTTCTGGGAGCTAAAGTGAACGTTCTTTCATTTAGCTAACGCAAAGCTTTCCTAGAACTTACTATTCATTTTTACAGACTTCAGTTACCTCATTTCAGAAAAAGCCCAAAATATTTTTAAGTGAATTTCCAGGTACTTTTCTGAGTCTTTACTGAAACTTGAGTACTTTCCTAAACATTTTCAGGGAAACGGTACCAGTTATTCTTAAAACATATTTCCTTTAGGTTCAAGTAATCTTAGCTGGAAAATGATCTCTCAATTTTAAGAAAGTAGCTTCTGGTTTTGTGAAAGTTACTGAGGTAAAATCGCACAGCAGTTGTGGACTTCTAACGTTTCTCAACCAGAAAACAGTGGGTTCTCTCTGAATCAGAAATATTCCTCTGTGGCGAAACCCTCACAAGCTTGTTATCTCCCTGTGAGAAAAATTATCTCCGCTCACAGCTTTGTTTCTTGACAGCTTTGTTTCTGGCTAAACTCCCATGTTTTTGACATAGAATCCAACATTTTCTTCCCGTACTCTCCAGACGCAACGCAGCACCCCTCATCGAGTCTGTGGTTTCGAATTGCCAGGCTTTGAGTTTGTGAAACAGCCTCCAAACAATCAGGTCTTTGTTCTGCAGCAAATATTTTCCGCTTCTCCTGTGACGAAGAGCTCGCTCCTTCTCTCTCTCAGAAAATAATTTCATTTAGACCCGACTCATTTCTTAAAGGTCTTTGGCAAACTATTTCTTCTTTTTTTTTTTTTTTTCCAATGCTAAACTTGAACAAAATCTTTCAGGTCCAATCCTAAAATCCAGGTCAGGTGTGCAATCAATTTCTGACCTTAAACGTTCACGCAAGAAGCTGCTGATGCAGTGATGACATTTTGATCTTCTAGCTTTTGCATCAAAGGTTTTGCTCTTAAGGCGAAAGGAGGAGGAATGACATCAATGCTTTTTTTTTCTTTTTTTTTTTTTACAGAAGCAGTTTTTGAAGATATTTAAACTATTACTTTTGAAAGAAGTATTTCTCAGCTTCATTCATTATCAGAATCAGATGTTTTGAAAGCCTTAAGCGACTAAATGCAGCATCCTTCTGGCACAAGGAGACAATGACTCTCACCGGTATTGTTCTACCGCGGAGTGATTGCTGTAGAGTCAGATTGGACTGTAATGTAAAATTGGTGCCAGTTGTTTGATAGCACAGATTTAGAAAAAACAAAAACAAATGTATTTCTACCAGATCTTACTTGTTCGGCTAACAAAAAGTTGACACACACATACATTTTTCATGATCATGCTCACAGTACAATGGATGAAACGCATCTGTGCCCCCGAGCCTACGCTCAGAGGGTTTTTGTTGCGGCATAACGCCTCCTGCTGCTTCCGCTGCAAACGACAGAACCGTCATTCGCATCGCGGATTCCTCCGCTGCGGCGGAACGCATTTCGCTTTTTGTTGGGGGAAGAGAACCACGTTTTTAAACAGCCTTTTGCAATGCATCCACAACAATCTAGAGCTATAACTAATGTGATTTTTTCCCCCATATATTGCACAATTTGTTTTACTTTTGGATTAAAAGGAACCTTTTTTTCCCCCCAGCATGAAGTAGCTAATATAGTTAAACTTCAATGATGGTACAAGAAATGTTTTTTTTTTTGCTAGCATTAGTGGTTAAAAAATAAATAAAATAGATTGTAGTCACACAATCTCACTAAATTCCAACTTTTATTTTTATTGTTTTTATAAATAACATTATTTCACAGTTTTAGGTAATTCTAGTTTCAATGGTTCGTTCAAACTCCTTTCGCCAGCATGACAGCTGTAAGTCCTCTCCTGTAATAATGAACTAGTGTGAAATATAAAAAAAGAATCATTGGTTTTCCTCTTTGCCTAATCACTGTGGATAATTTAAATCTTGGGACTCAGGATGTGATGGCTATGGAAAGTGGTTGTGTTTATGTTAGGCAAGGTCAGTGTGATTTGACCATATGATTTGGATAATTTTTCAGTTGCTGCAGATTCGTATGTAAAAATCCCCAGGTATTTGATAGAGTTTACGACGTCCCACACCAGAAGGCGGCTTCTGGGGCATTTGGAAAAGTTTATGCTTCACAGCAGACAAGAGGCAATTTTCCACGTGTTTATCGATTGTTTGATGTTTGACCAGTATAGCGTTTGTCTTTTTTTTTTTTCCCTCATCTGACCAAAGCGCACAATTTCAGGTTAAGTACCAGAACAGTTCAGTCAGCTTTACATGTTTCTGTTTTTCTTGGTAGGAGGGAGAATGTTTTAGTATTTGAAGCACTTCCAAACAACCAGCTGGCATGTCGGTGACAATCGTAATGGAGACTCGGTTACTCCGGCCTGCTACTCCTCGCTCCAACTCTCAAACAGTAAATGTTGCTTTTGGACGATGTCACGCTCCCAACTTTCTGGGAACAGTGTAATGTTGCGTAAGATTGATAAAAACATGGATGATTGAGTACCATGTGTATGAAGTTGCCTGTACTGCAGCTTAACTCGAACTGTAAAGGCTTGGCCAACATCAGAACAAATTTCAAAGGTTTAGACTACTGGGGTTAATTTATTAATCTATACGCAAAGGCAGATGAGCGAAGACATTTGGTGGTATAGTTTATGTAAATATCTGGATTTAACTGTATGCTGCATAACCTTTCAACAAGAGATATTCCTTTTGTTCAAAGCAGGTTTAAGAACAACATATTCTCTGTGATAGCAAGTTACTGCCAAAGCTACGTCGTTAGGTTTTTAAATGTGCTTTATAGACAAAACAAATGTCTTTGAAGTGAGACATATAACCTGCAGTAAAGTGAATCCCCCAACTTGGCGTCGGGTTTCATTTAGTCATCAAATAACAAATGCACACCGATAAGTCTCTTTTTATATGACAGCGCAAGGTCTCTTCTTTTCATTGGTCCTCTGCCTCGATTGACTTTGATTGTTATCATCAAGGATCTCCCGGTCTGTTAGCGCACACATGATCCCAAATCAAGGGCCTTCGCTCTCCCGTGTTCACAAGGTGTAGCTCCCACACTCGTATCAATCACAACTGCAAATCTTTGATGTTGCAACTCGAAAATAAACCACATGCTGCTGACCTTTCCTTCACAGCTACCATCGAGAGACGGATGCATCACTGCAGGTATGGTGCAATTTTACTGATCAGCGCGGGCAACAGCAAGACGAAATTGCATGTTGGTGTCAAGGCCATGTTGCTGCGACTCATTTATTTGGCAAATCACTGAATTTTGATGACATGCGCCGCTATTTTTAGTAGGCTGTTTTTTTTTTTTTTTGTATGTACCTAGAATGCTCAAGCTCTTGGGAAATAAGCAGCAGTGATTCCTAGAAGTAAACATTATTCAACAACAAAAAATGATTTAATGTAAATTAATGGTATGAAGGTAAATATTTAATTGCATCAACGTCTTTGTCAGACGCACTAAAAGTGAGCTGAAACAAAGGGAGTTGTTGTCTCAACAAGCTAAACAGTCTCATGTTGAATTAGTTTTTCCTATTGCATGCTTGTTCCCAGACAATAAAATATTCAGATTCATTTCCATAAATGAATATGTATTTTATCTTGAAGCCAACATTGTCTTTGAAAACAGGAGAAAAAATTTGAAGAAAAATTTGCATAGGCAACGATACAATTTTACTGTATATAATATTGTAGCTATCAATCTGTTTTCTAATACAATAATTTCTGGCTCTGTTTATAACATAAAATTCAAAGTGGACTGAAGTCAACAATAAAAAATAGAATGAGGATCGTTTGTACACCTCGCGATTACAGCAGCTTATATATATATATATATATATATATATATATATATGTGGCAACACACATACGCAAATTGTGCAGATTTTGAGATTGTGCTCTTAATGTGTGATGCTCTCAAACAGAATCTTCGTATTGTGTCAAGTGATGAAGATGAGGAGGATTCATTGTGAATCTTGGTGTAAATGTTGGATGACTAAAAAAAAAAACAACTAATTACATTTAGCTCAGAGTGACCAACAAAAATGTCTGCATAGCTCATTCTTACTACAAGCACATGCGAGTGTAACAGTTGTGGGCTAAGCAGCTAACTGCGGCTACAAAAGCAGCATCAGAAGAGTGGCCTTTAAGGAGCCTGAGGTGTGAAAAAAACAGGAGGCAGTGCTTTTAGTTTTGGTGAATATATATTAAGTGATTTGAATAAAAAAAACATACAATTACAGCAACACGATGAGAAACATGAGAATTGACTCAGAATAAATTGATTTCCAAATCATAAAGTCCATAGTCCATTCTTAGCTCGCCATCTTTCGATCCAGATGAGGATCTGATCCGACAGGGGGGAAAAAAACCCGACCTAAAAGGTCAGAAAACCCATTAAGTGTTTATCAAAAACAATTCTGTACAAATATAATACAAAGGAAACAATTATTAAATTTAAACATCTAGTTTATGCATACTAAATGCAAATGCAATAATTAGATTCCTAATAACTAAACAAACATTTCAATCAGGTTAAATTAGCCATAATTTAAATAAAAACAAAAAATACCATATTTCAAACTAATCAATTTAAAGTTAAAGTGCTAAAGTTAAAGTGCACTTCCAAAATATCAATCAAGAAAAATAAAATAAATTAATTGTCAAATACTCAAGCAGAGCGAGGGAAGGAAAATAAATAACTAAATAAATATACTGCGCAATATCAAACTTAAGTGTAGCTACATTCTGTTTTATTTAATTTTATTTAAACTTCAGTGCCTCGGCATCAATGCAAATGTGTCAGAACACAAAATTCAGCAACAAGTTGTCTTCTAGAAGAGAGCGGGGCGTACTTAGCCACAATCAGCACTGACAGA
Source organism: Xiphophorus couchianus (assembly GCF_001444195.1). Lineage (NCBI taxonomy): Eukaryota > Metazoa > Chordata > Actinopteri > Cyprinodontiformes > Poeciliidae > Xiphophorus > Xiphophorus couchianus. Next base: position 26,990,709 of record NC_040231.1, on the reverse strand, counting down.
ATCCCGGTGACGGCCCAGGTAAACAATGCCAGTGGTTCTAATAAAACAAAGCTCCAATGCGCAATCGAGCAGAAGTACCACGTGAAAAAGTAACACTGTTAACAAATAACAAACTCACCCAGCAATCAAATCAATAGATTTAAAGATTTTGGGAGGAATTCCTGAGGAAGACGCCAGCAGCAAGCCACAATCACAATGGAAACAGGTGAGGATCTTTAACTGCGCGCTGGAGGCGGGACTTTAAATAAGCTAGCAGAGTTTGGGGCAACACAGGAAGTGGGCCCGCAAAAATAAAAGTCCTTTACTAATTGCGGTTTACACGAGCTTTTGGAGAACTGTGCTGCTTTAAGCTATTTGAATATAAATAGCAAGCCTCTTAGGTATATAAGGCACTCACGTAAGTTCCTGAGAAACATTAAAGTTCAGATGTCATGTCATAGGATGGACCTGCACTATGACATGACAGTGCAGGTGCATCCTGCACTATGTCACTGAGTGCTAATAGTGCTAACTAACCTGACTAAAATCAGCTCTTCCAAATTTGCTGTCATCCTGCTAACAGAGATCCCAGGGAGCGTAGGGCCTTAATCTCGTGTTTAGGGGCTCTGAAAGAGCAGCAGCGCAACTGTTTTCAGAAATCCTTGGACTCTCCTGCGTAACTTGTGTAGGCTTAATAGTGTCAAGCACATCCAAAATACATTAAGAACTCTTCCCTCAGGCTTATCTCCTTCTTCTTGATGAAAGCTTGGTAGAATGCTGATTCAGCCCTTGATCCTATCCTATCCTCCATCCCTTGCCTAAGAACTTGTTGTCTTTTTAATCTCAGATTTGACGGCTGCAGCTGTGTAAAAACCCCTACAAAGTAATGCTTTGTACATAGTCAGAGCTGATATTCTTGAAAATTTCGTTGGAGGCTTACATGCTTAGCATCTCAATTGTCTTTTTCTCCTTATTGCGGTCCGCATGTCTGCCCCCGCAACTGCAACATTCATTTTCCGACGCTGATAAATCCCCCCACGCCAACGTCTCATAACCGGTAAAGCCGCTTGCAATTCAGAGAAGGCGATGACAGCGTTTGGATTAATTTCTCCTTCTTTTTTTTTTTTTCCTTTTAATTATTAAGGTTGCATTGTGCTGGGTTAGTGGTCAGTGTTTAAAAACGAACTCCGATGCCATGTGAACCCCGGATGCCACTGGAGTTGGAGCTCGCAGCCACCTGCACGTTTCCTGAAGTCATCAGATCAGTGGCCAGTGCATGGGTTGTGTCCAGCAGCAGTTCACTGGCCTAAATGTGCTTCGCCACCAGCTGCACAACTTTTTACCGAGGCGCTTTAGGTCCGCGGTGCGTTCAAGTCGTACACTAGAATTCCCACATAAAAATAACCTCGAAATGAGTAATGTGATTGGTCAAATGTTAGCAAGTTTCTAATGAGCACATTCTTTGTTTTGTGATTTCAAATTTTATTGTACTAGTCACATCCAGGGAGTTAAATTGTCACTTACAAAATATCATCTTTTGACAAAAAAAAAAAAGTAATTTCTTTCTTCTTTTTTTTTGGCAAAAATTACTTTTTGCCATTTAGTGGACAGTTGTTTGTATTCATTTATTGTAAAATATGTGATGGTACTTTTGTATGGAGGACCAAAACTTTAATCCTAAATAAAAAGCAAAACTATATAAATGGTCCAGTAAATTAACCAACAGATTTAAAATGCATCAATTAATGTGGAAAAGGGAGAGCTTTTCCTCAAGTTTTATCATTTAATTGACCTTCATGATTGATTTTTTTTTTTCAGCTCAGTACCAACAACTTACATATTTAGGCACAAAATATGAATTTTACTGCTTTTAAAATATATTTTTCATGTTTTTCCTTTTACTCAGATGCACAACTAATACACATTCCTTACCTGCTATTAACCAAGAAGGTGTTGATGTTTTTCTGATGATCCGTGGAGTCTTTGTCAGTTTTTAATATTTCATCAAACCCACAGAAAATAATACAGTATTGGTTTAAGATTATATTTAAGAAGCATTGATTAAGACTGTGGTGTTATGAAATGATGAAATAAAAGTGGTATATTAGATGCAGTTCTGCCCTGTTATCAGATGGTACGACACCCACCAACACTCATGTTACTTTAAATCTCATACATAATTACCACAAAACTGATAGCATATAGACAAAAAAAAAAAAAAAAAAAATCACGTGAGCCTCAACATTGCTGCCAAAGGAGTGTGGATGAATCCTGCTCAACAAACTATTTTTATGGGTCATCATTACCCAAAAAACTGTATTAGAGAGCAGAAGGATCAAAGTGTTGCAGTACAGCGGCAGATAACAAGCGATAACTGACTGTTCATGGGACCAATAGATGTAAATGTTTTCGTGAGCAAGCAGAGCACACTGTGGGAAGAAGAGGGAGGAAAAAGATAGAGCAGTGACACTAAGCACAGCATCACAAGTTTCACTTGAATTTGAGGTACCAGTCATAAAGCATCTCATCAGGAGCGTACCGGTAGTCTCACAAGTCTCACACCTCGATAAGTCAAACATGTAACAAGATGCTACATGTTATGTTAGTTAGATGTCAATTAGGAAGATTTTGTAAAAAGTATCAAGTTATCTAAACTATTGTGTGCTGCAGGCTAATTAGGTGCTTAGAATAACTAGTTTAGCGCTAGGAAAGTCTACTTCTTTCCTAGTTTTATATGCAAAATGTGGTTTCTAGTTACCCACCAATTAAAAAGCGATGCCCAAAAGTGAAGCCAAAGTACTTTGTGACAAGAGAAATTATTGCAAAATGTCTAAAGCTGTTAGCGAATTATTTTTCTTAGTATTAGTGAAATAGTAGATATTTCCCAGAGTCTCTGCACACACTCAACGCATAATTAAAAAAACACCCAGCCTAGCTCATTGTAAGGTACAATAAGGCAATGCGTGTCAACCAATCATTTAAAGCCCACCAGTTTTCCCTAACTTTGCACTCTTAAATAACACACACCTCGGTTTAGATAAAATGACCTGAATCAAATGACTGAAAACCCTCGTCCGCATTCAGCTATTCAGTTCCACAGATGACGAACTGTTCATCTGATTCAGGTGTGTTGGACAAGGGATGAATGCCTCGAAAAGTTACAGGATGGGGTTCTAGACCTTTGCTTCAGATATTTTAGTCTCATTTTGAGGTTAAGAAACTGTCTTATTGAAGAAATATGTCCTAACAATTCAGGCTGTTTAAACCTATCAAAAAAAGAGAGGTTATTTACACCTGCCTCTCTAATGAGTCGCCTAGACTCCCAGGTACGCTGGTTAAACAATGTTATTAGTTTGGTTATTTCTCCAGGCTAAAGTTGCTGAAATGTTGATTTTGAAGGTTTTCTTGTAAGGAAGTTTTGCTTTCCTAATTTATTTATTTTTAATGACTTATTGAACAAACTGTATTCATGCAATTTATTTATTTAGCTTATTTGATGGAAATCAACAATTGCAAAATTGTGTCTTTTTTTCAACATTGGCGAAATATTGACAAAGTTTCACGCACATTTGTAATGGAAACGCAGCCGGTGTCAACAATTACACTCTTGAAAATCACCTGAGTAAAAAGTCTTTTTTTCTTGTTGATCACATTTCAGTTTCTTGTTTGCCAGTGGTTCATTATTTGGGTAGATGTTTTTCTGTTCGATTGTAATTACTGATTCTACAGAAAACAAGTAGCTGAGTGCTGGCAAGGTTGTTAACATCTCGGTAGTTGTGGAGTTGTTACATTTAGAGTACTCTTGGAGTCAGATGCTGCCTGGCAGTATTCTGATGGCTTTCGCTTGCCACGCGTCCCACGGCAGATTTGTGTATTGTCATAGCGGTGTATAAATCTGTATGAGCACAAAAGCAGAGGTATTGGTAGTGATCTGTATGCATCATCGGTGACGGTGTCTTCTGGAGTTGTGGCTCGTGTGACATTTGTTCTGAAAAATACAGCTGCCGAGATTTCAATGGACAATTTTGGGAACCTCCGAGGAAATCAAGTCCAGTCTATGAATGACAAAAGCAATCAGACGAGCAGCTGCTCTCCCATTGGCTCTGAGGTGCATGTAGACCACTGTGTGGAACAGCTGCGGGAATTTGTGAGGCGAATAAAACAGAGAGATGTTGTCAGCAGTTCAATGTCTGGCGTGAATGTTCTCTCTCTTAATCACAACAGTATTGTATTAACGTTTGTGTGCATATAACCGCACCGTAACTCTGATGATTTTTCCAGGTGACAGACGATTGGTCTGGCCAAAACGTGCTGCGAAACTCACCAACAGTGGGTCCCACCTTATTTGCGGTTCGGTATCCGCGTATTTCACCTGTTCGTAGACTTTTGTGTGGAACGAAACTGCAAATTATTCTCAGAGGGTTCGCCCATTTGGGGATTTTTTATCTAAAATATTGAAAAGAAAAGCTTTGGTGAACACTTCACTTAAGAGCTTATAGTTAGCATTGCAGCAGAGGTTTATATGAGTAATATTGGCTTGAAAAAATGCATTTTATGCAAATCCACTCCCACTCCTTGGTCTTTTTGTCTCCACAGCATTAAGAACAAAGTCATAAACCTCTGACAGAAAAAAATACAGTTTTACCTTTTTCAAAACAAAATAAGGATACAGACGGTGAGCTGAACCGATCGTGTTTGCTAGCACCTATTTTCCAAGTAGCTGACCCACCAGCTACAGCAGCCGCAGCTCTTTATTTACCTGCATCTTGATAAGCTGTGATAGAGTAGCTCTGTATTTCCTCTTGTTAACCAATTGCACAGCAGGTCTCCAACCCTGATCCAGGAGCTGGTTTTCTTTACTACCATCTGCTTAATTGCATTCACTCGCTGTCTCTGATGTGGATCAGTCTTTTTATTAAACTGATACAAAGGAATCTCTTTTCCCAGACTAGCTGGCCAGAAAGCCACCGACCTCAGGTGGTCCACTGTGAGCTGAATGCAGGCCAGGTGCAAATCCACACGGAGAAGAACTTGGCATTTGTCTGCTCCCGTTTGATCAGATATTGTTTATGAAGCAGTAAAAGGCTGTCACATTGTTGAGTGTGCACTAAATAAAATTCGAGGGAAAAAAAAAATTTCATCAGGGCATCATCACGTACTAAAATTTAAAGAGCGAAGCTGTCCTAATTTGACCGACAACTTTAATGAGGGCTTCTGTTGGATCAAGTTAAATGCAGCATGGCAGTGATTGTGCTATGATTAATATCCTGTGTCTTTGGACTGCAGTGTGAGGCAGATTGTGGTAAATTATATATATATATATATATATATATATATATATATATATATAAAAGGAAAACTTTTGGAAAAATAAATTGTGTGACTGTAAACTTTTCACTGTTCATATACGTCATAAAACCAGTTTTGACAACAACAAAAAAGTCAGTTTAAACAACATCACGAACTGGTGTTATTTTCATTCTGGTTTCTGTTTGTGAATGTTTTCCGTCATGGAGTTATGCCGTACATCTATAATTATTTGCATCTGTGTGTGGTTATTTAATGCCCAAGAACATTTGATATTCAAATAAAGTTTGAAAAGACACGTACCTGCAAACATCACAACTCCTGGAAAGCATTTATGTTATTTATGTTTGTTTTAAAAGCTATATGCTCATCCCCACCATGGCATCTACAACTTCAAACCCAGCTGTATTGCCAATTTATAGAAATTAAAGCCCTAACATCTTTATATGTTACTTCCTAATATACTAATAAAGCCAAAAACATTTTTTAAATAACCAAATTACAGTACATATTTCAAAGTAATTAAAGGCACTTTTCACACAGAAATATAACCATTTGAGCCATGCTATATAAATCAGAAAGACACTAACATGTATGGTTAACCATTTTCTGTCCTCTGTATAGTATGTAGTATTAGGTGTCTTTTGTTTTTAACATTTTATTGTGAGAATACTAACTCCAACCTGGTTTGAGGTACATGACTGGCAGTGTCCTCCAAAAAGCTCAAATACTGAAGTTCAGTTTCAAACTTATAAGGCTGATTATGTGCAATAAAGTGGGATCTGCATACATGTGAGAGTCTGGTCACCCCTAGACAGGTCATAACAATTAAAAGAAAATAGAGTGTTGGGTTATGCTGGTGAACATCAGAGAAGAACAAAACTGGGACAAACATTTCAACATTTAAATGAGGTCAGCTACAAGCTTGAACACCATGAAAGGTAAACAGTTATAAAAACTGTTACATTCTGTTTCTGAAAGTGGATGTTTTTTTTTTCTCTTTTAAAGAAAACACACATTTTTAGGAAAGAAAATCTAAAGCCTAAGTCACTGTTTGTGACGCAGTAGCAACCACCCGACCCTTTTTCACTGCCAACTGAGTGGGTCACTTGTATTTGAATGCTATGCAAGGTGAATGCAATTTGGAATTAGGGATTGCGAAAGGCTTGACAGACTTCTAAATTAAAGAGAGCCTGCCGTTTTCTTCTTTTGTCTCAGGAGAATGATTTTTTTAATTTCCAGACTGCACATCCAGGGGCTGAAAAAAACAAACTATGTTTCTTTCAGTCTTGTCCTTTTTGACGAGGGAGAAAAAATATTTCTACACAAATACAGACAAGTGTTATTTTTGCTTCCAAGCAGCCCGTTTATACAACTGAAAAACCTATTTCCACTGGGCATCTGTCCCCTCTTCCTATGAGATTTAGAAGTCTTTGCAGAGATTTCAGTATTTGGGCATCACTCGCTCGCAGAATACAAAAATATCTTCCAAGACTGGCACTTTCTTCCTTAATTCCCACTGCATTTCACCCCTTCCCAATTCCTGAATGAGAAAATGAGCGCTTCTCTGAGAAGAGCCAACCAAATAAACCCCTCTTTGGGCCTGGAGCCACTAATCTGTAATTTAATTTCACGCAGGCGTCTGGGGCGTGAGGACACAGACCAAGGTCAAGGACGACTGTACAGAGAGATCTGGATGTTTGGGCACAACCTGGGGTTTGATCAACACTCTCACACAGCTTAAACCGAGGACAGTGTTTTATGGGTGTGTGTGTTTTAGCATTCCTCACCTTGCAAGGCCCCTATCTCCAAGAAATGCTACGTTATGAGGATCCGCTCCCCCTTATGGGGCCCAAATCCTGGGCCCTATAGGAAGAATTACTGTTTGTGTGAGTTGAGTTTATGTTTAGGCTTATGCATGTGCTGGTATTGGGTAGGTTTACGGTTAAGGTCAGTGTAAGGCTATAGAAATGAATGAAAAATGACTGGAAGTCCATGTAAAGTCCTTGTGAAGATAGAAAGACGTTTTATGGGTGTGTGTGTGTGTGTGTGTGTGTGTGTAGAGGCTGAGAGGTATTTCAGTAATGGTTACTGAAGTCTGACTTGATGCAAGGTAGCTATTCAGCATATGACAGCAACAAACATTCGCAGAGAAAATCCATTATTCAAAACGAGTAAAATGTTTGCAATGACTGAGCATCTGCAAACAGAGAGAGATTAGCCCCAAAATAGGACTGCGTCTAACTGGGAACAATTCAGCATGTCAGAGTTGATCTGCATGCAAATGAAATATTTGTATTACTTTGACCGTAATTCACGCATTGCTCATTATGGAGTGTAGTTGGCGGATAAATCACCTAATGGAATGTGGAAGGGTGAATTTGAACAGCCTGGCTAATCCTGCGGTAGAAGGGAAGAAACGTCTGTAATAAACTCGACCTTGTTCCGCCTGAATGAAGACAGAGTGTCCCCACCCAAGAACAAAACCAATAACTACCAATGAGCCGACAGTTTCACCATGTCTCTTTAATGTACGGGTTTTTTTTTTTTATTTCAAACAAATGGTTTTGGTATTCATACATAGGCATATGGCACTGGGACTCGCTTAAGTAGTTCAAAAGGATGCAATAAAACAAAATGTACACCCCGCAGGCTGGAAGAGATAAAACATTCGGCGTCAGCTGTAGAAACTAGCCGAGATTGTCTTTCTTCATTAAAAACTATTTCTTACATGTAAAAGCTGTCAGGTCAGGGAGAGGGATCAGAGTGTTTCACATCCGCCATTTGTAGTTTGTTGGAGCTTCGCTGGCGTTCACTTTCAATTGCCTCGACTTACTGAATATAGGAGAGCGGCGCACACTGACAGGTACAAGTTACTCCAGCGACAGACGCTAATTAGCAAGTCGCGGAGTAATAGGAGAGCCGGGCTCGCTCGCTTGCTCTCTCTCTCTCTCTCGCTCTGGCAACTGAAGCAGGGTCATCTCTTTAAGTGTCTCACTTCCTATTAGACAGCAGATCTCTGGCACACGCCCCATCGCAACGCGTGCAGAGTGATGTCAGTGACAGACAAAGGATCCTGTCACATCCTGTCGTTTTCAAAAGCGCCCGCCGCTCCTCGTGTCGCAGGCAACACGACTCATTCAACTGCGTTTACCCGCCGTTGCGTGTCTCCGTCGAGAGAATGAAAGGAAGGCAATAGAAACTAATGGCACATGATGTGTTTATGTGTTTGGATGGGAACTCGAGGGAAAGTCTAAGAAAGGAGATGATGGACTCATCTTCTGCTCAGCGAGGCTTTGACATTCTGCAGGGGATGCTGGAAACAGTCTCTAGGTTGATGGATAGGTGGAGTGGGATTACCCGCCAGACTCATCTCCTCCTTCTCCCACCCCGACTGTCTGGCCTCGACTTCTGAAAAGAGACACACACAAAAAAAAACAACACACAGATAACTTTGGGTTCTTCATAGCAGAGGACATGAAGAAAAAAACCTGAGTAAAAAAACAACAAAATCTAACCTATTATGTAGAGAGAAAAAACGTATCTGCAGTAGAGACTGCAGCCACATACACTGATTAAGCATCAGACTACAACCACTCACCCCTGCGGTGAGGTCGGTCTGCAGTGAATAACACTGATTATCTTTGAGTCATGCTACCTGTTAATGGATGGCATATATTAAGCAGCAAGTAGACATTTTATCCTCAAGGTTAGTATCTTAAAGGTAAGAAAGACAAGTATGACAAGGGCAATTGTCATGGCAATATGGCTAAGTCAGAGGAAACTGCAGCTCAAGTGGTTCAAGGAGGGAATCATGGTAAAACAGCGACGATGCCTCAGTAAACCCCAAAAGCCCCATGAGTCACATGATGAGCGAAGGCTGCCCCATATGGTGCGACCTTACAGATGAGCTACTGTGGTTCAAGATGTTTAAGAAGTTAATGTTGGGATGATAAAAAAGGTGATTCCCTGAATGCAGAGACTTCTTTCAGCAGGATAACGCAACCTGGAAAAAAACAAAAATAGTGCAAGTGTTTCTTGATCTGGAGAATGTGAGGATGCATTGCCAAAACAAGGCAAGCTGACTGAGGTAGTGTGATGCTTTGGACGATGTCCTGGACACCCTTAGGACTTGTTATCTATAGTTATGTCATTTTGTGACTTTGACATGGACCACCTGCCTCATTAAGACAGTATTCTCTGATGACTGTGAGCTCTCTCAACAGGATATTGAGACCTGCCCCAAGCTAAAACTGGTTGAGGAACGGTTTGAAGTGCATAAAAATAAGCTTAAGATGTGCGCTTGGCCTCCAGATTCCCCCAGATCTCAACCCAATCCAGCATCTGCACAGGAAAAAAAACAGATCCAATCCATAGAGGAGCCACACCACAGCTTACAGGAGTTAAAACATCTGCTGCTAGCACGTTAGCGCCACAAATCACAGCACACACTCAGGGATCCAGCACAGCAAAGGAGGGAGCAACACGCTCTTAGGCATGTTATAATGCTATGCCTGATTGGTGTGTGAAATAATTGGAGCAAATACACTTCACACAGATTTAACATCATAAAATTACCAGCTACAACACCCCGACAACCAACACATCTATTTAAATCAAGACATCCTCTCTGCGCGTCTCTCTGAACTGTTTCTTCCTTGTAGCCCATGCGGACCACCCCACTGAGAAAGAAATTGTTCTCCTTGCATCATTAAACAGTTTGAATTAACTCGGGTGGAATTTAATTGTGTCACACATGACGTCCCCCTACTTGAAGCTTTTAAAGGCAACATAGCTATAGCCATAGGTTCGGACGTTTAGGATTATTGAAACCAGTTTTAAATGATTAGGGTCCAACCGGTCATCAGGGAGAGGATTCATTTCAGTTTCAAGATATTGCACATACTGTATGTAATCTGAGAGGAAGTAATAATCTCTGACTTGGGATGGAGGGAATATCTGTTTGTGTTCTGTTCGGATGTCAGCTGTCTACACTTGTCCTCATTCCTTTGTCTTGTTCTCGTCTCGTCTTTTAAGAACTCGCTTCATAATCCATTCCAGTTACAGTTCGGTCAGGAAGCTGTTCGTAGCACATAACTGACACTAATTATCATTCCTTTATTATATTTTACACATGAGAGCCGATGCGATGCGCTTTAATTCTGAATGAAAACCCTACAGGCACCGCTAACTGCTTGAAAATGTCAAAACAAAAACTGACGCAGTTGGAGAGTCTGCCGTTGGAAACGATGGAAATCTCAGCAAATTAAAAAACTTGCCGGAAAAAATATCTGCTAAACGGAGATTCTTAAAAAAAACACACTCAGGCTTCCATTTGCTCCCTGTCAGGATGCAATCCGACCTGCCATCTTATCCATCACCCAAATGAATACAACGCAATTCTCACACATGCATTGTTCATCGCATTCAAATCCCTCAATGTCCCTCGAGAGATCACTAAGTAAGAGTGTTTCAGAGTGGATTGGTTGAGTGAGAGGGTCAGAGGTGAAGAAAGGAAATAAAAAAAAAAACGGTACTTTCGCAGAAGTGCAGAGCTATTTGGAGTCTTCTAAAATAACTCTTCCAGGCGAAAAGACTCAAAGAATAAAATCTCTTCCAACGTTTCCAACTATCAGCTTTTCTCAGAGGGATCCAAAGCAGTCACGGCAGAAACAATGAAACCTCTGCCCTAACAACTCGGAGACAAGCTGATGGACGGATCCATTTAGTGCAGGTAAACCGGATCGCGGGCTAATTTACTAAGGATATAGGTGGCTGGTTACAAGAACGGTGCAATGGGTTTAATCTAACAAAGCGTTAAAAACCAGTCTGTCCTCATTTACATCAAAATAAAAATGATTTTCTTTTACCTCCACCAGTAGCCTAGCTCAGCGTAAAGCAAAATGTACTTGTAAAAAAAAAAACTCCGCAGCCATAGTTTTTGACTTTGACAGAAACAACAACAACAATCGGAGCAACTATCAAAGGAGGCATCGCTCTGAGAAAGCAAATGACTGGGAATAACCTTGAAGACGAAGTCAGCATAATGAGGAAGCTGCTAAACTTTAGTGATACTTAGGAGAGGATTACCTGATGATGAAAAACACATCATGGCAGTTTCTCTGCACACAATGGATAATTACAAAGTATAATGCACACTGCTCACAGAGGATATACAAGCTCTGCCTTTAAGGATACATTTACATTTAAGCAGATACCTTTACAAGCCTGCAATGAAAATAGGATCCCAAGGGTCCAGCAGGACACGAACAGAGAGGTGTGGAATATATTTAGACAGTGATTAGACTCATCAGCGTGGGAAGAAATATAATAGGCAATTGTTATTAGGCGTAACTACGCATGGAAATGCACTATTCCAAGCAAACTGTGGTGCTCCACAGTCCCATTGGCATTAAACTAGCAGGGGAGATGTTTACATATCACCAATGTTAGACATTACTATTCATAAGTGACACCTCGAAAATAAACAATGCCATCATAGTTGTTTTGAAACCTCCCATTAGGGAGTCTGATTTCCTTAATGGAGAAAGAAATGTTTAGACCGATCTTCCAGATTTGCTAACTTGCTATAAGTTCCATTAATAAGAAAAATGTCAATGGAAAATTTCCAATGAGGAATATTTTCAAATTCTCCATCTTAAAAGTCCGATGGGAAACTTCTGGAAAGGCTCCAGAAATCTATTTCTAAATCCATGTATGTCTCCTGAGTGGCAGTGGCTATGAACTCCAAATGAACTGTAGAGGCAGCGAAGCCCCAAAGGAGGTGCAGTCACTCACATTAGAGGGTGGTCTTCACTCAAGACTGACACTAAACTGTATGATGATGATGCTTTTATAAGGTCCTGGCACAAGAAAAGCTGCAACCACTCCAGCTCTCTTTCTCCAGTCAAAAACAGAAATGCACGGTATGTACGATCCCAACAACAGGGAGCCCAGTCTGATGCCAGGTTTACGAGCCGATGCCAGGTGGGATCAGGACCAACCAAAAAAAAAATCATATAAAATTGTAGTTTGTATCCTTTTATTTAATGAACAAATCCATCCATCCATCCATCCATTTTCTTACACCCTTGTCCCTAGTGGGTCGGGAGGTGCTGGTGTCTGTCGCCAGCTAACGTTCCGGGTGAGAGGCGGGGTTCACCCTGGACAGGTCACCAGTCTGTCGCAGGGCTACAGACAGACAGGACACACAACCATGCAGACACACACTCACACCTAGGGAGAATTTAGAGAAACCAATTAACCTGACAGTCATGTTTTTGGACTGTGGGAGGAAGCCGGAGAACCTGGAGAGAACCCATTCATGCACAGGAAGAACATGCAAACTCCATGCAGAAAGACCCCGGGCCGGGAATCGAACCCAGGACCTTCTTGCTACAAGGCAACAGTGCTACCAACTGAGCCACTGTGCAGCCCTAATGGACAAATCAATTGTAAATATACGACAAAAATGCATGACTGTAAAATGTTATTTATCAAATCTCGATGGCATACAACACTGCAGAAAATTAAGCTAATCCAAACTGTTTCATAATTTGCTTCTAAGGACCCAGAGTTCCTTTATTGAACAGTTTCTAAGAGTTTTATTTTTAACAAATAGGGAGATAACATTTAGTAATGACCTGGCACAGGGCAGAAGAGATGCATAAACCTTTAGTTGATCATCTACTGTAAGACAAGTTTTCAGCAAAGCCCTTAAAAATACTACTACTGAGTTGCAAACAGCATTATTTTTCATACATTTATTAAAAGAATTCACAACAAAATGCCTGTTAGAATTTGGGGCAGGCTTGCAGCGATATAATTGGTTCGTTCCTTGAGTATTGGTCGAATACAGGACTGATAATGAGAAAATATACAGCAGAAGTCCAAAGAAAAGAAACTTTAAAAGACGTTTTGGAAGCCAGAGAAACTATGGATCAAAGACCGCTTTAAATGGCTGCAAAAGTCTCGCTCATTAGAAGGAAAATACAACAGGAACAGGGATGACTAGGGATTTTTGGCCTTAAGAAAGTAGACACAAGAGTACCTTGCAAAATCGTCTCACAGTTTGTCACGTTATAACGACAGATTCTCATGATAACTCGAGAGGAGCTACAAGGATTCACAGCTCAGGTGGGAAAATCTGTCGAGAAAACGGCTCGGTGTTGTAAGCTAGCAAATTCTGCTTTTATGGAAGAATGCAACAAAAAAAACAAAAGACTCACCTGTCAGATGAGACAGTGTTAGTTAACTATGATAAGTTTGAGAAATTTACAAAGCAGAATGGGCAAAAAGGCTTCTGTCTCTTTGTGTGTGAAACCTATAGATACAGTAGATACATAAAAGGCCTTGCAGCTGTAAGTGCAGTGAAACTTGATACATGCCACACCTTTTCATTTTTATTTGCAAAAAATGTATGCATTCTTTTTCCCACCCACATGTCCGTCCCTATTTTGTGTTGGTCATAAAATCCCTACAAAACACATCTAAGTTTGTGTTTTGGCAAGGATTCTATATGCCTCTTTGTTTACTGAAGCCTATAATATAGCCGCTCCTGCATGTTTTGTGCCTTGGGTTGATATTTTACAGGAACATGAGAGGATGTGGCAGACAGTTACTGGAAACAGGAAACGTTGTTGAAATATGTACACTCTGCAGGAGCAGGTCTCTGCAGGAGACAAAAAAAACAAAAACGGAAGAGTCCTGAGCAGTGATAATTCACGTAGGTCACAACACATAACAATGATCACCGCTTGAATGATGGAGTAATGCAGCAGCTCCCGCTACAGGCCTTTCCGCTTTATCCCAATAACACTAAGCCAGAGTGAGGCGTCTGGCAGTTCATTCTGTTGCCACAGTGTTATTCGAAAGCAGTGGCATGTATCACGCACACACAAAAGAAAAAAATCACACCCCCTTGATCTGCTTCCCCCCCTACATCAGGGGTGTCAAACTAAAGTCCTCAAGTCCTCCTGCAATTTTTAGATGTGCCACAGGTACAAAACACTGGAATGAAATGGCTTAATTACCTCCTCCTTGTGTAGATCAGTTCTCCAGAGACTTAGTGACCTAATTATTATATTCAGGTGTGGTGCAGCAGAGGCACATCTAAAAGTTGCAGGGCAGTGTCCCTCCAGGCCTGGAGTTTGACACCTGTGCCCTACATGGTATGGCCCAGCCTCTCTCTAAAAAACACTCTGCAGCCCCCCTGGTGTTAATTATGAGATCCCCCCCACCGTCCTGTGAGCCTGGGTGGGACGTGGAAGTGCATTAATCTTGATTTTTCACTTTAGACTAGAGGATCATTTGAAGAGACTCCTGTGGTAAACCCCAAAGGCGAGGTGACTCGGTACCTGAAGGAAGATAGCGGGATGAGAGAAGAAAGACTCCCCTGTTTGTTCAGCGCACATATTGGGATGCTGTCCACCTCTTCAGGCAAGTCAATCATTTACCTTATGGGCCTTATTTTGTCAGCGTGTTAATCTGGATGAATATTTAGAGTCACACAGGACGGCGCAGCAGACGTCTCCCACCTGTGTTGTGATGGATTTGCTCCCAGACGCGGCGTGAAGGTGAGTGTCACCTTTTAAGATGAAATGAGCGAGAGCAAGTGACTTTGAGGAGTTCAGTCAAAGAGTTAACGTTCAGCTAGAGGCGTAGTTCAGTCCGACACGAACACACGATTTGCAGGGTTTGGGGTTTCTGAGAGCACCTTTTGTGATTTACACGAAGTCTGCGTATTAAAGCTGTTGTTCAATTAAAAATACTTCTGTGTTATTAGATTACAGCCACTGCCTCGCTACGCTCTTATTAGCAGACTGCACAAACTAAATGGAGTGTGTTCAAGTGAATGCACAAGTCATTTTAGCAAATGAGAATAAAATTAGTTCTTTTTAACTAATGAACCAGTTGAGTATTAGAAAACTTTTAGGATAGCATGTTCTTTAATCTATTAAAACCTCATATAAACTCTAAAACACATTAAAGATCTGTTGTTGTTGTTGTTGTTTTATTAACCTTTCAGACCTAGTAGTTACAGTCTACTCTACAATCCCATAATCAGAACCAAACATGGAGAAGCACCGATCAGATTCTATGCACCACAAATCTGGAACAAACTTAGAGGAAACTGCAAAGATGCTGAAACACCGAGTTTCTTTAAATCAAGGTTTAGAATCTTTAATAAACTTAGGCGTTACATGGATCAACACGAATCTTCACGACTGGTTTTACTAGACCAAAGGGTAACTTTTGATTCTGCTGACCGCTTAGATTTGAATATTTAAAATGTTACAGAATTTTGTTAATTAGCAATTTTAGCAAGTGTTATATTACATTGCCAGCTTCCTTAGTTCCTTGTCTTCTTTGTTAGCTTGCTTTAATCATCTGTATGCTTTTTCTATCTCAACCCTCCTCTACAAAGGACTCTTTATCACACTTGTCTGTATGAACAGTGCCGTATAAAAATAGATTAATTTGCTACATACTCAGTTGTGTGCAGCATAAAAAAATAACTTTCAGTCCTAATTCACTTTCAAATAATCAACCTCTCTGAGCACCAGATTTTTAAAGAAATAGTGCCATATATATATATATATATATATATATTTTTTTTTTTTTCTTATAATGATTCCTCTTAAGTTAATGAAGAAGCTCTGAGGCACATA
This sequence comes from Xiphophorus couchianus, assembly GCF_001444195.1. NCBI lineage: Eukaryota > Metazoa > Chordata > Actinopteri > Cyprinodontiformes > Poeciliidae > Xiphophorus > Xiphophorus couchianus. Next base: position 26,974,753 of record NC_040231.1, on the reverse strand, counting down.
GCATACATGTAGAAATATGGCCATTACAGCTTGCTCCATCTGCATGTGTGCAAATTTCTCTCCACGTTCTGTGACCACGCTATGATGTTATCAGACTTCAGAAAGCTAACCATGAAAGTTCTGGGCAATATGTTCTGCATATTCCCATCACGGTGGGGGGGCTGCTCAGCAGTTAGGGTCTTTTTTTGCCATCTTTAAATTCTCCTGTGTGGAACAAATCCTCTTTGATAGGCCACAGCTTTGTAAACAATATGCTGATATTAGCTTCTAACTAATAAGACTTCATTCGGTTTAGAACCTGTCTGCCAGGCGTATAGTGCTTGATGTGAAAAGTTTTTAACACCCAAGAGAAAACTCACTTTTTTTTATGTTGACAAAGCAACAATTTGACAAGTTTTCATAAAATGTCCTCTTCATCCAGAGGAACAGAGTAAACTGCTTGAGAGAGCAATGTTAGGCAACGCAACTTCATATAACATAATAACAGTATATATTATCATTAAAGCTGGAGATTTAATACAACTATTTACTTTCTGTATGTGTTCCGTCCAGCCGTACAGGGGATACTCATTTCATCCGATTGTACTCGGAATCAGGATCTGGGATCTTGTACTTTATATCATGGGCCATGATCCACGTCTCACGTTCATGTAAAAAAAACATTTGTGGATACATTTAACTGTACAGAAGTCACATAGCACTTAAGCCTCACGCAGTCTTAATGCGACGCTCAGGAGGAACGCAACAGATGTCGCATTCGAACAGCGGGGAAGCGCTCAGGGTGTCCCGTCAGACCGTCAGTTCCCCAAACCACACACACGAAAAAAAAAACAAACTTGAAATAGTGCACAGGGTATAAAGCTTGGGGGATTCAATGGACCCCGTGTCTTAAGTCTGCAGGAGGGTTAAAAAGATCAACTCCATTTTGTAGCCTTGCAACACCACTCAAAGGAAACGCGGTCAAAAGACTTTCGATGTTGGACTGGACCGACAAAGTCTCATAACACCCTCACCAAGTCTTCAAAGACCCTGGGCCTGTTCTCCAAGGCCATGAGGAAAATCACACAACTCTTCCTGAATCTAAGCCTCGACAACGAGAGTCGGAGCCTCCTTTCCAACACCTAGTAAGTACGCTTTCTCTGCAAGGCGGGGAAGTGTGATGCCTTGATGGTTCAGAACACACTCTCCTGTTCCCAATCCAAAACACTGGGGCAAACACGGTACTATGCCATTCTTCTATAAGTTACCTTGAATTTGAAATATGGAGGCTAAAACAAGCAAAGGTCAATATGCTATATAAATCTAGGAATCCTTTATCCTGCGAGGTATAGCCCCTAATCATTTATATGCTGCTACCGCTGGCAGTCCAGTCTCATGTCCACTTTCCAGTACTCAAGCACTTCTTTTTGTACACTCATGAATTTCAGCATCAACACACCGCTGATTTTGTATCTCCCCTCTCATTTGCAACATGAGTAATCTATAGTGGTTAATTGAGCCCACAGGCAGCTGGTTTCAGTGAAGGCTCCTGTGCCGTTCTGGAAAAAAACAGGACCTCTCTAGAGAAGTCGGCTCTCTGTCGAGAGGCAAGCGGAGCAGAACTCTCGCTGCGTTCATTAGCTGTCATTGATCAGGGATCCAGTCACTGTGCAACTCCTATCAAAGCTCCCATATTACCAAGTTTCATCCCCTTAAAAAAATACTTCAAAGGCAAAACAAGTAGATCAGGCATGACACGTTTTACAGTTTATTTTTTTGACTGGACTATTTGATGTGGATGTTTGTCAAGGTTTTCAACAGCACCAGAAATTGCTACACAGCACAACTGACCGTTGCAGTTTTTTTTAATTAAATATGAGCTACTACATTTGGTTATTAGCTCCACTGAAAGCCTATCCTTGTGTAACCTCACAGGAGGGGAACTCTTCAGCAAGTTTTTGACTGGGGAAAAACGAGACAAAGAACATGAATTCGATATGATCCAACATGTTGGTTTATGGTGAGTAAAACATTGGTTCTTCATAACCTTTAGAATAGTTGAAGAGCATTTTATCTATTTGAGAATCAGAAGAATTTGAAAAAAATATCTCCCTAAAAAACTTTATGGTGCACACTTTAGTAGAAACATTGTAGGGCTTCAGTAATTCAGTCGAATTGAATATTCCTCTTAAGTTTTCATTGTGATTTTGGTCATTACACGTTTGTATCTGCAAATCTTTCATCGTCACCACAAACTCCAGGCTTTCCTCTACCTGCAATAAATTGTAGCACAATTATATATACTGCTCAAAAAAAATAAAGGGAACACTTAAACAACACAATATAACTCCAAGTAAATCAAACTTCTGTGAAATCAAACTGTCCACTTAGGAAGCAACACTGATTGACAATCAATGTCACCTGCTGTTGTGCAAATGGAACTTTGTACAGAACAAAGTATTCAATGAGAATATTTCTTTCATTCAGATCTAGGATGTGTTATTTGAGTGTTCCCTTTATTTTTTTGAGCAGTGTATATGCATTTATAAAAGTTACTTTATTTTTTTAAAACCGACACCTTTCTGTCTGGTTGCAAAGCTGGCTACTGTGCGCTGCGTTGCTTGCAGTAGTGAAGGAAAATTAGAGACGACAGTCCGAAGTAGAGGGAGAGAAAAAGGTAAAAGAAAGGTACCAGAAGGTAAAGTTGAATACATTTTTAGTTCAAACCTGTGTACAAAACCCTAATGTTAACGTACATTTCATCTGAACGACAGTAACTTAATTAATCTAGTTTGACCGTAATGCTTACTGTTTCAAAAATGTTTTGAAGGCTCCCTGATCAGGGTGTTTAAACAGTAGCATGGTGTCACCCCTCAGTCTTAGACAGGAAACCTTCTCCTCCTCAAATGCCCCCGTTCCTTAAACTCCTTAATCTAAAGAGGCTATAAGTAATATGCTGACATTGGAGCTGGATTCAGTCCTGGGCATTTGCATCACTTTCATTATGAGTAGTTCTCTTCCACTGGCAATTGATAAACTTGAAGTTAATCCAGTGATCGGACTCACGGCTCAATTCAAGTTTAGCTGTTTTTCACTTTATAGCTGCACTTATTCCAAACCTCTTCCTCAGACGACACTTCTCAGGTTTGGCATTAAGCAGATCTCAACCACTCTACATATATATCTTTTACGTGAGCCCCTTTGAGCCAACAGTTAATAGCCTGCTGATGATATAATTCAGGTTTCAACGTACCTGATTTAAGTATCATCAGCAGAATTTGGGTGCATGAGGAGGTAATTCAGGAATTTGATTCAGGTGTGCTGGACTTCTAACACAAACAAAAGTTTCAGGACATGCACTGCCCTGAGGACTAAACCCTGTTCTACACATCATCAACCTATGTGACTATGTCCATCAAAATGTCCTGTGACCTACACATTAACTTCACACCCAACCCTCATTCTGTGGGCGCAAAGACAATGAAACAAAAGTCTGGCCTGAAAGGGGCTTTCAGCACATTTCACTGTTATTGTAGCACTAAAAAACCTCCCGTCCCATTGATTACTGTACATCTGGCAGCTGCAGCTTCTTAAAATACACTTAGGTTAGCTTTCCTTGCATTCTACCATTTTCGTATCTCTCTTGTCCCTGGAGAATAGCGCACCGATGCACAATGCTGAATGTACTGAGAAAACTGTGACAGAGCAAAGCCTGAGCTGTGACAGGGGGGGAAAAAGTATAACAGTGAGATGTATTCTCAACATGACAGGCCAGCGATTAAGTGAATATATAAGAGCAAAATGAATCGATATTTCCCATATTTGCCAAAGAACCTTCTAGGGGGGCCGTTATGTAACACTAATTGTACCTATAGGGGACATTTTCTAATGCAATCAGCACTCTCATTGGAATTCACCGAAACTCTTCTGGTAGACAACCGGGATCACCCATGCTGCTCCTTAATTCATGGAGTTTTCTTTATTCCCTTAATGCCGACGTTTTCAATATTTCTTCTCCACTCATTTGCAGCGATCTCTGGCCATGCCAAGGCTCAATACGATTCCATATTCCCTTAATATATAATTAGATTAAAGAGAAAATATAAACCCAGGGATTTCCATCCATCCTTGTTCTTACACCCTCGTCCCCAGTGAGGATCGGGAGGTGCTGGTGCCTATCTCCAGTGAGATGTTTCGGGTTCACCCTGGACAGGTCGCCAGTCCATCGCAGGGATTTCCATCCACTTCATAAAAATATAGCAGTGAGGTTTCTCTGCACCATTGTTACCTGCAGGATATATTTTCACTTCAGATGATAGAATGTGTTGAATTTAGTGTTGAAGAATGTTTATCTGGCATTTAAGAAGTTTTAACACATGATTCTGTTGGTGCAAACCAAGTTATGTGTTGGGATGCCTTGACCCCTTTGTTGTAGCGAAGTGTATATCTTAAGTCCTGACCTTAACCCGAAAGAACAGTTTTGGGATGACTAGACCAGAGACCGCGACTCGGGCCTTCTTGTCCAACATCACCTTGTAAATAGACTTATGTTAGAGTGATCAAAAAATGAATACACACATCACTAAACCTTGTGAAAAGCTGTCTCAGAAGATTTGAAGGTCTTAGGGCGGGCAGACGATAAAGCCTTAGGGATAAAGAAAGAGATGCAACTTTGTACAATCTTATCACTTTAGCAGCAGTAGGAATAAACACTGCTGTTTTAACTAAGCTAGATCTTGTAGCATTTTTGTTTTGAGGCATCTAATGTGACACCATGGCATTTTTACCTAAGGTTAATATACTGTAAAAATCTAATACTACTAGTGAGTTATACTTATAACAGACAGCATGGACAGACCACTAAGGTTGACAGCACTGTGCATCAAATATCAAGTGACCACTTTAATATGTGTCTACATGTGCTGAACTTAAAACAATTTTTTTTTATTCCTAAACATCATCAGTCACATGTGAACATGTATCGATAAGGAAGAGGTTTTTATAACCAAAGTGCTTCCTGACTCTGAAAGGACTTAATTAAATGCAGGGCCTTACTTTATTAAATAAGATATGCTGCACTCTGCATAAATGCATAAATCAATAGCAAAACTGCCACAGAAATATTAGAATAATTGATCCGGGGTGATTCAGCAGCAAGGAGGTCCGGGGGCTTGCAGGATATTAGCTCGACGTAATAATCTTGGTGAAGGTCAGTGGATACTCCAGTAATGACAAATGTCCTCTCTTTGACTCCTGCTGGTCAGACTTTATTTTGGCTAGTAACAGGAAATTACTTTCCACACCTTTCATCTTGTTCCACTCACTGTGTAAGCTGCAGCTTTACGACAATGACCAATCAGGGTATCATAAAAACAAGCTGTAACTGTCCCGACTTGTCATAAAAAAAACAACAACATTCACTCAACTGACGTCAAACTGCTGGTTATTAAAGTAAGAATTGGAAGGTCAGTAAACACTACACAATGCCGGCACAATCGACCTTGCAAAACTTCTGTCTGTCTGTGGCATGTCTGAGGAAGATCTGAGAGTTAAATGTACCACTTTTGTACTGATAAAACTGTAGTTACGTTTTTCTTCTCGATATATCTGTACCAATTCTGCAGGAGTGTTTGAACAGAAATGCTGCTTTTAGGTAACAATAAAGAACTTGAATGGACTAAGTACTAACAGTAAATATAGTTAAGAGATGCAAATTAATGACATGTACAACCTGCAAACTTTAATAACTGCAGACCTGATGCCACCGCACCGACAGACATAGCTTTATTAACAGGGTCTTTGTCAAAGCAGCATTAATATTAAAATATATTTATACAAAAATGAAGCCAAAAGCGTGTGAGATTTTGTTCTAGCTTGGACTTTTCTTAGAATGTGTTTCCAATCTGCTGACGATGACCAGGATGAAGAGACGGCAGTGATGAAGGTTTATTGTTAGGAGACAAGAAACAAAGTTGGTAAATTTTTTTTTTTTTTTGTTGCTTCTTTAAAAAGTCAAATTGCTTAAAAGCGTTCTTTTTTTGATACTGGTTACTTGCAATGATACACATGCTGTCATCATTGCTTTGAATCAAAAAATGCGTCACAGTCAATAAGTTGCTTACATTAAATCTGCACCTAAATCGACCGTTTATCAAATCATCAAGAACTACATGGAGAAATGTTTAACTCCTGAAGAAAGCGTCTGTTGCACCGCAATGGCAGCAGGCAGCAGGGTGCTTTCATGGCGCCTAGAAGGGCATTTAAGAGGCAACCTCTCTCCAAGCGAAACCTCAAAAACAGACTGACATTCTGCAGGAAGTAGGAGGATTGGACTGGGGTAATGGAGGTCCCAATGAACTGTCCATCAGACGACTGGGAAAAGGGACTGTCAGGGCAAGATAAGGGAACGCAACTATGACGTTTGTGTCATGTAGAGAAGAAAAAAAAAATCAAGACAGGCGATTAAGTGCCGCAGGAGTCAAAACACTGACATTTCGGTTTCATGAGAAAATAAAAATGCCCAGATCACGATCCCAATTTCCGTTGTTTTCAACAAACAAATCCCAACAACACTGAAGAGGGAAAGGTTGCAAAAAAAAGCTAAACTGTTGATCATTCGTGTGATATAGTGGGGGCCATGCGTTTCTCGAACTGACAGATTTATTGGCACGTGTTGAAACGGTCAGAAAGTAGTCAATAGATCAGATGGTGTGCTGCGCTCTAAAAAAACCATGAAAGGCAGCATTAAATGTGCCAAATGTGCTGGGCCTCTAATTGTGGGCTTGTTGTAGACAGGTCAGGCTTTAAGGTGCTTTTCTCAGGGTTGAGGAAAAAAAGGAAGTGAGAGGGATAGTTACACTTTGTCTTCAGTGGTGCCCAGAAACAGAAATGTGTCATATTTCTTTCAGTTTTTCAAATCACAAAACCTTGGTGCAGCCATCTAAAAGGAGCAAAACCCATCTCTCTCTTTTTAAGGTAACTCATAATTATGAGTGTTTAAGCAGTAGTATATATAATTAATGGAGTTTTATTGGGGGGTTTTTAAAGGTAGCAGTTAGATTAAGCCCCGTGTTTCAGAAACGTACATTTTTTAAAGTAAAAACCATAACAATGAAACCATTGGTTATATTCACATGACAATCTCATGTTTACCAGGAAATCCTCACAAATGAACAATTTCCCAAATTTTTAAAAATGTTTTAGAGACACAGACCGACAGCCTATGCGACTCAAACCCAACCTATTTACCATTAATAAGTCCCTGACCCTGGCTTTGAGTGGACTAAAAAACGCCTAACAGATAAAATTAAGCAGATATTTCATATCAGACAGTGACCTTCTGATTTCTGAAATGATAATGTCAAGACTTCTAATATCCCATACTCTCTCCCAAATTAATGCAGCCGATCTTCAATACAGCAGCACTTTCCAATAACCTCCAGTGTGTGTGTGACACTGTGTCCTTCAAAGAATTCACACAAAGTGTACAAGACGGTGATGACAACGGAGGACAAAAAAAAAACTGTCACCAGAGCAACACATACATGTCAATATATTTGAAGAAAGAAACTGAAAAACGACACGCACCTTCACTCTGCCGTTCTTAGCTCTTCAGTGGCGTCATCGCTGGAGAAAGCAAGGAAAGAGAAAAAAAAACACACACATGAAGACATGATTTCAAAACATCAAATTAACGCATAACAAACTGTAAATATTTACATTGAAAATGAAACGGAAAGATGCAACGAAGGGCATCCTTCGTGCACACTATGATGTGGACCTAATTCTGTTTCACAACCCCTCCCTCTCCGCCGCTCCGTCTCTGCTCACCAACATCGCCGTGGCTAACAGGAAGCAGAGGGCACGGCGTTTTATTTAATTAGTCACAGCAGCTGAGTGCTCATGTGGAACCAAACAGGAGAGGTAGATTGGGGTAGTGAGATGGATAGGCACACTCCCACCGGGCCTTGGCTGGGTTGTCAGAGGAGCACAGATTACATGACAGGGAGCGGGCGGGGGGAGGGCGATGGCTGCGGTAGTGGGTGTTGTTTGGCAAGAAGATGAAAATGGAGCTTGTACAGGGTGAAAGAGGGAGGAGGGGGGGATTCATCCCAGAAAATGGATTGCCTTTAACTCCACAAATATCCAAGCCCTCCCTCAAAAGCACTCGCCGATGGTTTTGTCTAATACGCCAACAAGCTGCCATCGACTGCTTTTATTAACTGTGACAATGCTCATTATTCCAAATGATTTAGAGGCTGCTATTTTTTTTTTTCCCTCCCGTCTCGTCCCAAGCTGGTCCGTTGGTCTTTTCCCTCACGGACCAAAAGATAACCCCTGCAAGGGGCGCAGGAGTAGCTCAATGTGTGGCAGACGCCTGATGACAGTCTGAGTCCAAGAGAGGAGAAGCGTTTCTCCAACAACCGGCTCGATCAAACACGACGAAAACATCAAGAGACGCGTCATGCGCGGGGAGAATCTATTAGTATGCAATCAGCTCATGCGGTGTAGATTAAAAATCGTCTGAGGCATGTAAATATAAGTTTCTATGCTTGTTATTATCCAATCGATGGCGCAAGGAAGATCAGCAGGCTGGCACACAAATAAAACATGCTCCTCTCGGTGTGGTGCTGAACCAGCCAGGAATGTGAACGGTGAGCTTATTATATGTGCAAACCGCTAAGCAGTGGTGTTCAGGGAGCTCTGTTAATTAGCCCTCTTGAAGATATCCAGTGACCCACATCTAATAATGAAGGGAACACAAATGTTCTATTTACATATCTTTAGTCGGTAATGTGTGACCACTGGGAGAGCCCGCTTGTTCGGTGTGTAGTGTCAATGAAAAGAGAAAAGAAAGTTAAGCTGAGCTACCTGGGACGCTTTCCAGAGACTTCTCAAACTCAACTGTGGCTTTATAGCTTTAATTGATACGTTTGCAGCCTGAACAGAGACAACAACAAAAAAATAATAATCTCTTTTTTTTAGGGTTTCATGCTGTTAAGTCATACTTTATGCCTCTCGTTTCAACGGTTAAGCCATACATTATTCAGGTGTGTTTTCATGCGCTACTTTTGTTTCCATTTCTCTGAAAGAATACATCAAACAGGTGAAACAAATGAGCCCAGATGTAACTTAGGCACAGCTGTTCATCCCCTCAGTTGTTTTTTTTGTTTCTTTCTTTTTTTTATCTAAAAAATCTACAGCATTTGTCCTGATTGCCTGCCAGACCTCGGGCTTTAGTGCGATTTGAACCTGTGCTGTCTGCCTTCCAGCGGTGGCCTTAGCATTAAGGAGTCAGAAACGAGCGCCGGCCGAGACTGCTAATGCTATAAGCTGTGTGAGGCTTGATATTCTATAACCTTCCACCTACTCAGGGCCTTGCCTCAGTTAAGATGGGTTAATAAAACTGGTTTTACCGCTCTGCTCTCTTTTTCAGAGGGCATGTTAAATTGCTCTTTTACCAATGATTCTGTCTGTGAAAGAACTGGGTCACTTGCGCTCCCTTCCACGGGGAAGTGCACACAAACTGAATTCAGATTCTGATAGGAGCCTCGCTTGCAACGACTGCAGCCGTTTCCTAAACAACGTGACACGCTCAGGTTACTGGACACATGTCTGGATGAAGTTGCGGGTTGGGGGAGTGTTGGAAACAAGAGGCGTTTGGTGCATGACTTTTCATCTGCATGAAAATTAGCAACAGGAGTCTCTTTCTGGCCGCACCTCTTGAGCGCCCTTCCTACAATCGACTGTGCAGTTGTGGGACTGCAAAGTTCTGTGCCTGAAAATATAGATGGGAATGTGAGTTACAGTGTTTGCTAAACATTATTTGCCTCTGCTGTATATGCAACAAAGGGATCTCATCCCGCGGCAAATGGATGAGCACAGGTCCCTAGTTATCATTGGTTATTGTTCCAATCAGGCCGGCTTTGAAAGGGGAAAGCGCACTCTCCTTTGGACAGCTCATTAAGACAACACACAAACGTGGCTCCCCATCATCCAGGTTTTATTAAAGAGAGGCTCATTTTAGCTCCTTTGTCTCGCGCAGGAACCTCTGGCTTTGTCAGCGCAATTGAAGCCAGATGGCGAAACAAAGCTGCTTGTCTGAATCGCTTAGAGAGTGATCTCAGAAGACAGAGCCATTAGCTTGACTTCACAAGCTCACCGCCCACAGTGTCCACCTGGTTCCAGCAGGTGCGTGCGCGGCGACGAGAAGGAGCGCAAGGAGTGGGGGTGGGAGGGTCAAGCGTGGCGACGACGTTGCGTCGCGTCAGTGGCGTGCGGACGCCTTTAGCTACAGCTGAATTATATTGAGTCTTACTAGTTGTGGGATGGCTGACCCTGCTCCTGGCTGCACAGATTTCCCCTCTGAAACATTCATGAGAGAGGGAGCAGAGAATAAAAGCCATTGTCCCCCTTCACTCACAGAGTCTCGTTCACCTATCGGCTTATTAAAATCACATGGTATTAACTTTGGCGTTCACCAAAAGGCTAAATAATTCAATCAGAATAAAAAAAGAAAGTCAAATGAATAACTCTAATGACATTAATACTTGAGGGAGGACTTGTTCCAAGACCGCGAGGGTTGGTCGCTGAAGCTAGTAATGCAGAAGAGGCTCGCCCTGAGTGCTAATGGAAAAATTAATTCAGGACTCATAAGGTCATATTTCTGCCAAGCAAAATATCACAATCACCCTAATCATGCAAAAAGAAGCACACAAAGCAGTTTCCTGTCTCGGTTCAGCAGCGCTCCTAAGAGGCCAAATGTAAATACTCAGCAAATCAGAGATTTGAAAGGAGGATTCTGTTTTCATGATGAGAGTTTAAATTAGATGTTCTTCTTCCTTTGGCTACAAGGTAAACTGCTGGCAGAGGCAAAATGCCACAAAGGAGAAAAAAGAAAAAGGGAGTCAGATTCTGGGATGAAGAGTCAAAAAACGAGTGAAAGAAGACGGGATTATCGCGTTACCTCTAGTGAAGTACAGTAAACTTTTCTCCTTTCAGTGAAACTGTCGGGCAGCTGGTTAAGATTTGTTTTTCATGACAATGTTGACATCAAAATTCTCCACTAATCCCATATTAAAATTTTACTGGACTTCTTTGTTACTTTGCACAGCTCTAATGAAAGAACTGGGAAAATATTTTAGAGGCTGGAAGTCATCTCCCTGAAGTTTTTATGTGTCACATTGGACATATTAAAGCTCTTCTCAAGCAAAACAAAACCAAACAATCATATGCCAAAACATTTTGAACACAAAATCACTACCAGATGAAGACAAAACAAAAAAGTTCATCTTCATTTTCCTGCTGCCTTTTTACTTTCATTTGAATAAGCTGCTGCATTTCTGTGAAATCTGTGTCTGTAAAGCTACAGCTCTGCTAACCCTTGTCATAAAATTGAATTTAAAGACAAATCCAATAATGTGGAACACCTTGTGTAGAAATTGTCACAATTAACCATCTTGGGCAAATAGATCTTAAGTATAGTGTTGTGAAAATATTTGTGTCGATATTGATCAGTGGCAAATTAGCAGGACTTTCAAAAAACTCAAAGAAAGCCATCTAATGATATAAAATGGACTTGAATTGGGTTTTCTGCTGGAAAGGTGTACTTTATAGTTATTCTCTACATAGGTAGGATTTCAGATAAATACTATACTTGTCTGAAAACATTCAGTCGTAATCTAAAATAACTTCCAGACTAAATAACGTGATAATGGTTTGGTCAGTCAATCATGTTTTCATTTTCAGTCCGTGGGTTGTTGTGCCACTGGTCCAATCAGTCCTAACTGGTGAAGTGGCGATTTTTGGAGGAGTTGGTAACAGATACTAAGAGGTGCAAACAATATCATGAGAAGTTTGTCAAATTGTCATGAACTTGACTTTTTACTTTAAAGACAGCTATCCTATTAGAAGATATGTTGTTAAAAAGTTCATCGACTTGGGATTTTGTTAGCCGTTTTTCGGAAAGGATGAACTCGGTTCTCAGTCTCTGCTTTTCTCAGGAGATGCTACTGCTGGAGGAAATGTCTGGGTCAAGTAAGTTGTATGCAAGTGGAAATGGTTTTTTTTTTTGTTTGTTTTTGTTTTATTCACTTAGCTTAAAAAAAACAACTAGAACAAAGGCAGCTATCTTAAGGCAACACGATTATGGGTTATTCTTCCAGCCACGTTGATGTGGTCAGGGGCAGCACACAGTCAGTGTTGAAATACACAAGCCTTTTAGCCACTGGCTAATTTGCAGATAAATCCCTGGTTGAGCTCCTCAGCCCCTGGTTGGGCTTTCTGGTCAGTGGTTTGGCTTTTCCCCATCTGATTTGGCTTTTCTATCGACAGATTCATCCAAAAAGACAGATGGATTCTGTTTGAACTGAGCATCAATGGTGGGTAAAACTGATTACCTTTTACTGCAGCCTGTCTCCTTGATTCACATTGTTGAATTTTTTTTTTCCCCCAACAACACATTCATTTGTGTTGCATTTTCTCATTTGGTCTTTGGTTCTGGAAGTACTTTTCTTCATTTATTCATTGTTTTATATGATAGTTGTCAAAAGATGCATGTCCCTTCTTAATGTTTGGGCATTTTAGTGTTTAATCTACATCTTTTTGGAATTGTTTTGTAAATATTTTATTGTATTTAAATGGTGACAGGTTTTTTGTTTGCAAGGCAGATCTACCTAATCGAACTAATAGTCAGCTTACCTAGCCTTACCTTTCTTAAACACTGAAAACTCATCTTTGGTTTGAGATTGGGGGTTAATTAAGTGTTTGTGTAGCATTTTTAAAAAATAAAATAAACTATTTGTAATTTATTTGGGTGCAATTGTGTAGTACTTCCATACTGTAGGCTACTTCTACAGTATGGAAGTAGCCCAGCTGTGTGGTGGTCCCATCAGTTCACCCCAGAGTTTTTACAAACTAAGCGCTTAATCAAAGGAAGCATGAGTCTGAATAGTTTTGTGTGTCCCTGTTTCCACGGTGACCTCTGCAAATCACCAGACCCGTTTCCAACATGTATCTACAATACTTAAGACCTCAACAGCACAATTAGCACTAGCTTTCTTATCTTACATTAGATGATGAAATGCTATTGTCACCATTTGCCTAACTTTGCCAGAGTAATATTTAATTTCTAATCATTTATTTCATAAAGCTGTTAATTTAATTAACCAAGCAACAGATTATTGAACTGTCCATAAAGGTCTTCCTCCAACGCTTCGTATACTGAGTATTAAAGTAAAGCAGCAGTCAGAAGCTAAGCAGGAACCATCTTTGTATGTTCAATCAGGTCAGCCAGTCATTAAAGACAAAAACAGCTAAAACTTGTCTCTAACATTGCAGCCAGAATGACAAAATATTTGATTTGTGAACTGGATCTCAAACGTCTATTAGAGTTTAAGTTATTACCAATAACTCTACAGAAAAGGCAGAGTTTTATTCTCTCTGATTCTTTATTGCTCACTAACTAGTTTCTTGGAAATGTTAAATTAAATAGAATTCACATGTACAAATTGAAAGAGTCAACAGTCTGGTTTTTTTTTTCTTCTCTACTCGCATGATTTCACATATTACATGGGATGTTTTTCTGCGTCTATTAATTTGCTTTTTCCAAGCAGAGATTAGCTCAGCCTTTCCAGATGACAGGGCTGGAAACAGAAACAGTAGATCGACTCACTTACCTTGTTGTATTTTTATCCTCTGAATCATTTTTTACTAAATCAACCATATAATCTGGATAATCAATCAAGCTTGTTTGTAAAGTACTTTTCAACATCAATCAGTTTTAAGTGCTTTACATCATAAAAACACAAACAAGAAGTGGCAAAACATCATACAGTCACCAATCTGAGAACAAATATTACATTTTGTGCCATGATCAAAAACATCAATACAAATCATATATGTTGGTCAATTGTTCCATTAATCATGGTTCAAAAAAGTGAGTTTTTAGTCTTGATTTAAAGGAACTGAGTGTGGACCAGAACCAGAAGATGAGTGCTTCATTGGTTCTTACGATGGAAAGAAGTCAAGCAAAGTGGTCAACAATGAATATGAATCTTAAATGCTTTTGTTTGTTTCTGTTTGCCCCCATCTCACACCACGCAAAGTGTGGGTTGCGTAAATGTAGGTGCGTGAATAAGTGGATGAAAGTTGTAGAACTTTACCAGCTGCAACGTCGCGTGAAAAAATAAGACTTGACCAAGTAGGGATGGACTGACCTGTCTTTGAGTCCTCTTCTTCCAGCTCCTTGGCCTCTTCGGCTGTGGGGAGAAAGAGGTTCCATTATCAGCGGGAGCCACAGCACAAAGCCGGAGCACCATGGCGTCATTTCATTGCAAGTCAACAGCGAGCGGATCCTTCACAGCTCGAAGGACAAGCTGTGATAAAAAGAGCTATACGACGACGATGCCGCTACACAATGCTTCCCCATCACATCATACACACACACACACACACACCCCATACCCCCCCCCCACCCCCTCACACACACACACGCTGAGTCACGTCCAGCCTTTAACCTCCTATCATGCACTTTCACAAAGACTCTAATCACATTAGACTTTAGCTGCTGGCTTTCAGAAAACCCACGGTCAACACAGTAAGGCAGGGGGTGTGGGGTAAGTGATGGCTGTCACAGGACATGCATGTGGATATGGGCTAAAAATATCCGCCTGCATGTGTTCAAGACATGGATCTGCATTCTCTGTAGCTTCAGAATAAACTCTTTACAGAGCAAAACTAAATGCCAGAGCAACTAAATTTATGTGTTTCAACATCGACGCATTTTAGCGCAATTTTCCTCGAACTCCGACTGCCGAGACTGGTGTCCTCTTGGGAAATTAATAAAAGAAATCTTGTTATGAAAGCGGCAGCACAAAGTGTTGCATTTCGAGATTCAAACAGCCTGCGCATGTATATATTTAAAGCGCCTTCCACTGTGTGCTCCGTATGAAATCGATACCTCGCAATGTTAATATTGCAGGTTTATGGATTCTAATGTGGAGTTGTGCAGTTCTCTGGAACAAAAATCGCCAATATTGTGTTTGCAACTTCAATGCAAAAAGGAAGCAAAAATATTTTGTGGAGAAAAATATAAATGCAAAAATGCCCCGCTCACACTGCTTCACAAACTCGGAATTGCAGTGTAAAATTACCGCAAGATGCATGAAGCCTTTTCCGCTCCACCGACCATCTTAGCAGTGTGGCAGTGGCAGAAGTACCTCAGGGGAAGATGCTTTGACAGGAGAGTGACGCTCATTTAAAGGCACCTTAAGGTCAGGGTGAATATGAGGGCAGTCAGAGAGAAGTGACTGAGAGCTGCCTCCGTCGTACACAGAGTGAAACAACTTCAAACCCCAGCTGGCTGCATTTACAACATGTGGCGGCGAGAAAGAGGGCAGCTACTGCTCGAGTGGGAAAGATGGACGAAGTGCATAAACAAACGGAGAGTTAGAAGGAGGGAAATCAGCAGCTAGCCGAAGCCAGAAGGATGTTAATGTTTTGTGTCGTCCTTCATTCTGCATATGATTTTTATTTGATTAAATATTGACGCTAGTTAATAAATGTAACTTTCTAAATCGGTGCCTTTAAGAGTTCAAGTTCAACCCCAGGAAATACTAAATATGGTAGGAAACACACCGCGCCCTGAACACATCGTCTCAACAGTTAAACATGGTGGTGGTCTCATCATGCCGTGGGACTGCTTTTCTTCATTAGAGACACGGGAGAAGCTCAGAGTTAATGGGAATATGGAATGGCGTGAATAGAAGGTTATCGTAAAATAAAACTAGTTAGATGTTGAAAAGGTTTGAGATTCAAGTTCCAGTAGAATAATGCATTTCTAAACACACTATATCACGGGTTTAAACTAGTGGTCAATTAACATTGGTTTAAGTCACAAACTACTTTTTTATTTATCATGATTATAGAACTCAAGACAATGCATTTCTTCTCCTTTTGTAAATGAAGAAAATCTAATATCTAAAAATAGAAATGAAACTGCTCCTCCTTGATTTAGTCATAGAACAATACATTATTCTATGGTAAGTGGACCAAATTGTGCTGTGAATTTGTGGTGCTGAACATGATGTATTTGGTAAGACAAGGGAGAAATGGCTCTTAAAGGTGAAGGTTGCTGATCTGTAGGCCGATCCATGTAATCAATCGGCCTCTTCAAAATCCAGACCTGGATCAAATTGATCGTTTGGGACAAGACTTTAAAATTGTCGTTCACAGATGCTTTCCTTCAAATCTAACTGAGTTTGAACTACTTTGCAGAGGAAATTAGGCAGAAATGTCACTCTCTACACATGGGAAAGCTGGAAGAGAGATACCCCCAAAGACTTTGAGCTGTAATTGCAGCAACATATGGTTCCATGAAGTACAGACACAGAGAGGCCTGTCACAATAACAAACTGTGTTAGATGATAAATTGTTCCAGAAGTCATTGCGATAAATGACAATATTGTTCTTTTGACATCATTTCCAAGTATTATAATGGTAATAGTATATTAGTGCAAGAATATATTCTCAAATATCATTAAACTTTAAATTCTGATGAATATTTTACACTGGAACTGGAAGATATTTTAAATGTCCAAAATAAACAAACAAAACAACAGAAACAACAAATACAATGAATTTATTGTAACTGTCCATCAAAAAAGGGCTTGTTTAGACCAAAACACCAGACTGAAGACTTTTATCATCCAGTTTATGATAGAGAGAGAGAAGAAACAAACAATAAATCATGCAAATGAAAATTATTGAGCTAATTTTAATCTATCATGCAAATATTATTGATTTATTGCTTACAGTGACAAGCCTAGATATGAATTTCAGATTGTAATTTGTAAATAAATCTTAACACAACAACAAAGGTGGAAAGAACATGGAAAAAGTTGAAACGATGAAAAGTTCAAAGAGCCTGAATGCTTTTACAAGGCCTTGTATGCCGATTTGAGGTTCGGTTAATTATTTCTTGCACCACAGACACACATAAACGTATATGTGCATTAGGACACAAAGCTTTATGAATCCTGCAATTGAGCAGCATGTCTGAATAATTATATACTTTTCAAAACCAGCTCTTCGTAAACAAAGACATAATCATGTGTTGCTTTCCTAAAAAGCTTTTTTTTTAGCCAGTGTTTTGGTCGGAAATGACACAGACGACCAATATTAGTTATTCCATTTGAGTCACATGCACACACAGCTGATCAATGATAGCATTTGGCCCGAAGCAAAGCTTATTTACCAAAAGGTTAACCTCTGTGAAACATGTGTGCCCCATTGTTAAAAGCCCACAGCAGGGTGCGGGGAGCGGGGCAGGGGGAGAAACACAGAGCCTCCGATATGAGCTATTTTTCACACACGGGGCGGTGGGATCTGTCCCATGTCGATTCTGCATGATCCCAAGAGAAGGTTTGATTAGATCACATGCTTGTCTGAATGTAAAAAGAGCTTAAGAGTGATGGATGACTGACTTCGGTTAGGGCCAGTGGAGGCATGCGCAGCCTCCTTTACGCAGTCATTATATAAAGATGTCCAAGGAGGTAATAGAATATCTAAGAGAACAGAGCCACGCTGGCGCTCAGACACACACTGACACTGACTCGGGGAAAAACTGCAATACCACAAACTGCTCTGCTCTGTTATGATACCCATTCTGGTGCGCCACATTGATTATGACAGGGAAGAAAAATGACTTACCCACTTCTCTACGTTTACTGACCTTTCCCGCCCTCCCTATCCAGTCACAGTGAAGAGAGAGTCAACTTCAATCTGGTTAGGCCAGAGAATACCATTAAAAGATGAGACAACCACAATTAGTTTGCACGTCTGTGTTTTGCTGCCCCGCCGCAGCACTAGATGTGTGTTTCTGAGCCCATTCTTCCCTTCCATATTCATAGGCAATCCCTCCCATCAGGATTATAATAGTCTGCGCGATTGTAAAGAACGTGTTCAGGTCTGTGACTGGAAAAACCCTTAAGGCTCCAGAAGCACTGCTGGCAGGGGACACACACAAAAAAAAAGATTTAACATTTCAATAAGGCAGAAAGTGGACGACCACAAAATGAATCCCGCCTTCAGTGTTCGAGCTGCAGGCGAGGGAATCAGCACCTCATCTAGTCCAGCTGAAGAAAAGGGGGGCCCACAACCCTCGGAGGCCCTCGCCAGTGGGAGGAACTGCATTATATTTCTCTCTTTCCATTTCATTTGATTTCATATGTTCTGTGCAGCTATTTACTCTTTCCTCTGAGTCTGTGTCACTTCCATATTTATTTTTAAACCTCTGGGCCCTGGTGCAGACTCTGGCTGACCTTTATTTAAATGTCTCCTCCACTCTGAGCAGAACTCATTACGGCAGAGCTGGTGGCTTTGCAGTATATATCTCATTTCAAAACTTTTTCCTTCTGCACTTGCGGGGACACTCGGCTATTCTGCGACGCTAATTACTGGACCCGAGTAATGATGCTCCTCCCTGTCATAGATACGTGTCCCGCCATTCAAAATCCTGCTATGTGCATTAAGTCAAACTCCCTCTGGATTCTCAAAGTTCCTTGATCGGCTAACATCCCATCACTGCTTACAGTTCAGTTTTTTGTGCTCCTCTTGTGCATCCCCTCGCCCGACGCCACAACACATGTAAGTGCTGTTGACACATTACTGGAGGACTTGAACGAATGTTGTATGGATGCAACACATTACTCCTTTTTTTAGTTATTGATCAATCTATGGATTTATCTGTTAATCTGATTTTTTTAAAATCCCATTCTGCTGATTGTTTTATTTAAGCCTTTTTTTTTTTTA
The DNA here is from genome assembly GCF_001444195.1 of Xiphophorus couchianus. NCBI lineage: Eukaryota > Metazoa > Chordata > Actinopteri > Cyprinodontiformes > Poeciliidae > Xiphophorus > Xiphophorus couchianus. Next base: position 26,955,964 of record NC_040231.1, on the reverse strand, counting down.
CAATATTAGAAATACTTTAAAAGTTGTAAATAAATAATTCACTTTCTTTTTAAAATAAAAAATAAGGATTTTATTGCCTGAAATGCAGTAAATGCAGTAGGGCGACTGTGTCTCTATGGTAGAGTAGTCGTCTTGCGATCGGAAGGTTGTAGGTTCGATTCCAGCTTCCTCCTGCCACATGTCGATGTGTACAACTTAAGTACGACTTTAATCTAAGGCTACGTTCGCACAGCAGGTCTTGATGTTCAATTTTGATTTTGTGCTGAAATCTTTTCTTTTTTTTTCTTTGTTTGTTTAATTCTACCGAATGTTGTGAACATAATTGAACTACAGTGTGAACGGCTTATGACTCCAAGGCGCAGAAGAAGAACACCAGGGGGGTGAAATGGTGGGAATGGTGCCGTTTAGCCTGCTATGAAAAACATTTGATTTGGGTTGCATTCGCCTGCTGTGTCAACGTAGCCTAAGTCTGCAACTTGATTCACCTTTTCTGGCTCGTGATAAGCACGGCAGCCCCCCAGATAATGATTTCAATACCAAATCTCAACTGTATCATCAACAGTAAACAGAAACAAAATACAAAGGGCTTACCCCTGCACCTGCTTTTTTTTTTTTCTCCTACCTTCTCTCCTGGCCTCCTCACAGCTTTCCTTGATCTTCCTTCGGCAGACAGCAGCCAGAGCGATGAGCAGGCCCAGCAGACACACGGCCAGGCCTACAGTAACCCACAGAGCCACCGGAGGGAAAGCAATGTTCTGACCTGAAGCAAAGAGGGCAGAGGGGGAGAAATGGGCAGAGAAATTACAACCTTTCTATTCAGTCTTGCAGAGCTAAAATAAGAGTGCACCTATCACAACATCCATCACCATTAGTCTGCTACTTGGCAGTTTTTCAAAGCTGAAATTGCGAGAAATGTATAAATAATCCATCCTGCAAAACTTGCAGGGCACATCTTTAGGATATGACTTATGGCTTTTGGTGAACGCTTCCATATCCTTGTTGCATTCATTTTTGAGAACACCTGAGAAGCAAGAAACGACAAAAACTACAAAGGCATGGGTACCTTTGTTTAATGTGAACAGAGAAAGAGTTTCTAATTAAGACTTCTGAGTCGTGCAACTGTGTCCAGATGGCAGATAGCTCACCAGTCGCACAAAGCTGTGTTGTCCTTTCACTCCGAAAGCACTGGCAGAGCTTTCAGATGATGTTGACACTATCATACCCCCTGCCTTCTGCTACACATTGCTCAGATGTCAGATGTAAGTTCTGATGTTGCTGCTTTAATATCCTCCCGTTTCTTAATATTCCCATGGCAGTTGTGGAAAGCACAACCTGGGCATTTTGTGAAAAAGCAAAGGTGCTTGTAATTGCATTCTCTTCCCCCACCCCTCCAAATAGGTTGACTAAAATGTTGTCCAGCTCGTTTGCGTGTAGTAGATTATTTCAAGGAGGCACCTCAAATTACTAGCAAAAAGACTAAAAAAAACCAAAACAAAGCAAAACATTTTCACACACGTGTGTTTTCAACCATACAACATTAAGATAACACTCAGCAACACGGAGTTATGCTAACATCCCCTTTGCAGACAATTAGCTGTCCAAGTTAGTCGGAGCGCCCTGGCAAACTGCAAACTGGTGAGGGGAAATAAAACCCGGTCAGCAAGACTAAAAAGATTTCAGACACAGCCAAATTTCCCAGGGGTATTCAAACCGAACAGAGGGAGAAGAAAGGCAGAAAACAGCAGAGCCACTAAATAGCTGTGGGTCGGGATGCGATGCATACAGTCTCTCTGAGTTACTCCGCTCCAGGCAGAAGGGGGGAAAAAATCTAAAAAATGAATGACATTGGAGAGACATAATGATGAGGCATTTGCCAGACCATGGAATCAGCTCTGATTTGGGACAGACTGCATTGCAACATGCACAATAATAATAATAATAATAATAATAATAATAATAATAATAATAATAAATCTCCACAGTGCATTTTGTTATGACGTAAATGCACCTGATGCAAAATAAAAAGGAAAGGTGCAAATACCTTTTGGGGATGGCAATATCATTTGTTCAGCCCTTTGGTCTTCTTTTCAGAAACTATTAGATGGACTGCCCTGACATTTCTGATTCCCTGCTATGAATCCTAATGACTTTGGGGAGTCGGTGCATTGCCCCTGACTTTTCTCGGAACCTATTGAGTGGAAGGCAATGAAATTCACCGTATTAATTCCTTTTAACTTTCCCTCAAATGCCAACATTGGATCAAATTTTCAACTTGTGCGACTGTGGTGGGTTTCATACATACTTGCAAAACTGCAACTGTTAGCTTTGTAACGGGAGAACATAGTCGTTATTATTACTCCTTTAGAACAGGATATTCACTGTGAAAATGTATTTCATTGTTTATAATTTGCACCCAGTGTATTAGGTATATCTGTTTCTTGCTTGCTGGTGCGAAAGGGGTAAAAGAAAATAGCAGTTATTAATATTCCATTAAAAGTTCTGTTATTCTTGTGGGATACCACAAAAACGTGACAAAGAAGCACTCTGATTATTTGATGAAAGCTTTTTAAGATAACAGAGAAGAGAGGAGGAGAAAATATTAATTTGGAATGTCTCATGTTTCTTCAATTTTTTAAAAATGGGATACAATGTTCCCAATGTATCCAGAGGCAGATGTATTTCAATGTAAAAGGAGCAAATGATAGAAATTAACTCTAAAAGAAAAAGTAAGCACAGAGGTCGCGCTCACACTTAAGTCCACATGAATTAAAAAAGTCAAACAAATCAACTTACAGCAATTTGGACACCAAAAGGAGGCAAAATCGTCTAACAGTATGTCAGACTAAAATATTTTAGTCTGACATACTAAAATGTTTAGTCAGTATGTCCGTAAATAGGAGTATTTACAGAGACAGAATAATGACAGCTTAAGAATTATTAGCTCACCGGTGGAAAAAACAATATATACACAGCTTTATATATTTTAAGGTCTTTCTGGCATGTGTTAGCTCAAACAGAGTTCTTTTAAGGTGCGTACATGATCCAATGAAGTGTTTCGTGATGCTGGTCTTGCAAAGCAGGATAAACAACCAAATGTCAGAGAGAAAAGAGAAAATCTGGAAAGTCAATCCTGTCATTTTGATGAAACTGTGCAAGACTCCCGAGGCAAGCCATGACTGATGAGGCTGTGGCTCTCTGTCCAGTGAGTGCTTCACTATGCTATATTTAAAGAATGACCATCTGAAAGCCCCACAAGCAGCGAAGCCACAAAACATGTATGAAAGAGCAATAGTCATACCCACGCTGTTCATGTCACTCGAAGTCGAAAATGTAACAGATGTGTCTGCGTCTTTGTGATGAGTAAAGAAGGTGCAGAGCTTTTTGTTTTCATGGTCTCTCTCATTCTCTGTTCTTCTCTCTCACACCTTCCCACCACCCTCTCCCTCCCTCAAGGCAGACTGATAAAGACAAATGCCATAGTCCGCTATCATTGCAATGCCTAGGCCCCAAGGGCTGCAGGGTCATATTTTTCTTTCTCTCTTGTTTGATGATGTGATTTTGTTTTCTTCAGAAATAGATTTGTCTCTAATGGCTCTGTTTACCTATCCTTTTCCCCCCCCTCTTTTTCCCATTCCCTCTATGCCAGGAGAAGAATGGAGTCCTTTGGGCTCTAACGTGACATTATCCAGAGACTTCAGACTTAAAGAGCCGCTCCAAACAGAAATAACTTCACTTTTTTCATTCATTGGTATGTACAGCATCGTTTGGAGGCACCTAATGAAAAGATTTAAACGACACGGTGGTGACTGGGCATAATGTCGCAATTGACACATTTCTACACTTGTCTGTAGTTTTTGATGTGAATTGAAGCATTATGTATTCTGTCATAAAACTTGTGTTCAGTGACAACATGCCAACAGGCAAAGCGTTCCAAAGGGTCCATATGTAATGGACAACAAAAAGCATAACCAAAACTCACAATATCCATTTTTCATTATTCACTAAAAAATGTGACTACTTGTGGATATTTTCAGAAATATTCAAGAGGAAATGCTACTTGACACGGCATTGGCTGGAGTCTCAAGCAGATCTAAGAGCACCATCCATTTTCTTTAGCGCTGATTACCTGAACCTAAAAATGGAGATAATGAAGACTATAGATGTTAACTTATTTGGCAGCGCTAAGACTGTTTCCACTGTGAGTATAAATCCATATTTAGGTATATTTCCTGTTTGTACTGCTTTAGGTAGTTATAAGCATTTTTTTGAGGAGGTTTCAGGCATCCACAAATTTTAGCTCTTTACAGACAGATGTGGTTCTGAACCTCTGCAGATACCAGAGATCTACTGTATATACAGTGGAAATAAAACAGTCCCAAAAAAGTGTCCCCTATTCTTATATCTGCCACCAAAGCAGACAGGACAGATCAAATAAAATACAGTCAATATTAGCTACGGTCCAAGACAAGTGGGCAGAAAGATCAGGCAAAGCATATTTCTTTGCTCTGATTTGTTATTAAACCATCTAATAAGTACAACAACTGCAACAGATATTTGTGTGATTGAGGGGAAATTACTCAGTCAGCGAGAGAGGAGAGAAGAAGCTCGAAGATGTCACAGCACCGCCTGAAAAAGAAACTGCAAATTAAAGAGAAAGAAAAACACAGAGCATTAACTGCGTCGTGACAGTGTAGCTTGTGCAGCAGAGCACTCCTGAAGGTTTCTGCTAACATCACACGTCCACATGCATGTCAACGGTAGGTGGCTGTGTGCAAGTTCTCACTGTGTCTGTACAAAATACACAAATTTGACAAAATGTTGAACCAGTAGGAGCTGCACTGATATTAATTACGTTACACACCAATCAGGCATAACATTATGACTGACAGGTGAAGCGAGTAACACTGATTAACCCTTCATCATTGTATTGATTAGCGCGTGCGATATATTAAACACCAAGTGAACATTGAGTCCTGTAAGTTGATGCGTCAATGCCTGAACGTACCGCTCCACATCCATGTCAGTGAGACATTTGGACCTCACAGTCTAGTACCCCCAGTTAGTCGTACTATCTTTACTTCTGTTGAACCACAGCTCTCCATTCAGAGATTTAGTTTTCCCTAAGGCTTTTGTTTTGGACAACGACGTGTTTAGGCCTGTCGCAATAAGCAATACATCAATTAATTGCATGAGAAAATAAAATTAACTCAATAATTTCCTTTTGCATGATTTATGATTTTTCTCTTGTCTCTATTTTTTTTACCAAAACTGGATGATAAAAAGTCTTCAGCTTTTTTTTTTTTTATCGCCCCGCAAGGGGTCTTTTTGTGGGCTCTAGTGTTCCTTTTTTCAAAGAAGGCCGACAGGAAAGGGGGAAGGAGAGGGGAGAAGACATGCGGTAAACGTCGTCGGGTCCGGGAGTCGAACAGCCGCGTTGAGGCTACTTTTGCCTGAATGTGGGTCGCGCTAACCCCTCCGCCACCACGGCACGCCCCCAAGTCTTTAGCTTTTTGCTTTGGTCTCAACTAGCCTTTTTTTTTTTTTGAAGGGCAAATTACACTTCGTCATTTTCTTTTTCATTTGTTATCTCTGTTGTTTTGTTTATTTATTTTGGATATTTGAATGTCTTCCAGATTCAATGTTAAATTTTCATTCGAATTTAAAGTTTATTGATCCTTGAGAATGTGTTTTTGCCATATTACCATTAATGCCTTTTCCATTATATTACTTGAAAATGGTCTCAAAACAACAATACTTGTCATTTGCCACAATAACTTTTGGGACAACGTATTGTGTCAGGCCTAGATGTGTTGGATTAACATAAACTGGCTCCTTTGGGGATTTCCCACATGTCTTACACACTGACTTACAGGACCAAAACGTTATTATGCAACTGGTCATAACTGTGTGTCTAATCAAAGAATATATAATGTTCTTCACCCCATCACAATATTCTGCTTAGATTTTTACATTTGTGTGACTAAAAGGAAGAGATACAAGCTGGAGAACCTAGAGATGAAGTTCAGCTTTTCTTGGGAAACAAAAGCAGAAGACTGGGCGTTTAATGCTCATCGAAGCAATCCAGATTCCTTGGATTTCAAAGGCTCTGAGGTTTTACAGTGCACTTTAGTTTTACAAGAACTGTGTCTGCAACAGAGAGGAGGCAGCAGTTTCCAAACATACGTAATGGTCTGGCTGTGTTATTTTTATTTTTCTGCTCCGCCCGACATAAAATATGATGCGTCGTGTCCATCCCTTGACACTTCTTATCGAGCACTGTCAATTTTATTTTAAAAATAGCAAAAAGATTTAATGGGTTATTATTGCAGGTCAATATTTGGAGCCTCCTTTATGTGCTGCATTAACCACCTGGAGCATGTCCTTGACGATTATGTCGATTATTATACAAGGCAGGACAGTTTTTGTGTTCTATAGAAGACCACAAAAGACTGAGATGGTAAGAAAAAAAAGATATTTACTGGGGGGGCCAAGCATGAGAATGATAAAACGCCACTTCCATATGGAGCCTCTAACACAGGACACAATGCCCGATATGAAGCTTCCTTAGTTTCTGGAAGACACTACAGGGGACAGAGAAGGGACCAGCTTAGGTATAGTTTGGGCTTCAGTGAATGTAAGAGCCAAGGTTTGCAGGATTTTTACAAGCCTGAGTGTTTTCTCTGCAGCACCTTTGGTGGAATAAAGTGTTTCTAAGACTCCCTTGCCTGTCATCTTGGTTCGGCGATGTGAAGACGGGAGAGATCAAAGCTGTTTTCTCTCTGTCACCCCAGTTTTACCTGCCTACAAGAAACCTCGCCTCTTAAGCTGGGACCAAAGGAGAATAATGTCCCTTGACAGAAGGATGGCTTCAGGCTGAGAAAGGCCTCAGGGCTCATTGCAGACAAGCTGAAAAGATGAGGAAGGAGGAAAGAAGAGTCAATTAGGTTTTTCTTTCACTGCCAGGATGAACAACCTGATCTTACCCTTTCTCTGTTTTAAAGTTGAGGAAAATAAAAGGTGGATCCAAAATGGAGATAAGCTGATCACAGAAAAGCAAGCTCTACCAGGGGCTAGCCCAGAAGTTGAACAAGGCCATTACCCTATTAAAGGGCTCATGCTTCCTGGAAGACTAGTGCTGTAAACTGTCATCAGTCACATGGCAATTTCTCAGATATTTCTGTGTAATAGTAGCATGAAATATGGTCACAAACATTCAGAAGGTCTAGAAAAAATAACCTTAGTGTCAACAGACATTGAATAGCTTCAGTTTTAGTCATGAACTTGTATTATCAACCTCAGAAGTGTCCATCAAAACCCTGGAATCCTCCTCACTCAGGCGCAGTGTGGAAACCTTGTGGCCACGCACACCAGCTGTTCACGTAATGTCTGGAACACCTCTCCTTGTGCGGCGAGGACAAGGAAGTGACTTGTACGGGGGGAAACTTGGCAAACTAAGATTAATGACGACAGGTTTCCGTCCTGTCAGCATCTTTGTTTGAGCCTTCGCTCTTTTTTTGCATTTCAGTAAATAGCTTTTCAGCAAAATGCTACCTCGGTGTCTTATTGGCATGCGGAGAGGTAATGTGCTCATCTCTAGGACAACCCACCGCCCATTTACTTACACAATTTGTTTGACATTATTGCCCTTCCCTTGAAGCTTTGGGCTTGAGGCAAACAAGAGTGTGTGATGTGCCGACTTGCACATTAAAACAGAGTAATGGCTCTGCATTTATAGGAATAAAGTTCCTAACAGCCCTCTTTTTTCTCAGCGGGAGAACTATAAAAGCCATCTGCTGGTGGTGGGGCAAGTGATGGAGGGTACATGAGGGAGTAAGGAGGATGAGTTAGTGATTCCATGAAGGTTGAAGGGACAGGATAAGGGGGTGAATGACCGAGTGACCCCAGCAGATGAAAACAAAAGTAGAACTGTGTTTACGCATGGCACTTAGCAAGGGGACTGACTGCCTGGATGCTGGAATGTGTCTCAATGAAGAAAGTAATTTTTGGTGTGACTCTAAACTTAGAGGCTGTTTCTGAGGCTCATTTAGGTGATCTTTCTCTGCAAGAAGTCTGGCTTGCACTCCAAAAGCAGTGCGCTTTTTAAGTGCAGGGTCATAGATTTAGAATGATGAGTTGATGTGGGAAGGCTGCCGCAGCAGTAAAGAGAGACAGGCTTTAATCTGGCTGATCAACAGGTGAATACTTTCTGCTATTCAAGGGTGCCGTGGCACTGAAAGATGCCTAAATGGAGACCTGGAGATCGAACAAACTTGAGGTCCGATTGGCAAGTTCGCCCAGACGTGAATTAGAGGACTGCAGTGTGTGCATACAAAACAAGACAATGTGGCGGCGGGAAATTAAGAGGTGGAGAAGTGAGTACTGTCGCCTGGCAGCTTTTCAGGTTGTGTGGAGTTTGACCGTTGAAGGTCAGGCGTGTCCCTCCCACATTTCAAAAACATACAAATGAAGGTAACTGGTGTCTTTAAACAAACTTAAGAAGTTTTGTCGGACAGTAACATGGTGTGAAAGGTACGCCAGGGTCAGAGGTCGAAAATAGACTTTTTTGTTTTTTTAATAACAGTATTAAAAAAAATTGGTCATGTTCGATTTTTACCCGTCAAATTCTAATCATATTAACATAGGCTATACGTAGCCGCATTTTTATGCGGTTTAGTTAATATTCACCTAGTTTAACCAAAAGCAGATCCCATCACACATAAAGCAGATAAATGCATCTGACTTTTTTGTCTGTAGTGACAAAAAACACTGTGGCTCCAACAACTAATAAATTTAATAAATTAAATTAAAGACTCCACTTTAATTACCAACACTTCACCCGCTGGGTCCTGAACGCACAGCCTCTCAAATTCCTCCTGGTCACATCTGCAGAGAAATCTGCGCTGGTTCATCAGTCAGTTGGATCTGCCTGATCCAAACCGATCAATTGAACTCTGCAAGTTTTTTACCTTGTGCGCGGTCCAGACGTGCGCTTTTACAAGGATTTTTTTTTTTTTTTTTTTTGCGTGGTTTCACTTCTCCGAAACGGACAGATGTTACGTCTGCCATGCTTGTCCTGAGCGCCGCTCTCTTTCTGGGTGCGGAAGGGTAATGTGAACAAAAAAAGACTCCATTTGTTAAAACTGCAGGATGAGTTAAGTTTAATTCTTCGCAGCAGCGGAGCCCGCATTGGTTGTGCAGCCGCAGCGCACTGCGCATGTTACGGTCTAAATAACTTCTGCACCATTATTTATTTCCTCAAGATAAACTGCCGGCTCCTCTGTTTACTATAGATGGATTAACACAATGTTGCATTCTGAACTAGAATTAAACGCGCCATTTCAACCAAAGGTTTGCAATGCGCTTCCTAACCAGACGCTCCAAACCGTTCGGTTCATAACTCTTCAACACGCTGTCAGCTCCCGGTCAGAAAGACGCATTTAGTTCAGTGTCCATGAGACGATATTCAGAAAGGATTTTTTTATTGATTGATTTTAGTTGCCTCTACGATGAACTCTTTGCGTAAAGTATATAAGGTCTGTGCATGGGCACCAGTCAGGGGTGCTTATTATAACCCGTCAAAATGACAGATGGGCTCCATATTTTCCTGTCGTTTAAAAAAATAGCCGGTCAAATAAATATTTGGTAAACGCGACCTCTGGCCTACAACTAAAAAAAAACAGTTGTATTGCTTTGAATCAATACAAATAATCAATAGAAATTGCTACAAATTTGATGGTGGTAAAGAAAAATTATGTCATGTTTCTTTCGCCTTCTTCTACATGTTTGCTGTTTCTCCTACATTGCTTGTTTAAAACTTTAATTAACCGCATACTGACCCCGTGTGCGCTTTTATGAGTATTATGGTGTGTGTGGTTATGGAAATTGACGGTCTGATGGGACAAATCCCCCTAGCCCTGTACGACCTTGAAATTTTTCATACTCCTCATGAGCATCGCACTAAGACCACTTTAGGGTAAAAAAAAAACAAACAAAAAAACACTTGTTGCTTTTCTGTAAAGGTCAGATTTGGAATGGGTAGGTGTTCTGTCGAGAGATTTTTCGACCTATGCTGGAGATCTCTATTACTTAAGTAAATACAAACACTAAAAGAATGACCGATACGTCTAACTGAAATTGTGCCAGCAGCTGAGAGACAGGTACAAATAATGTGAAGGTAAGACAGATGTGTCAGATTCATGGCTGAGGTCAATTTTCTCAACAGCTGAAGTGAAGCACATACCAAATAAGACTAGATAATTATCTGAACATAACGCTCCAAGACAACTGCAGGGCTGTTTGTGTTAACAGGACAGAGAGTCCATTACAGGGAAAGGGTTGTGAAAATGTGTAATAGCTCTGCTGTGGAGTATGTAAACATTAGCCTGCGGTGGAAGTGGGCAGAAGAACCAAAATAAACGTCACACTGGTTCAGATGCAGGCCCTGATCTGGATATGAAAACACCATTTGTTTTGATACAGAATGGATTTTAAATGTCACGTAAAAGTGCACCATGAGCATCAACTCCCTGGGAGTTACCCAATAAGCATAAGGCTCGGTTTCCTTCTAAAACAAACACGTATTTGCATGCTAAAAAAAAGAAAAAAGAAAAAGGGCCAAGTGAAGAAATTGAGTCAGACAGCTCAATTGAGAGAAACAAGCCATGAGGAAACCTGTCAGGAAGTGAAAAGAATATTTGAAAATGTGCCACAAGCAGCAGAAAGCAGGCAGACCCGTCCAAATGATAGGACAAGTCAGCTGTCGAAGGCAGCATGGCAAAAAAAATAAAAGATAAATAAAAATATTGATTTGTGGTACTTGAAAAAGACTTTCAAGCATTTAACCCAAAAAAAATTTCACATGTGTAGTGCACTACACATGTGAAAAAGCAGTAGATGACAAGCATGCACACGCATACAGTGTCAGCTGCACAGTGTGATAAGCTTTTTGGCACGCTATCTCTCCTCTACATTTGTTGTAAACTGCAACGGCAGATCATAAGCGATTATAACTTTAGGTAATTATACAATTAGTCTTGCAGCAGAGTTTGTTTCGCCTCTTAACACGCGCAAGCAAATGAAATGAGAAAAATACAACGTGACATATGCCGTTACCATCAGTTTGGAAAATACACTTCTGAATAAATTTTGTACCGAGCTGTCGGTGGATGACTTTATACTCTCGCAAACACCCCGCCCACCTCATCAAACACCAGCCAAGCTAACTGTCTCCCAGCCTCCCTCTCGTCACATTCTGCCCCGCTGGGGCCTCAATTAAAAACTCTTCTGATGTCAAGTAACTGACAGAGAGTCCATCACTTTTGCACATCCTTCTCCGCCGAGAGTGGCATTAAGATGTTGGAGGCAGAGTGGACTATTGATCTTTTTTTTTTTCTTCTTCTTCTTCTTCTTTTTTTGGGTTCCTCAATTTCTTTTACCGAGCCAGATTTGCGAGGCAGGTCAGACATTGGTGTAATAATCTCTTTACAATGTAGTGTTGTATAAAATTTCCATTAGCTTGAAAATAAGAGATGCCCGTAAAGGGTGCTGCGGACGACGTGGAGGAGACAATTAGTGACAGCTTTCTGAGCCAAAACAGCCTATCTGGCTGGTTGATGCTGCCAATTAGAGGATCCGACACTGAAGTGTCAAAGACAATAAGGTATAAAAGGATTGAAGCAACATCCAAGACCCATTTAGTTCCTCTTACAGAAGCATCATACAACCATTTTAGAAGAGATGGTTAACTGTGATAAAGCTTGATCCTATAGTGGTTTTTTGCTGATAGTTAATTGTTGTGCTCATCTAAATTTGCATATTTACAAATGTGTGAAAACTCTGGCTGTATAGATTCAAAAAAAAAAGTTTTTCAGTAGGATCATGTCAGCACTCTGAGACGCCGCTCTTAAAAAAAAAGAGAGAAATCACTGTTTTTGGTCCCAAAAAGCACTTAATTAGACTCAATAAGGGTGCTACCATTATTTTTGAAAAAGTTGCTAGAGAAATGTGTTTCCTGCCAAAACCCACTAAAATTATATTAATTCTAGTGGGTCAGATTATTGTGCTGGAAAGTGAATCGGGGAGCTCCAGTTCTGACCAACACCAGAAAATCAGATCATATCTATGGCTGCACAACGTCAGAAAGTCCTCTGATGGTGATAGTATTGGTAAATATTGCAATGATGAAATCAGCTGCACTATGTCTATTTTCTCCCTTCCTCTGTTTCCTTGATGTGGAAACCTGAGATGTGAGAAATATGACTCCATTAAGCTCAGACGGACACAATTTTTATCTGTTGCAGCTTTTCTACAAAACTCATCTTATCAGCTATTTTTTTATGCATTTTACTCCTCCCCCCAACATGATAAGTACATTTTACTTTACGTTTTTCAATATACTTTTTTTTCTTAAATGAAAATTTCTTTTCCGCTGTTCCTTTTATTTTTTTATTGATTAAGTCCCTTGAATTACAACATGTATAAATAGTGTTATAAAGACCAGCCTGCCTTGCCTGTATACACAACACTCTTGTACACTATATTTCCAGTAATAAAATATAATAAATTGACTTTTTTTAATTATTCAGAGTTAAGCAACTAAAACGTCACTCAGATTGTGAATGAGCCACAACTCCACCAAGCGTATTGAAATGGTCTTTTCTACTCTGCAGACACCGTTATGTATGCACCTTATTGCTGAAACAACCCCTACGTTGCATCAGAGTAGTGCAAAAAGGGTGTGAAATATCGTCCAGAATTTGAACTTTAAAATAATACTTATTGAAGCATCCATGTAAAGTTAGGTTGGAATATCAACCAGTAGCTGAATTAGGGTTTTCTTAATTATGCTACAAAGCTGTAATTACCCAGCAACATAACAACTGTTGGACCATTTTTCTGTCCCAAATTTCCCTAAATTTATGTAAAACGTTTGAAACAAATTTCTAACTTTGAAATGACGCATTTGAGGACTGATGGTCGTTTGTGATAAAAACAGGGACGTAGCTGAAAGGAGGAGTGCTTGCATGATAAAATCTCTGAATACAAATTAGCAAGGATGTCAGCTAAACCCTGTATCACAAACAAAGCGCAAGGTCTACCCACACATCACATTAAAGAACCACACGATCCTCTTCAAAGAGCCCAAGTTCTTAGTATGCTTCCCTTACTGCGGTATTACTGGGAGAATATATAATGACAGCTTTTTAAAAAAGACATGTCTTTGCCTAAGGCTCTCATTATAAAACAGCATTTTTCATTTTCCTCAGCTGCAGTCTTTGGTGGATATAGGGGAGACAGATGAATATCCTCAAAGCACTCAAGTTAGGCCACGCTCAGACTCTGTTGCAGGTCAAATCAGACTTGTTAGCCGTTCATCTTATGAACACAACCAAACTTGTACACTGTTTATTGTGTTGCTCAGATGGGAATAAAACACAGTCAGATACATTTAGATGAATAATTTTGAGTCCAGAGCCAAAATGCCACATATAATTCAGCCTCTATTTAACACGATGTGTACAGATAGTTTTTTGCTTTGATGTTTCACTGCAAATTATGGCTGCATTAGGTTGTAAAGGAGAACACCAACTAAAGTCGACAAAAACTGCTGCATCATCTGCCACAACCATCAACCAGTTGAACCAGTTAGGCTCACCACCAGCAGCACAGTTTATAATGACCATCATTCCAGCCAAAACCAGCAGGATGAAGTTCAAATCTAGCAATTTTAAGCACATTCATAAGGAATCTGTGGTACATTAAGATTAAGTTACACTTTGGACCAAAAATGTTCATACCCCATGCAGATTTTGATTACTCAAATTACTTTCATTTCATCGAGAACTTTGCTTAAATTAGTTAGTTCACAAATCTTAACAAGATTCAACTTTTGGAAAAGTAGAATCAGATTACAAAAACATTGTTTTTGTTTAATTCAAACCAATGTCACATTGAAAATTATTATTACCGTCCTCAATATGCAATAACAGTTATGCTTGCAATTACACCAGTCAAATTCCTCTTGAATTTTTTTTACCAGCTTCTTGCATGTTTTCCCTGTCATTGTTAGCAATGTATCTTAGATGAGCTCCAACTCTCTGAGACTGGAAGGCCTACTTGCCATCACCTTAATCTTTAGTTCCCCCCACAGATTCTCTATCAAGCCTTTGCCAAGAAGCCAAACCCAACCTCTAACTGGAGCCAGAGTTTTCTTAGAAGCAGTTCTTTGTGTTTCCAACTCCCAAACTCTTGCTCTGATCCCAAGAACCTGGAGCTAACCTAGCAGAGCTCTGTTGCAGGGCCACAGGAAAGAATCGCTTTTATAGGGAGACAAATGTGGGTTCATGGGGAACGACGGTGTTTTGATTTGTTTCCAAACAAAAACACAGTAAAAACTCAGAGCTTAAGTAATGATGAAATGTCAAGTCAGCACCTGAATAACACAATCCGATTGTCTTATCTTCCTGAAGTTCATTTTGAAATCACAATCACAGAAGTTCATTAGGTCACGGCTAAGCTTCACTCAATCCATAAACACAATTTCTTATTCAGTCTGTTCACACGTTCAGTCTTTTAATACCATCTCTTATGGTGTTGATGAATCTTGCTCCCAAAGTTGCGTTTAGCTCCAGTTTGAGATCAACTTATTTTATTTTAGAAGAATTCACAAAGTGTTTATAAACACATTAATAAATTGAGCGCATGAATAATTTGATCTGTGTAGTTAGACTTTCTCTATGGATTACAATACCATACAAAATAATCACCTAATCAAATGGTATTGATTGGGTTGTATAAGTGCAAAATGTTTATTATTTTTGACTATCTTCTGTCTTTGTTATCATTCTACACAACTAAAATAATATGAATCCAATGTAAGACCCAAAGAGTCAGTACAGCATTTAAATTCTGGGGAAAAAACCAACATAATAACGTGCTTAATATATTGCTTAAGTATATACAGAACTCTAATGGAACAAACATACATACATATTTATACATAGACAAATGTGATGTGGCTCAATATATTTGCAGAGTAATGTCCACATGCTCCTCTTTTGAAGAGACACTGCCTCCCGAAGAGCAGATAAATGTTTGCCCAGGTATCCGACGACTACATGGTGTGAGCATGGATTTATCTATAATAGAATCCAGTTCTAATAGTCTCACAGTTAACCCTATACGTGTCCTCTAGCAGGGGTATGACAAAACAACACAGAAACGAGCTGTACTTTACCCAAACACACCTCAATGATTCCTATAGGGAGACGTGTTGTTGCATTGCAGTATAAATTATTGACTAAAACCAAAATAAAGACATCATTTCCTGACACGCTGTTGGAAAGCATACGCTACAGCAGTGACAGTGAGGACTCGAGAGTAGTTGAAATCTCCAGAGATTACCGTGGTTCTGTCAGGGCATCGTGTCAACAGCTGACTTATGTTGCATGTAACACAGCTAGCCTATCTGAGTCACTTGCCTGGACAGGAACTTGCTTCTAGCGCTTAAATATCTGCAGTGCAGAGAGGCCTCTCAGGGTAACCTGTCTATTGTTAACCCACTTGTTAACAAGTACGCCTACTTTCCTACCGCTGCCCTGTCTGCAGGATCCGTCTGTCGGTTCAGTGTGAAAACCAGTGAGAGAGAAGCAGAAGTCTGTAATATGTTCTTTGGTAAATGTATATACTGTACATATATATATACAGTATATATATATTTATATGTATTCCCACAAATTCTTGGCAGCACTTCCAGCATTTATGATGATGCCAAAGACTGGAAATGGTTTAAACTTTTTTCCAATTGCTCTCCATGTGCAGCTGTTTTACATTCATGAGATCTACAGTTATAGCTCACCTGAGCATTAGCTTCTCAAAACGTAATCACACCTGATAGCGCGATAGACTCTGTTCGATTGATGACCAAAACTGCAACATTTGTTACATTTTCAGCTGGTTCGGTTAGATAGACTAGCACATTTGTTTTGCTTGTATTTACCCAGAATGCTCTGCGCTACAGTCTGGACTGAACAGGTCTGGTGTGAATGCACCCTTAGTCAGCCACTCCCATATTCAACATTTTAGGAGCCATTTATAAAAGAATTGTCTCTGATACGACTGCCTCTGTAAATAAATACTAGATATTTAGTTATTGTACAACTAACCTTTTTTGTTACTGCCTAATGTTAGATGAAACTAAACTTTTATTCTTAGTTAGGTCAGTAAGGATTACCAGAATGATTTCTATCTGCTACAATTCCCTTGAGTTTAATCATTAAAGAGGGGCTTCATTCCTGTTTCACGCATCTGGTAAAATACTTCTAATCGACTAATAATTCCATTCTTGTAAAAAATAAAATAAAATACTTGTTTTAACCAGAAGTCCTTTTCCCTCTTAGTGACAGTATCGCAATCTATCAAAGCGATTAAGTTACCATAGGACATTTATGGAACATTTACATTATTGCTTTTATTGGACTCATTTGACAGAAGCAAAAAGGCCCTTGAAGTCGTTGCGTTTCAGTTCCTTCATATGAATCTAACAATGCCTCGAAGCTGTTCCGAAACTCACTGTCAAATACAGCTGTTCGTGGGTTATTGCTTAAATATACTTTGTTTCCTTCAAGCACTTTTAAAATATGATGCCTTGGACAGACTGAGAATGGCTCTGTAAATCTCCCTTAGTGGAACAAAGCTAATCGCAGACTTACAACTTGTGTGTAGCTAAGTTATTTAGCTTGAGAAAACGCTCAGCCTCGGGCTGGGAAAGGAATCAAAGACAACACGTTCCCACCAATGTTCCACATGGGTTGCAACTTTCTCAAAAGAAAAAGAAGGGAGATGACAAACATATTAGTTTATGCACAGATTAAGACACTTCTATGTATTATCTAATAATGAGAGCTCATGAAACTGAGACCTAGATCTGTTAAAATGGTTAGCTTTCACTGCCTTTCTTTTCCACATAAACCATGAAAAGACAACAAGAAGAAATGACAACAAATAGAAATTTTTTTCAAAAAAAGTTTGACTTTTTTTTTTTTTTACATGATAAAACAAATCAGAAGGCGGATTAAGTTCAAGTGGAGTTTGGCTGTCTTTGATCAAAGCAAAAAACCTGAAGGTTGTTCAGTAACTGCAGTAGGATGATCTCAGGTGTAGCCAGTCCACAGGCAATGTTGACGCTTGGTGAGCATTTTCTAAATAAAATCAAAGTAAATGTGAGTCTTCTACTGTGGCCATTACTTTAACAAAGTGCTTCTTATCTACAACATCAGATATTTGGAGAACTACTGTAAAAAAATCAACAACAAAAAATCAAACGGGCAATAGATTATTTTTACGCTATATTTGGTCATCGTTACTTTGTCTTCTTGGTCTACTTGCTCATCTTTTGATTTGTGGGGACCCATTTAAACTTAAGTACTGAAAAAAACTCTGTCAAGTTCACATTTGTTCATTTGAATATTATAAATTAAGCTAAGGAGCAACCCGGGGTTCAATTTCAGGTCCCACTCATTTTGATTTAT
The DNA here is from genome assembly GCF_001444195.1 of Xiphophorus couchianus. Classification (NCBI taxonomy): domain Eukaryota; kingdom Metazoa; phylum Chordata; class Actinopteri; order Cyprinodontiformes; family Poeciliidae; genus Xiphophorus; species Xiphophorus couchianus. The sequence continues at coordinate 26,938,436 of NC_040231.1, read as the reverse complement.
AGAGACACATGTCTGTCAGAGGACATGGCGTTCATTTTAACAACTATGTTGATTTGCAGCTCTATGTTGCCGTGACTCAAGACAAACTGAGTCATCACAAAATTTCAGGGCAATAATATTGCTAAAGTTTTCCTTTAGCAATATTCTCCAACACAGAGATTTAATACGATTCTGTAGAATTTATTCCAATAATTGCTGTGATTCATTTTAGGATGTTTTAGAGCGTTTGTGTTATTATTGTTGGTCCAAGATTTTATTTACTCTTGTAGTTTTCCTAAACCCCTCAGGTTTCCTGGGATCTATTGTAAATAAAGTAAGGGCTAAAACAGCTTCTCTTATTACACCACTGACCTTTGAACCCTTCCTAATGACCCGAGGGCAGCTGATGGTGTTGATGTTATTAAAAACAAACTAAAAGCATCTCTTCTTATTATTATTATTTATTGTTATTCTTAGTAATAAGTTAGTAATTATCTATTTGTATCGTTTTCTTTTCTTATTCATAGATGTAGAAATTTGGAAATGATTTTTACTCTTTTATTCTTGTCCTGTATTGTTTTTACTGCACTCCATCAGAAATATTGTGATCTTTAACATTTATTTTTGCTTTATTAATTGTTAGTTCCTGTTCTAGAATATGTGTCTTTCGTTTATTTCATGTGTTTCCACACGAGACGGCTGCATTTGCATAGTATGTTAAGGTGTCACAAGATTCTTTAAGCAGTCTTTGAAATTAGGTTTGATTGACCGTGAAAGTGACGTAATGATGTGAAAAGCAAAATGACTCATTGCTGTGTTTTTATGGAGCCAGTAAAAAAGAATGAAAAAATCCCCTTCTACACTTTGTGCGCCTTCTGATGTGCAGCCAAGACTCGAATCGTGCCGTCAGTCTGCCAGAATTGACATGCAATATCTGTAGGTGGGCACAAAAGCAGGTGAAAAAAAAAAAATCATCACTTAACACCTATTGTTCCTTTTTAGCATGATGTTTTACAGCATGGTGTTTAGAGTTGCCTGCAAGTTGATTTCTTACATTTAGACAAAGGGACAGCAATTCCCCAACACAATGCAAGTCTGAGACACTCACAAGACCGCACCCCTATTTAACCACAACAATCGGACAAACAACCTCACATCCACAGCCGGTGTCGCTCCTCATCTGGTGGAGTAAGTGGGTGGAAGCGCCGAGACAGACGCATTATGGATGTGACACACTCTTGTGGTGTGGGTCACTGAGCTGTCTGCCATTGAAAGGGGAATTGCTCTTACAGCTGCAACACTCATGCAAAAGGCTGGTGATGAAATTAAACACAGGTGACTATTTTATTAAAGGTAAGTGGAGCAGTTTGTCTGTAATGAGCACTACTTTGTCAGACTCTGGAGGTGTGTGTGTCTATGTCGGGGGGGAGAAAGGGAGGGCAGGAGTAGCTATAAAGTCCAAACCAGCGGGAAGATATTAATCCCTCCTGAAGATTAAAACAGGCTGCGATGCATTCAAACTGGTATCACGAGGAGCACAACCGCAGCTCAGCTTAACCAGAGTCGCTACTGTGATATTTGACATCAGGGCTTAAAACTAAGGGCTGTTCTGGTGGGCGAGTTTCTTACGTCATATCTCTGCAGGTATTTATGTATTAAGTTGTCAGGTAAAAGGAGGAGAGCCAGCTAATCGCTAAACCTCCTCAAAACTCCTCCGGCCCAGGAAGACACCAATACTCAACTCCCGACCTCCGTTTCCCGCTTGGCAATCAATTACTGGTTTCTGTAGCTATTACAAAAAAGAGTCACCTATGCTGCGAATAAGGTAAATGTCTCAACACCTCTTAATTAAAACCACATTAAAGCATTGAGCAATGGTCTCTTTGTAGAACCGAGCTCTAATCTGAACTGTTTGCATGCACAGAACAAAGCAATTTACTGAGTGTGCAAACATCCTTCACAGGACAATAACTCATAGTGCTATCTGGGGTAGTTTAAACATCAAATGAATGGGCTGAATAATTAAACAACCAAACTTTGAAGGTGTGCCTAGAGGTTCGTTTGAGGCTATCCTCACCATAACCGGAGGAAGCTGCAGCTAATATGATTTCATATTGTGAAGCCAAGACTGATGCCAGACCTACTGAAACCAATCTCTCTTACAGGATTTAGAGGTAGCCGTGTGAAATGCATGCTGCAGGACCCTGCTGGTCCTAGTGATAGTCCTTGCTGTGAGTTCAGATCAAAAAAATGAGCCTGATCGGCGGTAAAAAGAAGGCTTTTGTGTGTTTACTGGCATCATAAATACAGTTTCCTGAAACGGCAAGCCAGGGAGGACGAAGAGAGGTAGTTTCCCATTAGTCCGGGACCAGACATAAAGATGTCACAGAGCGGTTTGAGGAACCGAGCAGGGTGAGACCTCACTGCTTCGAGACTATGCCTCTTTTAGACCTTGTGCTCAGGAGATGATGACCCAAAATGAGAAGAAGATACTCCTAGATGAACTTGTACAGATGAAGCCGCAGTGCAGAATCCACAAAATACAAGCCAACACAAACACGCCCATCGGATCGAGCAGATGGGGGAAATTTAAAACTTTTTATTTTACCCTCCGGTTGCAGTTCCTCAGCCGAAAACACAACCCATGCAAAAGAGATCAAAAAGATAGAGGAAGAATATTTAAAACTGTAAAATGGCTGAAACACTGACTTCCTTTAAATCTCGACTAAAAACCCACCTGTTTAGAGTTTATTTGAAATACAATCAATTATGAATTTAATGGTATTTGACTTACTGTAATGTTTTGATTGTTGATTCTATGTTGCATGATTTTGTGTTTTTGTTTTTTTTATGATGTAAAGCACTTTGAAATGCCTTGCTGCTGAAATGTGCTACACAAATAAAATTTTATTGATTGATTGATTGATTTATTATATCATTATATATGCATATATCACTTTAATTACAAGAGTGATATATGCATATATACAAGAGAACTAGAGGTACCAATTTGACAATGTCTCTTAAAGCTTTATGAGCAACATCTGACTGGAGAAATGCATCATAAAGGGATTTCTATATCAGAAAGTTATCCTACATGGTGAAACTGTGTTTATCTTTAACCGACTAATTTGGAGATAAAGAGCTTTGTCTGATGTTAAAATGCATCAAGTCACAAGATTGATGAATGTAGTCTACACAAAAAAAACAAGATTTCATAACATTCATAACAAAAAAAACGTTTCCTCTGACTTAAGTTATTTAAGTTCCCTGTCTTCAGCATGTTTGACGTCTTTCCACAATCATAAGATTTGTATTCCAAATTTCAGCATTTATTCTTTGTAAATGTCTGCCTTGAGACGACATTTGTTGTGAATTGGTGCCACATAAACAAACTGAACTGGGATGAAATCAAAATAAAATTATTAGGCAGACCTCACAAGAAGAGATCCCGGACAAGTTCTTTGCAAAGTTGCAAAACAGGCCGCCCTCCGCTTCCAGCAGAGGATATTTATGTCACAATATTTGTCACATATGACTGATTGTTCAAGAATCTGAATCAATTTAATTTGGCTTAAACATAACAATAGCCAGAGTTTGACCAAAATGCATGAACACGTATTGCCTCATGTAAATCTTGAGTGCAGAGAGAGGTCTTTGTTGCAGCAGATCTGCTCTTGGATCTCAGTTTGAAACAAATGCAAATTCCTTTGCAAATATGTCCCTAAATGTCCAAAAAACATTCTTAATCTTAACTCAGCTTTGAGCAGTGCCAAGGAAATGACTTTGACAGGGAGACATTGCCAAAAGGCTTTTAGACTCGATGTTGAGATGGACAAATGGTTGTGGAATGATCAGAGAGAGTAAATCCCGGCCTAAAAGAGAGGAAGCTCTTCATCTTTTTGACTGTTCTGCTCTAAAAGAGCCTTGCAGACCACAAACTGAACACAACTGAATCAAACCCAGCAGTCCCTCAGAGCTGCTGGCAAGAATTACACGGGGAAAAAAAAAAAAAAAAACTGGAAACGTGATAAATGGCATTGTTGTGGAAATAATACAAAGATAAAACTTTCTTGTAATGGAAGCTCCGGAAAAGCCACTCAAAACGTTTTAACACCAGTGACACCTACAAGTACCCTCGCTTATTAATCCTGATGGGAATTAATGTGCTTACAATGCAGCCATTGCTGCCTGCTTGGGTTTGTTTTAGATGCTCCACATTACTTCGTCTGGCTATTTGGTTGTTTTCCTAGCTGGCCTCCTGATAAGACAGAGGCTGCATTCAGCAAGAGAAAGAAGACCTATTTGTTCACCAGGCCCTAATTAATACAGTGCTTAGTTGAGAAAGTTGCCCGCTCGCTGCTCTACTGACAACAGATCCATTTATATTGCTGCTTTCTGTTTCTCTGAAGACTCTGTTAATTGCATTTAAATTAGTTCTTGTTCAGGGAGAACATGGACCGGCACGGTAACGAGAAGGGGAAAAAAATAAAATAAAATAAATAAATAAACTTTGTATCTAAGGCTGTGCAACTGAAGAGCTTCTAAGTTGATAGAAGGCACAAATATGCTTGTAAAATATTGAATGTGTAAATCTCAGTGCGGAAACAGAACAGCGGAGAGCTCTGCCAAACAGTGGCTCAGCATTGTTCTGTTTGGCCCTTTGGCAAGACTGTGCTGCTACAGCAATGTTTTTAAGACATATAAATGTTTAAAACTCTCCTCCAATATCTGCAGTGTCAAGGAGAAAAAGAATAATGTGTGCTAAAAATGTTATTAGAAGACTTTGTGGAACTGAGGTCTGACTGAGGTTGGAGAGTTTGTCGGCCGAAGAACCAAAGACAGTTGTTGAGGTACGGACACTCTACGGGTGGACACACATTTCTCAGGACAGTGTCCGCACAGTTTTAGCCCATAATGTGACCCATCGATAGAGTATCTACTCTTTATCTACTTCTTCTCACTATGTTCCCACGTCTTCATCTGCTTTGAATAAACTACCTGGAGAAGAATCAGCTAAACACAAGGTTTCCATAACATGACAGCAGCTATTTAGAAGGTAAAGTCACATCAGACTTAAACTCTGACAACATAATTAGAAGCTAGAAAACCTCTGATACTGGAGAAAGAAAAAAAAATATTATTACACACCACTGAAATGTATCTGCAAGACAAAGGTCAATGTTTCTGCGGCAATTAAAGCGGATTTTTTAACGTTGATTTGTCGAGTGAAGGCTTGTTTAAAATGTATGTGTTCTATGAAAATATCTATTAAAAAGGGGGCTTGAAAGGTGAAATTCTAAAAATAAAGTAATTAACTCTGGGATGACTTCACCAGCATATGCACATTCTGGCTCATTGGTATGAGCTCACAAAGGGGCGGGCAGCGTCCGACTGGGTTTGAGTGTTAAATCGGTATAATAATTTTGCTGGACCAGAGGAATGAAGAGCGTTCGACACGCGCTATAAAAATATTGCAAAAACAATGTTTAAAGGTCTAGGGTTAGCTTTAATTTTGGATTTGTTTGATTTCAGACAAACATGAGCTCACCACTTCCTGTCTTCCTGGCGTTTATTTTTAAATTAAACCACATAGAACAGCAGTAAAAGCTGATACTTTCTGCAAAATCCATAAACGCTATTTCTGACTTAGCTCTTAAACACAATAGGTTTTTTAATATTCAAAAAAGGTGTTAATGCCATGTTACCATGGCATGCAGTTCATTGCATGCATGCTGCTTGGCTTTCGCTGCAAATAGTGAAGTAGTTAAAGAGATACATAAAATACCATGGTCAATGGAAGCTGGGCTTCCATTGACCATATTACGCCGCAAATTGGAATTATGAAAATAAATCTGCTTGATGAAAACATCAATTTAAGAAAACACACATTTTTTGATGAAAAGTGTGCTAGTAAAACTGCAAAGGAAACACTTTTAAAGCAGCGCTGCCCCACCCTGACCAGTTGCTGCTTACTGCTGACAAGCTGGTTAAAAGAAGGCTAAAGCACTTATAAGAAACACAAATTACACTGTCTGGAAATATTTGAAGTCATGAGAAAAACATAATTTTGTTGTGGAAAGGGATGCCACCCATCATTCCTGTTAAGTTAATGTTGGGGTTTTTGTATTTTTCCAAAACTAGCCTTTATTCACAGTAATCAGCCAGGAAACAGGCAATGTGAGAAAGACGGGAAGACATGCAGCAGTCTGTGTCAAGGACTAATAGATTTTGTATATATGGCACCTGCTTCTGGTGTACCAGCTAAATGTAGCAGGATAGTTAGTTGGCCTAGCCAGCAAGGTATTAGTAGCTTAGCTAATTAGTTGGGCAGCTATTACTAGCTTGCTAGTACAAGCCAGGTACCAGTTCCTTAGCTAAATAGTTAGCTGGGCAGCTTGCCCAACTAACTAGCCTGCTAATATAGGCTTGGTGTTACTTGTGTTAGCAGAATGGAAAAAATGATTGAACAGTCGAGGTAAAAGGCATTCATAAACTAAAATGATTGGTATATAATCAGTTTGTTGCTCAAATTTGTGAATCAAACTAAGAATAAATGAGCTATAAATGAATGTTATAATAATAGGACTGTTACTACTATATTCAGCAATGTTATAATATCTTGGCAGCAGTATATAATTTTTTATTCTGAACTGAAGGAAAGTAGCTGAAATCGAACTTGCAATCTTCTGATCACAACACCACTACTCTTCCCACAGAGCCACAGTCGCCTAAAATTGTACACCAAGTTGTAAACTGGCATGACTAATATTCTTGAAAAATGTAGCATAAAAGACATCTGCTCTGCTGCTAAGTGCACTGTACAAATGTGGCCAAGTTGTAGCGGGATTATAGCAAACCACAGAGTGGGATTCAGTAACAATTCTTCCAGGGAGGGCGGGGTGGTCTTGCTGCTCATCAGTGAGTCTATCTGAAGCCCATCAGGCCATCATATCACAGCTCTGAGCTCAGCAAATGTCGTTGTCTCCATCTTGCTTTCTGTCATCCACTTCTCCTTCTTCTTCTAAACCCCACTCTGTAGCTCCCTCTCTCTATCGCCCCGGCTCATCTCTGTATCTACTTCCCTTCCCCACTCTATCTCCATCCACACACTTTTCACTGTAAATGCTGTGCCAGCAGAGTGATGCTGGGGAAATGGCGCCATCCTCATTGAGAGAAGAAGCAGACGGAGTGGAGGGGGTTGATGGAGGGGGTGAAACGGGTGGACGGGGGGATTCAGTGACAGGCCATGAAACCCAAGCCATCAGACAGCTCACTGCAGCATTCACACTGCAGCTGTAGATGAAACGCATTAAAAATTCGCATATAGAAAACCGTACAAAACCCATAGAGTGCAGACCTGGATCTTTAAAGGCTCCCATTGGCCCTATTTTCTCCCTCTTTCTTTTAAAGCAGAGGAAAATGTTCAGAACAGGGTCGGAGCACGAGACCAGAGGGTGTAGAGAAGGGAGGGAATCGGCGCTCAGACACATTGTCCATGCATGCAGACAGGCCACGGTTCATTTGAAGACCGAAGCAGCTCCTTTCCATCACTCGACTCTTCATTAATACCAGCTGTTCCTGTGGGTCTCCCCGCATCCGAGCCTCGCTTCCCTCTGCAAATCTATCAATATGCCAAACACACAAACGCTTCCCATTCCAAGCCGCTGATGAAACCTGACCAGCACTCTGCGGCGTGTTTTCACAAATCCGTCTGGAAACCTTTGAGTGCATGTGCCGTGATTATACAGCCAACCAGTTTAACTCGTGGTACTTCTGGAAAAAAAAAGTGTGACATTAACTTGGTTGACTTGCCATTGACTCAACTCGCAGACCACACAGTGCTCCGCTTGGTATGGGTAAAGGGTTCATTTTCTCAGAATTAACCTTGTCAAACTCCTGTTCTGCCTGGGGGAGATTGGTATTAGAATTGTAATTTTTCAATCAGAGATTGGGAAGAGTGTGAAATTTTTAACATGCTTGCTCCTCTCTACCAGCCCCAGCCTCACTCTCACTCTCTCTCTCTCTATTTTTCTGCAACTTTCCAGTTTCTCTCAGTTTTTCCTCCTTCTTTCATGGACCCTTCAGAATGTTAAGCAGATTTCATCAACGCACATATTTGGATTCACCACTGCCTGAGAGGTTGGGAAAGTGTGTTTGTGTGTTCATTTTATAGTGCATACCGCAGACAAATTTGTTTTTACCAACCAAGCAATTCCAGCAGAAGAGTTTTGCTCGGTCAAAATTAATTACAGAAACTGTTAAGCACACACCAGCTGTTGTAAACAAACGCAAACGTGGGTTTATTTCAAACAAGCCCCCCTTGTATCTTGCCACGCGCTATACTATAAATCTTCTGTGTATTTACAAACAGCTTGGGCCATCATCAAGCTGCGCTGTAGCACTCCAGCTGAGAAATGACTCTTATTCATGTGCACCCAGTTGCAGAAAACCACAGTCACCGATGCTTTAATTACAGGTTTTCCCTAGGTTTACTGGTGGATTTGTTTCCTTTGCCGTCCCTTGAAAGAGTCTTTGCTGCATAACATTTAAGCAGCTTCAGTTCTCTTCAGACTTTCACTTTGCTCTTGGTTCTTTTCTTTAGTGGGGTATGTTGATTTTGTCTGATTTTATTTATCATTTCATGTACTAATAGGCCTGTCAGGTTTATAAGAACCAATTACTTGAGATGGAAAACTCCTTGGTATCTTTGTTTGTTTATTTTTAATTTTGTCAATTTGCTCTCATTCAAAAGAAAAGCTCCAATGTCTCCTAATAGTTTCATTTTAATGGCAAGAGAGAGAACATCAACAAACAAAACAGAAGAAAGCCATTTCTTAAAGTGGTATGAATGAAAGTGAAACAAGCATTTGACCCCCTACCAACAAGACCGAATGTTGTCATGTAGCACAAAGATCAATAATTCAAATCAATTACAGATACGCCTGATCACAACTCTTTATGTGGCTAAAGTACACCTCTTGACTGGATCAATTTCTTCCACTCCAACCTCCCCAGCACAATGGCACAATGGGCCAAGGATGTCGGGGACAAGATAGTAGATCTGCCAAAGGCTTGAAAGCTGTTGCTTATTAAAAACCTGGAAATCCATGCGAGATTTTTCAATACGAAACCACACTGGAGGAGCTTCGTCATTACCATGAAGGCAATCACCAAAACACAGCTGGTAAGGCACTGCACTGTAACGTATTGCCACCTTGCATCCTTCGGGTACAGAACATATGCATGTCTGTCTAAAGCTTTCCAAAGCAACATTTCAATGATTCAGCTAAGGCTTGAGGAAATGTGATGTGGCTGAATGATACCAACACTGAGCTCAATCTGACCCATCCATTTGTAGGAGGAGAAATAATGAGTTTGACTCAGGCAGCATCTTCCTGGAAACCAAACAGAAGTGGTTGCAACCAAGGGTGCAAAATTATTATTTTTATCATGAGAATCTTGAATTATTAGGAGAACTATGATGTATAGAAACCTCCAAAAAACTAAATGTATCACTGGGATTGTTACTTTTTATGTATTCATTTATTTTATGTAGGTTCCATGAAAGTGGCGATTACTATTAATAGCTATAAAATTTTGTGTTTTTTTATGTTTGTGGTGTCCTGAAGTAGTCTCTATAATCATCAAGTTGGTCATAGACATACAATCTACTATTTTTTATCACCCCCATTTCTCAGTTTTGCAATAGATAACACAAAATATCATGATGAACACTGAAGTTCATATCACCACCCCTAGAGGTGACAGAGTGAACTCTACACACTGTTTTTAAAAACTCTTGGACGAGAATGTTCTTCCCTCATATGAAAGAGTAAAGATGGGTTATGATTTCGTCCTTTCAGTCTTACAAGAACTGGGTAACAAAGCAGTGGCTAAAGAAATAAACTAAGGTTGTGGAAGTCATGTCAATAAGCAACAATACGCCTAAAGTTTCTGACAAGATTAGTTGATCAAAATTCATCCTAAGGCGTGTAAAACGTCTGCTTATCAGTCAGAAATATCTTATGCTTGCCAGAAAAAGAGTTGTCTGCCCAGTTCTAAGACATGTTTTGTTTGGGGATCAAACACTTATTTTCAAAATAATATCCTTTATTTTGTGAATGAGGCTTTTGCTGGATTGTTTTTTGAAATTTTGTGTTATCACACTGAAATTAAACTAGCAAATAGACACAACAGCTAGTAATGCACCAGTCAATCAGATAGAGATTAGGCTCAGCAAATCTTCCTGCAATCAGCTCTGATTTGTGATTAGAAACACTGCAATCAGTTTTTTTCCTATAAAAATGCATCAAACTAAGAATTTGCACCATTTTGTGAACAGATTTCTATGAACACAACAGTCAACAGCATTCATAATATTTTATGCACTGGTTTGAAGCTCGGTGACTCTCAGATAATGATTATGGACACATCCTTTGATACATGAATAGGGATAAAATTGAAATCCTTTTTTAAGGGGTTGGATTCAACAACACAAACTCTATTAAGGAACATGCAGCACATTTCTCTTGTATTTATTATACTCCTTGGATTAAAAAAAATCTGAACCAGTCAAAATTGGAATCAGTCTGCCAGATTGAAAGAACCAGTGCCAGTCAAATGACAACTACATGAAATATTAACACCTACTGCTTCTGAATCCAAAGAAAGAGTAAAACCGAATAACTCTTAGGATATGATTTGTGATGTTACTTTTTTTTTTTTAATTTTAAGAATAAATCAGTCAGAAGAATAAGAGGTCCGTGACACTCAGGCTAAAGGTAATGACATTAATTTCCTATGAGCCGCAGCAGTAATATATTTGATTGTCCTTTGATGCCACTCCAGCGTGTCCCTTGGCTGTCATTCCAAAAAAAATGAGCAACGTTCCTGCTGACCATTTTAGACTCTTTTATGCTTATGCCATGATTGTTTGTTGTATTTTAAGACCCTGAATCGTATCTCTGTTCACCACTGGTGTCTTCTACATCCATGCCAAGGAACCAAACCTGGACAGAGAAAATGTTTAGCTTGACATGCTTACAATCTCTGTGCTGATCATGCAATGAAAACCAGCACAAATGCAAAGTTACATAAATAAATAATTTATGTTATGGCAGGGACTTTAACGCGTTCATTTCGAGTAATTGATTAGACAGATAAAAACTTTAATGCAATTACTCACATTTCTGTTCTGGCCAAAACCTTTGTATTTGTGTGTTTCTGGTAGGCCTGTAAATCTGATGAACAGACGTCATCCACAAACAACAACGATGGACAACAAAGCTGCTCCTCCTGCCCCACAGGGAGTTTATTTTTGCTTTTTAGAAAAAGCAACCTGATGGGATTCTGGAAAAGACTGTCGTGTGCAAGTTGTGCTAAAAGGAGTTGACCTATCACTGAAGCGATTCTAGCCTGAAATACCATCTCAATGCCAACTATATTGCAGCAAGTACAGATGTCCCCGACGCTAATTTCAGAACCATACTTCACATTCCTAAAGAAGTATTTTTAAAAATAAATTTCATGAATAATCAGTGGTATAATAGGAATGGATATTATAGCACTTTGCATCCATCTGATGGGTGAATAACCTAAATAACAGATTAAAAACAATAAATATCTTTGTTGTGTCAATTTATGCAACAATTTAGCTGGCCTTTCAATTGAAAATGTTGCTTAGTCGATATATAGTTTTTGAATAAAATGCAATGAACTGAGATTAATTAGTTACACACCCTGCAATTAAGTTGATTAAAATTTTTAAATAGAGTCCCGTCACTAATTTATTTAAGTGGCTTACTCAATAATTTTACAAATGTGCCGTCTAAATGAATGAAAGGCACGGCAGTGGTACTAAACAATAGATTACAACCATACCTACAGAAGAGCATTAATCTCATAAAATGGAGAAACCAAAGGTAGCCAAAGCAACACACTACCAAAACAGTTTCTCTAGTTATATTTGTATTGTCATTGTGTGCTTAATACTCCCCCACCTCCCCATTGGCCCTTCTGACTGGTTATCTGTCCTGTTTTGAGGGCAAGCAAACTGTTAGAAAGGCCACCTTCACTCAGCCGTCCAGTTCTGCCAATCGGCCATCCTGTTTCCAGACAGCACAGTCATTTCCCAGCCCAGTGGAGCAGCACTCCCTGACCTCTGCCTCGACCTCTGTCTCAACAGGCCGAGCACCAGTACCAGCACCAGCTACAGTGCAGAGAGCCAGCTTGGGCCACCTCTTCTTATTTATGAGCCATTTCACACAGTGCTGCTCCCATTAGAGACCCAGCCCTAGCCCACCCTTACATGGCATTCTCGTCACATTTAACACAGAGAATACACCAGCAGGGCCAGGGAGACACGGCTGGGTGGTGCCTTGAGGTGAGACTGAAACGACCATTAAAATCATCACATCGTTGCTGTCACAAGTAGAGTATAAATGATTTGAGAAAGGTAAACATGTGAAACCAATCTATGGCTGATATATTCCTGTATGTAGAGAACATCTAGAGAACCACTCACTTCCTTTTTGCATATGTTCATTATACTGCTAATTTTTTTGTAGTTTTTGATAAACAGCAACTTGACTACACTTAGAGAAAATATCCCCCACTGATCTAACTTAACCATGCGAAAGAACTGACAGGTAAAGCTTACTGGAGTGCAAAAAAAATGTTCTTTATTTCCCAGTGGTTTCAATGGAGCTTCAAAAAACACTCCACAGTGTTAAAACTCCACAGCAGGAAAACTCGGCAGACAGACTGGTTCACAAAAGTATATGACATTTTAATGAGAAACTCTGGAAATGCTCCACTGGAAACAAGACTGGTCTGTAGATTCTGTAGTGACAAAATTCAAACACGCACACCAACCAGTACAGAGTAGCTGAGAAAACCCTTACCCACCTGTGACTGTGACAAAGATGGAGCGTTCTTCACTAAGCAGCGGGTTGATCAGTCTGCAGTTGAAGGAGCTGTTGGGCTCCAGCACGACGGTTAGCACACTGGTCATGGTGAACAGCCCTTGTTCATTGGCCACCACTGAAGTTGTGATATTGTCTGTCAGGTTGCGTCCGCTCCCATCCTGCCATATGACATCGGCCTTAGGATACCCACCATAGGCCACACAGGTCAGGGCCACCTCGTCCCCAGGCCGCAGGTTGGATTCAGGCTCCAACGTGACCTCAGGCTTGGTGTAAGGAGCTGAAGGGGGAGAGCACAAACAATAGCTAACAGTAAGCCAACTAATGATATATGGTAAGTAGGATCTGATGACAGGTTTATCTGAGATAAAAACATATCAGGACTCCGGAGGAGTGTCATGAGCATCATTTCTTGCCATAAACAGACACTGAATTTGTCATTAGTTAAGTGCACCTAGACAGTAGGTGACTGAATTTTGAAATAGACAGCTCTATTGGTACTGGTGACAACTACCAAAAGAGTTGTCGCTCTTGTGATTAGAAATCAATTATTGATGCAATGTGACCCAAGATTGTTTCATCAGTACCTTCATCTAAATTCTTCTTAGGAAAAAACTTCACTAGCACTTGCTTAACGGTCCTCTTTTTGACATCGGCAAGGAACAACCAGCTTGTTTTCTTCCACCCATAGATAAAAACATGTAAAATAGTTTCTCCAGTGTGCTGTATGAGACATTTTCATTTGAGTTGTACCGCGTCTGCATATAGTGTGGTCATCTTCTCTTTAGCAAGTACTGGATGTGATTCTTAATCGTGCTCCTCGTGTCTTTATGTGTCTGGGTGCCACACTTACGTGACATTTGGAAAATGATTATCAGCCATGTTCACATCACAATGTATCCAAAAACAGAATATTATGCATACAATTCTACTAGAGGTGTGGGGAAAACAACAACAATGTTGACCCTGCTGAGTGCTGCGCCCCAACTCCTTTGGTTGTGGTTCAACTGTGAAAGTTCATGTATGTGGGACAGAACTGCTTGAGGCAGAGAAGGGTTTCTTTGTGCAGACGTGTGATGTATTGGTTTCATGAAACAGTCAATTGAGACAAAAGGACAGCAGAAATGCCTACTCAATGTTCTTTTCAGGTTGTCTGCAGCGAGTTTCACCCTCAAAATTGCCTGACATGATTCCAATTAAGTTCCTAATTATATTTAAGGAGCTTAGTGTATCAGAAAACCTCAGATCATACAGAGAGAGACGTCCTCTACAGGTAGCAGTAATGCCATGCTGCTCTACTCCGAAGATGCTCCCTCTAGAGAACCAAGCCAACTCCCTGAGAGGGATTTGGCCCTCTAGAGGTGGTGACACATAGCAGAAGCAAAAAAGAGGGCTGGCAGTCCCTTGGAGAACACTAAATGGATAGCTCATCTGGAATCTGAGACTGCACAGCCCATGCCACCAAAAATGTAGAAGGAAGGATGTGAAAGGTCCTTTGTCAGACTTGGAGAGTAACACCTTTTTACAAACCCGAAAGGTAAAACACAAGTAAAGAAGGAAGAAAGGAAGAGACAATGATGGCACAGCAAACCAAAAGTTGAAGTAGCTGAAGTTGAGATTAAATACGTTTGTCTTTACTGCTTTTTAAAAAGTGGGGCTCTCAACACTGAGACAGAATGAGCACCGACTCCAGCTGTGCATTTGACTTACAGATTTTCATCAAGACCCTCTTTCATTTTCTTTCAGCACAGCGTGAAGAAAGTTTGCAGTACTAAGCGCAAATGCGGCCCAAAAATAGAACATCTAATAATGCGCACCATAAAATCAAACCAATTTGTCACTGCAGGACACACTGACAGACCAAAAATGTTAGCTATCAACACCTCCCAATACACATCCTTCCTGGGAGAATCTGAAGCAATCTCACAACAGATATAGAAATGTGAGAAGGAAGGGAAGGCACACAATATCATTATAAATAAATAAAAGGCTCTCAGCTGTGAAGAGGGGCAGTGTGGTCTCACAGCACGGAAGATGTTAGTGATGGTTGATTGACCGTGACAACAGCTAATAATCAAAGTCAGCACATATTGACCATGACAAGGACCACAATCAGCGCGTATTGACAAAAAAAAACAATCCTCGGCAGCCCAGAGGAAGCTGTTTATTACCTGTTTACATCTTGTGGGAAGAAATTATCCTAAATCAACTGCGCCATAAGTGTGTGTGTGTGGGCCTGTGTGTATGTGTGTGTGTGTGTGTGGGGGGGGAGGGGTGTTTGAGAAGGCACAATAAGCAGTGATCTCTTAAAAATTTATTATTTTGTTTCTTTAGTGAACACATCTCAGAAACTGCGCCTGTGCTTTATGGGCTGGAAACATCTCGAGGTGCTTCCAATATTTGATTAAAAAGTCCAAATTTATTTAACTTAATATATGTTTCTAATTTTAAGTTGTTAAAAATATGTTTTGTTTTTGTAAACACAATCATCCTTATCGGCATTTGCAAAGTTCATTACCTGAGTTATTCTAGTATCTTGAGATTTGCTTAGCCATTTGGGTATTTTACACAGAGCTACAACACCGGTTCATATTGCAGGATTTTGTGACTGCCTGCCACATGCACTGGAGATCAAAATTAACAACCTAGAATTTCCCAAATGTCAAGATCCCTTTGTAGTCATATTCCAAAGTATCAAAAAATGAAAAACGAACAAAACATATTTGTTAAATTGCACATACTCTGAGGCACCATGTAAAAACAAAAAACATCAACGAAAGAAAACTGATTAAAATAAAGAACATCTGACTTCCCTGGCATTTATAGAAAATCAATAATAAATCATGCATTGTTGGAGGGGAGTTTGGCAAGTCATTTCAGCTGAAACAGAAAGCGTGTTAGCATTGGCTTGTTAGCATGGTTGAAAATTACTGCTGAAAAGAGAAGTGATCCAAAGTTTACTTTGGCACTGAAAGTAATGGTTTTTGGGTCACAAAGGTAATATTCTGTTTGTTAAAAAGACTGAGCACAAAGTCTAAAGAAATAAATGAAAGGTGGAGGTAGAATCTTTGTTTCCAGAATGTTTTGTGCAAAAGGAATTGGGTCTCTTATCTACATGGCAGAGAAAAACAGTTTGTCACACAGCAAAACAGACGAAGCAGTCCCTCAGAACTGAAAACACTTAAATAATAAGACGGCCAACCAAGACTAGAGATGCGCTGAGGTTATTCAAAGCAAGGACCTGTACACTTTCAACTAATTGTTGACTTTTGCATCCATCAGGAAGTTTAGTTGTAATTGTTCTCCATGCCACAGTCATTGCTGCAAAATGAAGATGCTGTTTAGAAATAAAGACCTTGTGAGGCTCTAGTAGCCTTTATTCAAAGTGAGAGAGAGGAGGAGAAGACATGAGGAAAAAACCCCAGGCTCGTGAATCGAACCCCGGATGGCCTATTTAATTAGGTTGAAAATGGATGAAAAACGTATCACAATACGAGCGTTTCATATTGGTCGATGATGTCAATAAATATTGATTAATTCTTTTGTTTGAAACATCTGAAATACTGCCAAATTGGTAGTCTAACTTTTTCTGTTTTATCCAGTTTTCACTCCATGCTGTTCTTTCTTATTTTTAAGCAGTTTTGAAGCATTGTGGCAAAACTTTAAACTGCTGCTGCACAAGTTACTCCACAGGTTGTTGCTAGGTAACCAAAGAACGAGCCACCGACCTTGCATAGAGAGGTTGAACCTTTCTTCTGCCTACGTTCCCCAGAATGCTGTGCAGTTTTGGATTGGAGTTCAGTGAAATTATTGGATTTTCTATCAGATATATTAGCTATTTATATTGAACACATACAGTATATATAGCAGTATATGTTGTAATTGGTTTATTGTCCAGCCCTACAACTTCTATATTTTTTCTCTTGTATTGTGAAGTGTTCAAGAACTGTTCTTAATTTTGATCACCAGAATATTTATGATCACACTGCTCCCAAAAATGCAGCACCCTTAACCCCATCTGCCACAGATCTCACAACTCAACTCACCTGCGACCTGCAGCAGCAAGGCAGCGCTGTCGTGCCCTTGCACTCTGACAAAGCAGGTATAGCTGCCTTCGTCAGCAACCGCCACCCTTTGTAGTAGGAGTGAAGCGTTGCCCATGGTCAGCTGGGAAAGGAAGAGGCTGGTTCGGTTGGCGTAGCTCTCCGCCTGCTCCGTCAGCTGGTCCTGCCCCATGGAGAACCCATGGACGCTGCGCTTGGTGTCAGTCAGCTGCCAGAACACAGTCACGTCGGATAGATTGAAGGGACTTGTGTGGCTGAAGGAGCACTTGAGGGTGACATCTTTGCCATGCAACGCCACCACTGGTAGGTCTGGGACTTGAATTTTCAGCTTAGCTACAAGAGAAAATGTGAGGCATACATGAGATTTAATCAATAAGATCAATCACACAGACAATCATTTCATGTGCAAAATCATCAATGCATTTTCCTTTACAAGTTCATTGGTGCTTAAAAGTCTTTACTGTCACTTAATACCTTAGATTTTCTTAAATGTAAGAAAATGTGTTTTCTTACATTTTTGTTGAAACTGTCACTATGTTGTGATAGTATGATGTGAAACAGATAACCTGTGAAAAGAAATTGATCTCCTCTGCCTTCTCCCGGTGCCAACTAGAAACAACCAATCAGAGCCAAAAGAAGGATCTTGGTGCTGACAATCAGGTTTGTGTACACGTCATTCATACCCCTCGTTGCCTTTGCTTCCTACAGCATCTTCCTGAGAGCAGTGACAGTTTTCCTGGGACAGTAAGTTGTTTCTAAGACTTTCTTCCTGGCTCTGGTTGCATTGATTCATATGGCAATAGCAGCTTAGGGAGGAGGAAGAAGAGCTCAATATTTTCGCAGATTATCTGTCTCATACTGTCACAACATAACGACAGCTTTAACAAATATGCAAAAAAAACAACAACTTTTTTTTATAAAAGTAACATACTGCAGCTTTAAGAATTCAAAAATATAAAATAAATAACATTAGCAAATACTACGTGGCCCAGGCAGAGCGTAAACATACAGTATTCATTGAATCACAGCTTTAATTTGGTATGCGCTGTTCAGATGTGACTGACTGACACCTACACATATCTGGAAGCCTTTGAACACAAAATCAGAGCAGCATTGGGAGATGTATGCTGTGGCTCCTTCAGAAATGTGCCGTCTGGTTGTGCGGCACAGTAGCATGAAGAGGGTAAGCTGAAATGAGCATGAGAGGGAAGGAGCGAGGGGATCTGAAAGTAAGCATCAGGACTTTTCTCGCGTTCCTGAAAGCTTTGCCTCCTGGTGATGGCTCAGTGCTGTAAAACTCAGCAACGGAGGCAACATCTGTTTGGCTTTAGTTTAATCTTTAGTTAAATCTAGCAAAAAAAAAAAAAAATCTGGGAAAGTGGTGATGGTGCAGGGAGATATGTGAAGCAAAAGCATTAAATGTGTGATCGTTGTGCTTCCTAACTTGATTTTTTTTCTTCTTCTTCTTGCATCCACACACGTGCGCGAGCGCCCTTGTGTGTACTGTTTGTCTAGACTGGGCCGAGAGCAAAGTCCACACTGCATAATCATTCTGAATTAGTAGCCATCTCAGGCAGGCTAGAGTACATTCATGGTATTCTCAAGAGTCAGCATTCTCCATTGATCCCTGTCTGGTGTTATGCAACTTGGAGACACTCATCAGCATCACAGGGGAGAAAAATTCCACTTGGGGCGGCCCCCTCGGAGCAACGCGCTCTACTTCCTGCTCAGCCTCTCTAATTGTTGTAATCACGGTGGCATTTTAGCCTCCTCACCCCATTTTGAGCTCCGTCTATCATGGCACCAATGTCGGCGGTGGACCACGTCACCATAAAGGAGATTCAGCTGCAGTAGAGGTGTGAGAATTACTTCCCCCATTAACAACAAACAGCTCTTTCATCTGAAAGGGTTTCATACAAATGGGTATTGCCAAGTCAAGGCAAACCCCTATATTTAATCACATTCTGCCATTCCCTACAAGGAAGCAACTCTCTCTCTCCTCCTCTCTCTCTGAATCACACCCCCACTGACACCAACCCGTTCGTCTGCGAAAACAGTGCCACCTCATGTCTCACCTCACAAGTGCAGAGCAGAGAATGGAAAAAACACACAGATGTCGGTACGATGAAGTGTGTGAAGCTCGCAGCATGGGTGTTACAATTTCATGGGAAGCCTCTTAGTTTGAGAAAAGAATTTCTTTCCATCTAAACATGAAATCAGAAGGTTTAAATAAGAAAACAAATAAGGGGCTAAAATGACTTGATTTTAACTTAAATCACAGTGTGTATACCAGCAAAGCGCCAACTTAAAAAACAATTCTCTTGACTTCCAAAGTAGAAGCGACATAAGGCTTCCCCCCCACTTCTAAACTGCAATTACAAAAGCTCCTCTGCTGCTGTGGGGGTTATCTCCCCATATTGTGCTCACACTCACTCAGCAGGGCCGCACAATACCAAAATGTTATCGCAGCAAAGCAAAGCAGACGCAGCATTGTTTCGGCATAGCCTGGGCAGGCCGAGTTGATATTTCTGATGCGTTTTCATGGTGGCCCAACGTTTGCTGTGCAAGTGTTTTTTTGTTGTGTGGGTTTTTTTTTTTCTTTTACAGGAGCGGAAGGGTCAGTGACAGCCCTCTTCGAGGCACGCATGTTGAAAGGAGGAGGGGAGAGAGCAATTAAATCACTCCCCGAGCAGCCTGGGATGACTCACACCACTGACTTCATACACAAAAGGAGGGGTGGGAGGGGAATGGGAGAGGGAAATAGAAAAGAGAAGATTGGCGCTGAGCTCACACTTAAAGATAATATCTGGAAACAAGCCAACAAAGAGTGTGATGGAAGCTCACAGTCTAATCCCTCAACCAGGACCAAAGCCATGTCAGAGAGAGGGAGCGTTAGAAACTCGTTTTATTTGGCAAACATATTGCATTCTCCTTCGCGTTTTCCTCCCTGCTCCTCGAACCGGTGACCCCGTCTTGACTACGTGGGCCTGAGAGAATGCACCTTTACATACGGATCTTTAGCAGATAACCTGGCCTCCACTGGCAAAGCAGCAAATTCATTGGGTGGGTCTTAAACCAAAACTGGAATAAAACTAGATCATCCAGTTAGACTACGCATGTACGCTGATGGCACAGTTTTATAAGTGGCTTTTAAAGACGTTACATCTGTCTGTGTAATTGGAGCCTTTTGCTGCATGAAAAGACATATCTCACGTTAAAGGTTAATGCTGTATCAACTTGTTTTCCTCATCTTTGTCCATCAGTAATGATTTAAGCCGGAAAAAAGGCAAATTATGGAAAAATAAATCTTGTGGTCCTAAGTAATTGATTATAAACTTTGAAAGTTTCATTGAATTGAGTTTATTTTTCTATGCTAGTATAGTATAGCTCTTTTACTCAGTTTTGTATGTACATTTTAACCATCATGTAATATCTTCATGTGCCCAAACTCGAGCGTGGCTTTGTATCCGTTTATTCTTGACAGATACCTTTATAAAAAAATAAATTTTTAAATATGGTGGGAGGTGAAATGTAATCACACCTTGTTTTAGTCAAGAGGAAAGCCAAAACAAAATGGAAAACATTATTTCTGAGAAAATGAGGGCAAGTGGTGCAAATTCTCCTGCAAAATCACTTGGACCGATGTGAGAAAAAATATCAACACCTGGATGGAAGACAGAAATATTTCAAATTTAAGAGATTTTACAACAATAAATGGGGAGAATGGATTTATTACTGTCTACTATTACCATTAGTTTGGATGTTTTGTTTTTGCTCGATTGAAAAACCAAATCTGATTTTTTTTTTTTTAAATCCATTTATGTCTGTCTCTTTATAATGGAAAGGTATATTTACTTTACTGCTATTCCATCCTAATTTAAATAACTCAGCTGACTATAAAGAAATGATTGTCCTTTAAAAAGGTAAGACGCCCTAAAAAGTATTCCTCTAACACAGTCTGGGACATTTTATGGACCCCAGGCCTCATTTATTCTAAGTTAGGTGTTGACTTTAATAATGCTGTTCGTATAAATGGGATAAAATATGCAAATGCAGATTATTTTTATGGCAATATTTAAGAGAGTATTTTCTATCTAGAGTACACAGAAAATACTTTGTTACCAGAATAAGATTAAAAATATTTTTTTACAACTGCATAATCAAAAAAACACATAATATTGTGTTTAGCCAATGGCCTTCAAAAACAGTTTTAGTTGTTCACATGGGAAAAATAACAGACCAGCCCTGTGTTGCTTCACTTCTTGCTGAAAATACATCTTACCACTAGAACTAATAAAAACAAAAATGACAACAACTATAAACTATAGTGTCTTTTACTTAAAATCCCATCACTAAATTAAAATGACAGGTCAACATTAAAGCCGTCTTAAAGCGAACAGAAGGGAGCAGACTGCCTTGCATGGAGGGGCAAGAGACTGGACAGCACAGACGCACAAGCAGAGATCATAGACGTCATGGAAAATGCACTCGTCAGAGGTGAAACACCACGATCCAAAGCAAATCACAGTGTGCTGTTTTTGATCTGCCAATGTTTACAACAAGCACGTCGTGTACAGACGCTGAGCGATCAGCTCTGCTCTGGTAACCTAGGAAAAAAAAAAAAAAAACATGTTCTCTCCAAGGATACAAGCGAGAGCCGGAGAGATTAAAGATTACAACACAGGTGGTCTTTAGCGGGGGTCTTGTAGGGAGGCCCGTAGAGTCTTCTCAGGGGGGGCAGGTGAGGATCTTACGTCTCCTTCCCTCACCCCAATAAAGAGATGCTCAGAAGCCATAGAGGGCAGGCTGGGAGACGTCAGGCGGTGGGGATTTACACGCTACACTTTGTGTTTATGGGCCTCAACTCTGTCTGAGTGCCTGCGAGACGGAGACGAGCACTTTCACAGCCGACATGAAATAAACTCATTACAGCCTTTGCGAGTGTTGGCAATGGGCCCCGCTCGCCAGCCAGACACGGCCCGGCTAGAATAAGGCTGCGAGTAATCTTCACACTGCGCTCCACTCGTACTTTCATGGCTACCCACCACCTTGTCAATATCTGCTGCTCTTGCCATCCTGACAGCCTTAGATATGCAAGACATGGCTGCTGCCGGATTTGCCTCTACACGGGACTTTTCCATTCCGCTCTCTTTCCATGAGATGAGTGTGAAGGCTGACTGTAAGATTGAGAGACAGCGGGGTTTCAAGCAAGACAGCACTTATGTGCATCTGAGCTATTAAAGAAAGACTGCATGCAAGGTAATGGACGAGGCTATTTGCTCAGTAAATGACCTGGCATTAACCTTGGAAATGTAGACATGCAAATGCACACGCGTGCTCCCTCGTGCATTTATGTTTACAGTACGAGTACACACACCAGATTACTGAAAGCGGGATTGTAAGTGCGTCGATCATTTCAGCTGTTATTTTATTAGAGATTTTGAACTCTGTTGACAATCAATCCAACCCTATTGCTATGTGGTTCATGATGAGCAAGTAGTTTCTGAAGTCAAGGCCTTTACACTTACTTGGAGTTACGTTTAACATTTTTACATCTTGGCACTTTACAAAGATTTTTTTTGTACAAACAGTATAAAAATTATGGCAGGTGTGAATGCTCAGCTCCCTTGAATCGATACTTTTAAGAGCCACCTTGCGGGGTTGGCAGCAGCCCATCTTTTGGGTCATTTTTCCACCATTTTTGCAGATCTGGAAACTGAAATGTTGCCAGTTCTTTGCAAAATAGCTCAATCTCAATCAGATTAGATGAAGAGCATGTTTTTGGATCTAGTCTTTGATTCTCAAAAGCATTTAGGTCAGGACTTTGATTGGACCATTTTAACACACAAATGTGTCTTGCTCAAAATCATCCCATTGTAGCTGTATGTTTAGGATCCTTTTGGAAGGTGACATTTATCCCTCACCTTTCTAATTCATAGAAGTTCATTCTCATAATGCAGTTTGTTAGTAAACAAAATGTTCAGCTTTAACTGCAGTAAAATATGGTTCAACAAAACATTGACTGAGACAGGGAAGCTGAATATGAAGGCATGTCATGTTTTTTTAATGATTCCTAAGTATAAACTACATGGAAATCTGTGGTCCTAATGTGTACAGTAAAGAAATAATAACTTAAGGGGACTTAAATACTTGCATAGCATACACACACAGAGGGATTCTCAAAGGAATACAGATGTTTGAATTATCTAAACAGCTTTCGCCACTGCATGAACCAAGACACATTTCAAAAGCCTCTCAGCAAGCACACTTCACATTTAATAGCATGCAGTGTAAAGGTGCAATTAGTAAATCTAATAATGGCTACATCCTCTTTTTTTTTCTCCGAAGAGTTTTTGCGGCGCTAGTGGCTCGTATTTTTTTGTATAGTAGGCAGACAGGAAGGAGGGTGAGGAGAGGGGGGAAGACATGCGGTAAAGGTCGTCGGGACCGGGAGTCGAACCCGCGTCGAGAACTAAGGCCTCCAAACGTGGGGCGTGCTAACCCCTTGCGCCACCACAGCACGCCCCAACATCCTCTTTTAGTGAGCTAGTTTAAGGAAACCGGTGTAGCTGCATAACATACTGGGACATTGGAATGTTAACAAAACCAGTAATATTTAATAAGAATCTACAAAAGATAACTTATTTACAAGAAAGTAATTATAAGTACATCCCACCTGAGCCAAAGTGTGAAAGTCTTAAAAGGTGCTTTTAATTGGCTTTAAAGAGATCCAATCACTTCCACTAAATATGACACAAAACAAGCTAGTGTGACAAATGTAATTATAATGTAAAAAAATATATATTTTTAAAATTCAGTTTTATGCTATTTTCCTATTTTTCAGTTTAATAATTTTGATCTCCATTAAGAGAAGTGTCTCCACACTGGAGTCATAAAGCCACGCTCCTTTGATGTACTGCAGAAAAAAATTATTTTTAGTCAGATTTTTTTTAAATGTGTACGAAACCTCTCCTTGATGATTGGTTGATACAAAATATCTTGAAGTAGATGCCCACGTTTCATACCCAACCAAAACTGCAAAGGTACATAATGGCAAAGAGGCAAAATGATTAGCTGTGGGTAAGGACTCTACTTCTACAATTTATGCCCCAATTTTATTCCAACTTGTTGCCATTTTGTCTCCTACCAACACCTTTTCTCACGTGTAACAGAAACCATTTTAATAAATGAAACATTGTTCCATCATATCTCCCATGTTTTAAAGATCTAACTTAACATTGTGTATACTTTGGTGTTTGGTGAGTGAATAAATATTGGTGAAAAGTCAGGGTTTCCCTCAGTGTATTGTAAGCCTGGTAGGTCACCAGGCTTTACTTGCATCCCCACCAGGCTAAGAGATTTTAGGGAACTTTTCATGTTTGCCTTTTTAAGACTGCATAATTGTTGTTTAGGTATTGTTAATAATGTATCCCAATAACACATATCTACCTAGTGACATTTTCAAATTTCCTGTCAACTTTAAACATTTTTTTTAACTCAAAGACACGATGGGCCACTGGATGAATACCACCGAGCTTGGGAAGTTTTCTGGGGGAAACCCACAAATTAAATTAAAACAAAGCTACATTATTAACATATTTGGCTCATTTAAGAAAATAAGTATAATAATTTTATCTTTTTAATTTTTGCAATTTAAAAACTTGCATTTTATTATAAATAGTGGAGTAAATGAGCGAAAGGTAAAGATTTAAGCAGGTAAAGGGAAGCAAAGTTATATATTAAGAAGCGTCCACCTGGTATGTGGGGACAAAACAAAGAAAGTATTAACGAGCTGTTTAAAAAAAGTGAATTAAAATATATATAAAATGTACAAATTTAGGTTTAAATAAGGTTATTCTAAAAAAAACTGCATACAAAAAGAAGTAATGAGTCCTTTCTGGACACCATGACATATCTCCACTTTAACACTGTCATAATCAAAAAAGAAAAAAGAAAAAAACATCTTTAGGTATTTATCTTCATAAAGCAGAAATTGCACTGGTATCAAGAAAATGCAAACAAAATTCCACTTTGGACACAGTGGCACACACTCACACAGACACCCAATTTCATGCAGAAACAGACACCCAAAGGCCAGGGAGCACATTGATATTCCACACTTGTATTACTGCTGACAGCTCCACAGCATCACACTGTCTGAGGAATTGGACACGAGGTATCCTGACACTACAATGGAGATGCTGTTACAAAGCTGCTCTGGAGCAGGGAGCTTCCATAATCACAACGAGCAACAGCCCCATACACACACACACACGCACGCATGCACACGCACACACACACACACGTATACACAGAGGTACACAGGTGCTGGGGCCCTTGCACTGTCCTTGACACACAAAAACAAACAGCACAGGAAAGCTCGCCACGCTGTTTAAGTTAGCAATGCGTATAAGCATATAATTACTTTGACAGCTCTTTGATTTATTCAGCAGGTATGTTCGATATATGTAAGCATTGCATGCATTCATCTTTTAGTTGGCAATTCAATACGAAGATCTGCCAGCTTCAGACGCAACCCCACTTCAGCCTCAGTATCAGTTCAATAACATTGAACCAGACAAAGGACGTTACCTTCAAGTCTTTCTTCATAAATAAAATAATTGGAGCCGTTTAATTGCTGAGTGGCTCCATTTGGACAGTTAGTGAAGCCATTTGTCTATTACAGCGAGTACACATATACGTCTGTACATTCTCCATCAGAGCAAGCAACTCAGACGGAAACAAAAGCATTTTATACATGAAGGAAATCAAACATTAGCATTGGAGGGCAAATTAGAGAGGCAATATTGACAAAGCAGAGCAAACGGATATGTAAGGTGAAACACTGAGACTGCAATGGACGTATGTCTGAGTTAAGCCAGAAGAAGAGCAAGGGCAAAAAGAAAAAATGCTTTTACGACACTGCCCCCATCTGTCGAGCAGCGGGACTGAAGGGAAGCGCACTGTCATTCTAGGCATTTTGCACCAGCTACACTTCAAAGGAGTGTGCTCAAAAGAACTGCGAGTCCTTTCATACTGATAATTCTTATGATATATCCAATGGCTGTATAGGTCTAAAGGGAAAGCTGGTTTTTGATTTCATGTTGTCCAAAGCGGACGTCTAGATAATGCCAACACTAGAAAGGGAGAGAGAGAAGAAGCATCTGGAGATCATTAAGAATGTGTGTGCTTAGCTAGTATGATGTGGATCAAAATTAGACACTGAATATTTTCTGCATCCTAGGCAGAAATGCCTCCTCAGTGATGAGGCAAAGTAGGGGTTGGATAATCGAGCCCTCTGTAGTGTGAAAAGTAAAACTCAACATTAAGAACAGAAGATAATCTCCTCCATTTTCGCTCCCAAAAAACCCGCTGTGAAGTGCTAGTTTCCCCATTCAAAGGGAAATACAGCTGATGGCCCATAAAAAGTACTAGCTACTACTCCATTTTCAAGGTTTTTTCTTTCTTTAGTTCGCTCCCCACCCCCTTCCATTCTTCATGGATACCAGCCAGCTCATATCCCGTCAATAAGCTGTTAATGGACTCTAGCATTCAGGTACAAGTGTCTGCAGAAGAAAAGTAGGCAGATAAAGGCAAGCCTCTGGCATACAAGCCTGAGGGACGGAGAGCCTTTGATGAGCAGCCGGCTGAGGACAGAAAAGAAGGGTGACGAACAGTGGAGCACCCAAATATAGCAGCAGAGTCATGGAGTCAGTCAGAGCTCGGGGCGGCTAATTTCTAACAATGACAAGCCATACATAATTTAAATTAACTGTGGTGTGTGCAAAAGTTTGCTTTAGCAAACTAAAATATGCCTAGGTCTTGATTTTCTTCAAACACAGAATCGCATTTGAATTGTCATTTCATTGCTTGAGTTTGTGAAGGATGGACCAGAATAATTCTCAAATGAACATGCCTGAGTTGAAATCAACGCAAGATTTGGCTAATAAAAAGAGCCAAAGAGCTCCCTCAAGGGTTTGTAAGGTAATAATGATGTGAAAGTTCTTCAATCATACTTTATGATCTAAAATATAACAATTAACAGAAGGTAATTAATTAGAAAGTGTAAATGACTTTGGGATCTCCTAGTGTCTTTCCAAAGTGTGAGTGTGAGTTAACAATATGCAAAGAAAAAATGACATGACAGGATCATAATAGCTAAACTTACAATATTTGACAAAGAATTCAAGTTTCTATCTTGGAAAAATCTGTACAAATTGTAATATCATTTTGTATGCATTCTCAGTTTTAACTCCCTTCTCTCTTTTTTCCTTTGAGACACACTAAGCTTACCAAAAAGCAGTAAAAAAGACTAGACAGATTGGAAATGTGTTGGCTTATGTTAATATAGATTTGTCTCAGACTTCCATGGTGTGTTTCATAAACTATACAGGCTGTAGGCTCACACGGTCACGGTCTGCTATGCAGATTAAGGTATACCAAGGTTTAAACAGGTCAGCAATACAAAACTGCTAAAAATGTGTCATACTGTTCCTCTACTTTAAAGACTTTTTCTTGAGATTCCAAGAGAAAGTTCTGTGGAAAGCTTTTTGCTGGCTATGTCGAGCGTAGAGCTGCCGGTTGCTCTTCCTGACCATGTATTCTGCTAGTCAGCTGCCTTAAATGACATCTTTCTGTCACTTACGAGAAATGCAGCTTAGGCTATTGGAAATATGATCAATCGCAACAAACGGCGATTGATAATATTTCAGCTGCTGTTGAAATATTAAGTTGTACAAACTAGAGGAACACCGCCCTTCCCTCTTAACAAGCTACAACTTAGCTTGCCATCATTAGTGCGTGAATGTGCGTATGAATGAGTGAGTGACTTGTGTAAAGCACTTTGGAGCCCTTGGACTTGATGAAGTGCTACACCAATGCAGACCTTATTTTTCATTACCTTATTTTTGAAATATAACTTGATTACGTCTGTAATACTTAACATTTCATATTGTTTTATGAGCTGTATGAAAACTGTGGATTACCTGCTTCAACAGCTTCAAAATTTCTAAAACTGAATAGGCTTGAGTAAGTAATGTGTTTAATATCTGCTCCCTTAATTGTTTTTATGTAGAAATCTTTTGTTACTGATCTGTTCATGCACTGAAAGATGCAAAATAAACAATCTACCAGTAGTTGTTGTCAAGGCTCTGTCTCAATCACAGAACCCTAATTATGATAGCGTCACCGCCATGTCACTCTTACTTTACCCAGCTAGTAGGAATCTACCTGTGGATGCAGCTGGTATGCTCCAGCAGCAAGAGGGAAGCTGTGATACTTTCCAAGCACAGATCAGCATCCATTCAACACCTTTTATCACAGCCCACTACACACAAAGAGATCAACATATGGCTGCAGGCCCCTTCTCCCCGGTCAGAGCAACAATCACAGCATATAATCCATATCAATATTTTAACGATCCCACAAGGCAGCCTTTTTAGAACTTGTTGAAATAATCATGAGATACTTGTTGGGTAATGCACTTTGCTTCAATGAGTAAGTGGTGTGAAAAAAAAAAATTAAAAAAAAAAAATAGCTGAAAACCAACGAGACAGAGGCAAGCCAACAGAGACAGCTCATTATGTATGCACTACAGCAGGGGTGTCAAACTCAATTTCACCAAGGGCCACTTCAGCATATTGGCCACCCTCAACGGGCCACATTGACGGTATAAATCAGGAATGCCCAAGTTCAGTCCTTCAGACTGCAACTTTTAGATGCGTCCCTGCTAAAACATACCGCAGACAAAAAGTTGACTTCCCTCATTAGCAGCAACTCAGTTCTGTAGAGGCCTATGAACGAGTCAATGATCCAGGTGTGTTAGAGAAAAAACGCATCTAAAGTTGCAGAGTAATAGGTCTGGAAAACTAGACTTGGGCAACCCTAGCATAAATGTATGAAAATACAATGTTAAAAATAAATTAAACACCACCTCATATTGTTAAATAACTGATTTTATGTATTCAAGTTTTAAATATTACATTTGAGTTTGCATGGATGTAAAATTACTGCTCAGTTTAAAAATTACATATTTTTAAACTGAGCAGTTTAAAAATATGCTCAGTATTTTTAAACTGCTCAGCTAAACTTCGCTCTTTAGCTTGTTAGCTTGTCGATGTTTCAGTTTTATTCGCTGGGAAAATTAATCTTTGTCTGCTTTAAAGATAAGCAGACAAAGAATAAAAACAAGTTTTGATATTAACTCTCAACTTCATTCACAAACCTTTTTCGTTATTTATTACACAACGAACATGTATTTCACATAAGAACAAAACAATGAGGTGATGTTGCCTGTCCTTGAACACAAAGCTGATCCTCTTCAGCCTGTCACCAACTCACACATCCTCATTGTGTTCTGTAAATAAACACAAAACACAAGCAAAATCAATAAACTATATGCATATTCCAGTATACTGAGTTTTGGTTTTACATTCATTCTATTTAAATTTAGTTTGTTCGTGCTTACCAATGTTTTCTGGCACCGTTTTCCCCTGGTCGATGTCCGGTTTTAGTTCTATTCTGTGGCAATCCGCAAAACGGCGTGTAGGTTTTCGTCAGTAATGCGCGATCTGGTCTTGGTCTTGTTTAAATTCATTATTGAAAACACAGATCGGTGCTTCCAAACATGGACAAAACACGAGCTGCGTGGAGTCGAAGCTGTGGCATCAACTCAGGGGGCAGTAGATGGTAAAAGTCCTCGATTGAAACATCGCGGGACTTCGCTCTTTAGCTTGTTAGCTTGTCGATGTTTCAGTTTTATTCGCTGGGAAAATTAATAATCAGCTTGAGGTGACTCTGCTGCACTCTAGTGGTGAGAAGCCGTAATGTTGGCTGCTAAGAATCGGAAGGCATTATGGGAGACGTAGTTTGTAGTCAATTCATGCTCAAAACCTATTTTAAGTCAATCAACGGGGCTGTAAAACGGTGGCGGGGGGAAGAGGGCCACATAAAATAACGTAGCGGGCCACATGTGGCCCGCGGGCCTTGAGTTTGACACAGAAACTTCAACACATTTGCACATGTGCACTACAGCGAAACCAATCTTTGTTGAGCCTATCCTCGATTGTTTTTAAAGGATACTTTACTGGACGCAATCAAATTAGCAAGAACATCACTGATACGGGGTAATAACCCTAAATTGAATTTCTGCACAGCCTAAAGTGTCCCCCCTTTGCAGAATCAATTGCTGTGAAAAGAAAAGGAGGGCAGGGAGAGGGTATTCATAGTTAGCAGACCTTTAAAAAGTACACCAGAGATGAAGGCATGAGAGGGCTATTTTCACGCTCCGGGGCCTGCCCGTCTGCTTGCCCACTACTACACCAGATGCAGTCTCTCCAATTATGCTAGCTGGTTTGAATTACCTTCGAACTCCCCTCGTTTTTCTGGGTGAGGCTTCCGTTACTACATTTGCATGAATTTGACTGTTTTTGGTACCACGAGTCGCAACACAGCGTGTTCTGGCAGCCTTGCATCTGTGCTAAGTGAACACACACTATGACAACAACAAGCAATTAGCCAGACAGCCTCTTGTTAGCCGTGCCACTGGCTGACACCGCCGTGTGTTATGCTGACGTGAGCCAAGGATATCACTTTACTCAGCTATTTGTTGTGGCTCACTCGTTACTGTAACACAATGACATTTTGTCCGTTTTGCTGACACTCAGAACAACAAATAGGGAGATGTTTGATGAAAACACTCTTAGGCTTTTAAAAGTTAAGGGTCAGAGGTCAATGCAACACTAAATGAGCCCTTATATTTTGGCATTAGTTTAAACAAAAACCAACAATTCCTCCCCACTATGCCTGTGTGCAGTACTAGGTAAGTACTGGACAGAGTTTTACTGAGGGAGATTTAATAGGCTGATTTCTAAAGTAAGATAAGGCTTTCTGTATGACATCCTACTCATGTGTTGCCTTGTGTTCTTCTCCCCCAAGTATTGTTCGTACAATGTGACTATTGGCAAAGCCTGCAAAGTGAAATCGTATCTAGTGATATGGGAACGCGCTCCAGTTATTGGGCTATGATGACACAGTGGATTACAGAGAAGGTTGCAGCTGGTAATCCCTTGATGGGATCTCCGTAACCAAGAGACGGTCACCCACATAAAAATATGAACACAGTTTTCTGACTTACAAGGAAAAATAAGTAATCAATTTGACCTTTATTAGTTATCCCTCTGGATAATGACTGTTGGGTTTGACTGAAAACAGAAAAACAAAGAAATGCACATTCACATTGCAATTCAATACCTACCCAATCGTTAACTGTTTTTAGACTCTCTTTTGGTGCCAAAACACACCTTATTTGTTTACATATGGACTCCACAAGACCTCTGAAGGTGTGCTGTGGTATCTGGCACCAAGATACTTGCAGCAGATGCCGTTAAGTCCTATAAGATGCAAGGTGGGATCTCGATGGATGAAAATTTCTTGTCCAGCATGGCCCACAGATGCTTTATTGGACAGAGATCTGGGTCAAGTCAAGTCAAGTTGCTGTGCCCCTCGAATCATTCCTGACTCTTTTTTGCTTTGTGGCAGGGTGCATTACGTGTTGAAAGATGCTAACGCCATCAAGCAATTCTGATTGCTTGAAAGAATGTACATGGTTTACAACCACACTTCGCTAGATCATGGATGTTAATTTGAAATCCACATGAATGGAAGGATTCAAAAACTCGCAGCAGAACGTTGTTCAAACTATCACTGCAAGTCAGTAGTGATGGCGTGATGGCTCACCCGGGTGTTCATGAGGGTAGGGTTAGGCTTATGGTTAGTCTACCACACTTACCCGGACACTGTGTGATGTAAGATGAAATGTGATTTATCAGACCAGGTCAACCCTTTATAACCTGGTCTAGTTCTGATGATCATGTGTCAATTGTTGGTGCTTTGGGTTGTGGACATGCGTCCCTGACCGGTCTGCAGCTATATAGCCCCATATGCAACAAAATGCAATATGTATTTTCTCATAAAATGAACCTCAAGATCTTAAGCAATTTGATCTTCATTTGCTTAAAGTCTGACCACACCGGAGAAGCGTTTCTTCCTATGCACATCACCCAAGGCTACGCATGAACTTGTAATCAGTTTGCCAATTATCCTTTCTTAGATCCCTTTTGATAGATAGTACCACTGTAGACAGAGGACATGTCTCACAAGCTACAGATTTGTAGATGTTTTCACCTAGTCATCTAGCCATTACAATCCTGCCTTTGTCAAACTGTCTCAAATCCTTTTGTTTGCTTTTAACTATTGGCTTTGAAGACAAAATGTTCTCTAGCTGCCCAATACACACCACCCACTAACAGGTGCCACACTGTAGAGATAATAAGTGTTATCCACCATTTATTCACCCTTTCAGTGATTGTAATATTATTTTATATACCACAACCAATAGATGAAGATTTGAATTCGTCTGTGTTATTTGACAATGTGTGGTGGGATATCTTTTCAGTTTCTAATAAGCCAAACAAGGTTCGCACTGCATGTACCTTTTGTCTCATTGTACTGTGATACAGGGGAAGTCTATAGTATCAAACCTGACTTCAACTAATTCACTTAGTGCTCCAGTTAGCAGAGAGAAAGTGAATCATTGTGCGAGCTACAATAGCCCATTACCTGTGAGTTAGCTCCATCAGTCCACGACACCTCCTCCCCATCCTCCCCCCCAGCGTGGAGAACGAGTTAGGCACTGAATGCCAGACAGCAAGTAATGAGCAGGCCGCAAGCCCATTTGTGCTGGGAGAGAATAGGTCCCTAATGAACCACTGAAGACACTTAGGTCCACTGAGTCAGGACTGAAATGTGCAGCTGATGGCCAATAGGAGCTTGTGCCAATTCCACCAGAAAAAAAGGGGGAAAAAGTGACATGAATTTGGAAGATAAAACTTTCTTCGTAGATTTTGTATGTTCGCCAAAGACTGATGATGTGTCAGCCACAGACCAGCTGGGAAAAACTTTATGGTTACAAAAATATGCCTTCTTCATCCCCGTGATGACATACTCAGTCTCTTTTTATTCACCGTGTCAGGCAATGCTATCAAACCAATCCAGGCCATTTGTTTCTTGTTTTTTTAGGACGACACAAGCTCTTCTCCTGGAGTAAAATCTTTGGGTGCGTGAGGAATGAATTCTCAGTTGCAACATAAGTCTAAGCCACGCCACTATTTTGTATTTTGAAATACGAGAAGATAACTTCCTCATTGCACTTTCTTAGTCGCAGCAGAAAAACTGCACTTCCAGCATTTTTCGTCGAGGGCGTCAAGCTCTCCCCACTGCACCTCACGGAAAAGGTCAAAGCGTCTTTGCTTTAAGAAATCATAAAAAGTCATAAAAAGAAAACATCTCAATGTCAAAGATTTAAAACACTGTAAAAACTAAACTCAAATGGCTTCCCATGAAAAGTAGGCCACCGCTTATACAGCGAGAGCATCTGTATAACTAGAAAAACAGTCTCTGTAGACCTCTCTAAACAGTCTCTAAACAGGGAGGTTTATGACTCCCAGACTACAGGCATGTTATATTGGGGAGTGCCCTCATTTGAACTGCTGTTTGGCCTAATGAAGCCTTTGTTGAGAAAAAAGAATTACAAGCCTACAGCTTGGTGACAGACGGTAGTAATTCCCTCAACGGTAATGAAAGGATAGGAGAAGTGGAGACACCCACCCAGTGCGTGGACGGCCAGCATTGGAAGCAGCAGGAGGCCTAGCATGATGCTTCAGGATGGATTCAAACAGCGGGTTCACGTCTTCAGACACAGCACTGCAGAGGGGGGGGGGGAAAACTGAGATTCAATACGAGAAATGTTGAAATAATTAGGACAATACAGTAGCATGGCAATATGGTAAGAAGTGTGGTGCAGAGTGTGATCCAGGGCAAGATTTAGCAAAGAAACATCTATAGGTACTATGAGCTATGACTACAAGCCCTTAATGGAAAATGAGAGCTTTAATGTTGACATGTATTTATGATTGAGACTTTTATTTTGAAGGATAAAGGGAAGTTCTTTTTGAGCTTTTTCCCCGATAGTCTCATCGCCTATCTTGCTGAAACACTTGGTTACATGAAGAAGTCTCTATACGGCTTCGAAATGATTTATCTGGTAGCACATTAGGCACTTTCTAAAAGACAAGCAAGCACTGTGAGAACATGATTACCATTAGCTGCTAACAAAGCTAAAGCTAGCTGCTAACTTTGCATTGGTGCTGAACAAAGGGGCTTTATCACTGTTTCAAAGAGTCTGACCTATAATTAATTATATAAGTTAAAAGCCTAAAAACTGCCCAAAACTGAACGTTAAGTATTTAAAGATGAAATTTAGATTTAAGAAACCTTACTCTACTTATAAATACACAAAAATGGGTCACCTCAGAATTACACAAGCACTGATAACACAAACATAATAGTGAAACATAGACCACACCGACTTCTGAAGCCTAAAATCAAATTTGTTTATTTCCCCCCAAAAATACTAAGATTTTGTCATACAAAAAATTGGATGCATCGTTAGTCCATGGAGGATATGGAAAGCCTATGGTGCTGTACCACCCAGTATGAACATCTTTGAAGACTGAAATTGTTTTTCTGAAGAAAAAGATCTGAAGGTTTCTCTGAAGGTGACTACCTCAGCTTGTTTTTCTCTGGCTTCCTTTAGGGTTTTCCTTTTTCTTTTAGTAGAAAAAAGCTGTAATGACAAATGGGGACTTCCAAAGTTGAGTGGAAACAGTCAAGTCATACTCTCTGCTTTACAAGTAAAAAAAACACACACACACTACTTTAGAAGGAAACAGAGATAGAAAAGGCTATCTTCCCTCTTCTCTACCCTCAAATGTATTCAATATTTATGTGATATCCATTTCTGCTACACTGGTAGAGGCCACTGTTTGTCTATAAAATACTATGAGAAAATCTTCACTGTGATTTTTCTTTTCTCCCCGAGATAAGAGGTCATCATTTAACAAAGAGAGAGCAAAAACACTGTGGATATCTCAGTTGTTCTTCTTTCTCAAGTGCATTACATTGTACAGGTACATCTCAAATAAAATGAGGAAATTATGACTCCCAATTTTTTTCTGTCACTCCTTTCAGATATTAAAACTCATAAATTACATAGCTTCATTGCGCATGGAGCGAAATATTTGCAGACTTTATTTCTTGTAATTTTTATGATTATGGCTCTCAGATAATGAAAACCCAAAAATCAGTCTCTCAGAAAATTAGAATCGTCCCCAACATCAATAAAAAGGACATTTAAGGCTTCTGAAAAGTATTTTCATTTTTATGTACTTAGTATTTGGTTGAGCCAAATAATTCCTGCATGACTTGCAGGAATTACAAATTCAATGTGGCGTGGCCTAGAGGAGATCGCCCTGACTGTGCTGAGGTGTTCAGGAATTCCCGGCGGCTATGACAGTGACCTGACCTCGCTCCTCTTCCTTTTGACAATGAGTCAGGAATAAAATTTCTTATCTAAATGTCAACATGTTACAATTACCGTACAATTTTAAAAGATTTTTTAAAATCTTTTGTAAAAATGGAAAGAATATACACCGTGTTCCAAATTATTATGCAAGTGATATTTTCTCAGATTTTCTTAAATGCAAATGATGCTCAGTATAAGTTTCAAGTCATGAACTGTTACAGTATAAATCAAATTTTACTGAACAAAGCTCCCCATGAGAACAGTATTTTTTTTTTCAAAAATAAGAAACTCAAAATGCACTGTTCCAAATTATTATGCACAGCAGATTTTCTAAACATTTTATAGATTATAAAGAACTGCAAACAGTCATTCTTTGAATGTGCAGCATTAAATGGTCACATGTACTAAAATCAAAGCTATTTCAATCAAACAGAGTTACATGTTAACATTGAACCCCTTCTTTGATATCACAGCACAATTCTTGCATCCATTGAACTTGTGAGTTTGTGGAAAGTTTCTGCTTGAATTTCTTTGCAGGATGTCAGAATATCTTCCCAGAGCTGCTGGTTTGATATGAACTGCATTCCACCCTCAGATCTTCTGCTTGAGGAAACTCCAAAGGTTCTCAATAGGGTTGAGGTCAGAGGAGGATGGTAACCACACCATGAGTTTCTCCCCTTTTATGCCCATAGCAGCCAATGACACAGTGGTATTCCTTGCAGCATGAGATGGTGCATTGTCATGATGAAGATGATTTTGCTACGGAAGGTGCATCTCTTGTTTTTGAACCATGAAAGAAAGTGATCAGTCAGAAAGTCCGTATACTTTGCTGAGGTTATTTTCACACCTTCAGGGACTCTGAAGGGTTCGACCAATGATTCTCTCCCCATGGTTTCGGCCCACAGCATGACTCCACCACCTCCTTGCTGACGTCACAGCCGTGTTGGGACGTGGTGGTCATCCACCACCAATCCACTACTGCGTCCATCTGGACCATCCAGGGTTGCACAGCAGTCATCAGTGAACAAGTCTGTTTGAAAATTAATCGTCATGAACGGCTGGGCCCACTGCCACCGTTTCTGCTTGTGAGCTCTGGTTAGTGGTGGCTGAATAGCAGGTTCATGCACCACAAGCCTCTGGAGGATCCTCCACCTTGAGGTTCCAGAGGCACCAGCAGCTTCAAATAACTGTTTGCTGCTTTGTAAGGACATTTTAACAGCTGCTCTCTTAATCCAATGAATGTGTCTAACAGAAACCTTCCTCATTCTGCCTTTATCTGTACAAACCCATCTTTGTTCTGAATCAGCCACAAATCTCTTCACAGTACGATGATAACGCTTCAATTTTCATTAAATATCTAATGTTTTCATACCTTGTCATACGGCACTACACTATCTGATGATTTTCATCAGCAGAGATCCTTTCTCTTTCCCATATGAAACCTGTGGCCTGCTTAATAATGTGGAACATCCTTCTTAAGTAGATTTCCTTTAATTGAGCTCACCAGACAAAGTAATCAACCCAGGCCTTAATTATAGTGATTCAAAGAGCCCTGACACACAATACCATCTATAAATTTAATAACACAACAAAAACTTTCATCTTTATGACACTTAAATCCAATTTGCATAATAATTTGGAACACGGTGTAAATACACTCGTCCTTAACATGCATTCAAGATTGATTTTGAACTTTTAAAGATGCATTTTAAATGTTTTTTTCATCAAAGTGTGATTATAAAGAGCACAACTTCAACACATTTTAAAAACATGAATTTGGGGTACAAGTGTTAATTAAATGTAAGTTTTCTCTAGAGGGGATGTGGAAATTATTGTAGATCCAAAAATATTTTTAAAAATTTGCAGGTTTGCCTTATTAAAATAAGGGCAATCCAGTCTGTTTTTTCTTTTAGGCTCAATTTAAAAAGGAGGGGAAGGAAATGTCTATTCTCAGCTATAAGAACAGGATTTGGTTTACTTTCTTTGAAGATGCTTGCTGTATTCATCCAGGTTTAATAAATTAATTAAAAGCACACTGGAATCCACAAAAGTCTGTTCTAACATAAAACTCACTGGATAAGATGTTGGGCTATTTACTACAAACTAAAAGAGAATGGAACACCTTGGACAGCCGTAGGACAGCTTAATAAAAATGAAAAAAAAGACTAAACACAAATCGTTTGATTTTATCTCCAAGAGGTTTTAACTTGGACAGAACAGAGTGGGCCAGCACAGAAGAGATCACAAAATATAATTGAAGAAAGTTTAGAAATAGATAAAACGAGCTGACATTAAACTTCTAGACCCCAACTTTATTAAAGGTTTTTGGGTTCACCTGAAAACTGAGTGAGTCAGGAAAGAAATCAAATGAAATACGTAGGCAGAATCACACAAGGACATTGTTAGTGGGAGCAAAAAGCATTTGGCTTGCAGCATTAACACAAATACATTTCTTTAATTTCTTTGTACATAAAGAATTACATGTCAGCTTGTTTCGTATAAGATGAGAGCCACCCAGCAGCTGCTATAAGCACTGTCTGCTTGGGATGGTGCCCAACGCGCTGCCTGGTGGATATTCCGCTTATCAGCTATTATGGCTTGGTGCTATGAATCATTTCAGCTCTGTAGCTCCACCCCATGGTTCACCCAAAGGATTTTCCATGCGTCTCTTTTTATAGCTTCAGCAGAAAGGATGTGGGCTGAAATTTGGGCTCGGCATTCAGTTTCCATCACAGCTTTGCTTGCCGTTTGTTCAACAAAGGCCCAGACAGAAGGACAAGTAGAAATGTTTGTAAGATTAAAAAAAAAAAAAAAAACTCCACCACAGAGAGGTTGGAAAAGGTTCATTGAGCTGAGATTCAGAAGAGGGAATAAACAGTCAATGACAGAAAAGGGCAGATGCATACCACAATTATCCTGAGCAGAAATCTGCCAGCAGCACGAACCACAGAGTCTGACTCAGGCTGGCCAGACAGCAGGAAGCCAACAAAGGGGTTTTCACTGAATGAGTCAAGCACTTTGCGTCTTTGCCGCCACCTTACCAGCGTGCGTCCTCTATCCTCCCTTTCATTTCACCACTCACCTCAGTGGAAGTGATTAAAAATAGCTGAATCAACTCACACAAGTGGAAAACTCGAAGAAAATCAGGTCAGTATTTAGGATCAGGGAAGATAGTCGCAATCGCTGCTGTACGCCGATGTGTCAAAACCATGACCAGCTTGCAGGGATGTTACCGGCGGTAGCTTATAATGGAGCCATTTAAAGCCCATTACGTCTGAGAGGAAAGAAGTCGCTGGAAGACTGTGACATCCTGAAAGTGTGGCTTCCTTTCCGAGAATGGCTGTCAGCGCATGAGTCATAATCATCCATGTATTTCATTTTGTCACAATGTAAAGGACTATTAAACTTTATATGGAGGTCAAAAAAAGACAAACGCTTTTTGGGGGAGTTTACACAGATCATTAAGATTTAAAGTAATGCCGTGTCACCCCAGTAGGCTTTAGGGAAATTTCGCTGAGGGCTAGGTATCTTCCAACAGTTTGGTATCTATGCTTCTCTTTAGTCCACTCCTTTTTTTCCCCCCAATACAGACATAATGAATATGGCTTGCGTTCAGGGCAGTGGCATATGAGTTGCATCACAGCCAAGCTCCTTAAACTGTTCAAAACTATTGACCCTGTGAAGACACGGACACTTCTAACCCGCAAAACGAGCACTTTAAACTGGCACCAACATTTAATGAGCCCTCAGGATGACTCAGGTCATTTGGTATATTACTTTGTCAGATTATACATTAGGCCATCAAAATGAAAGGAAGAGCTCCATAAATTTGAAAGGAGTATCTAATCGGAAGAGTTGCGCAACAAAGAAAACTTTAAATAAAGCTACGCAAAGGAGGGGAGTTTATATTTAGCACAAATGGATTACTGTTGATCGAGTCTATCATAGAGCTAATTGGTTGATCACAGACTGAAACATTGTAATTTTTAAACTGTGTTTTTTCCCCAAATACAGTTTGAGAGCCATTGCTGCAGTGATTTTAAGAGTACATGGACCGAGGCCTTTCTTGTGTTTTGTTGGTTTCACGCTGTAAAACTTATTATTTTCCATATGCTTCTGTGTGTGTGTGCATAAATATACTATTGTTGCCTTAAGAAGTAATCATACATACATAATATATCATTGAAAATGTGCACAATTCGTCAAGTTAAAGGTAAAATCTTCTTCTGTATGTAATAGAGCAAAACAAAGTAGGCAATATCGGTGAAAATCGATAAATCGGTACCGGTTTCCTTAATTTTACGATACTTACATGTGAAACCAATCTTATGCCCCGGTCTTATCTACCTCCGCACAGGTATGAAAATCAACCAATTTAGAAACTTTTTAGACAAAAAAATCTGCATTGGTCAAATCTGGAATCAGCAGATCAGGCAT
Organism: Xiphophorus couchianus; assembly: GCF_001444195.1. Classification (NCBI taxonomy): domain Eukaryota; kingdom Metazoa; phylum Chordata; class Actinopteri; order Cyprinodontiformes; family Poeciliidae; genus Xiphophorus; species Xiphophorus couchianus. Next base: position 26,898,609 of record NC_040231.1, on the reverse strand, counting down.
TTTAATGATTGGTGATTGGCAAGAGAACAGAAAACTGCAATTGGTGCAACCCTAGTAAAAAATTATTCATGTACTGACCCTCTTCTAATGTCATACCCCTAAATGAAATCTAGTCAGATGAACTGCCTTCAGAAATCACAGAAATAGTGAAGAGATGGTGCTTAAAAGCTTCAGGAACGGCTCAAGGATGAAAAATTAACAATAACCAAAGCAGGATAGACTCATAAAACAGCAACCCAAACGTCGACATTTCATAAAGCGGGGTATCATCATCTAATTAAACTGCCAGGCTGAAGAGAATGAGAATTATTTTAAGAAACAGACAAGACAGCTTTGGAAGCTCTAGAGGAGTTGCTCAGATCCACTGCTCAGGTGGGAAATATCAGCTGTGCAATCAACAAGCCATTGAAAGAAAGACAGGAGAAGTCACAAGCCACAAAGAAAATGTAAAGGAAGGGGAAAGTTAACTTCTTGGTAAACATGAAAAAGATTATATTTATGGGTAGTTTTTCTTCAGCAGGGACACCAAAAGCAGTCAAAGTAGGATGGATAATGGACAAAGGTAGTAAAGGGGAAAAGACCTCAGACAATGAACCTAAACATAAAGCTATAGGAATGGTTTAGATACATGGTTCTCAAACAGTGGTACAGTATACTTACCACTGGTGACTTTTAGTGTATGTCTTTGTATCAGATATTTAATTTCAAGCTCATAAGCCATGAAACAGAAAATAGGTAAATAATCGAAACCCAATGATCTTTACTTCACACACAAATAAAGTACAGTGGAGAATATGTTAAGAAGAGATGATCAGAAGCAGTAATAAGTGTCAGTATAAGGGGCAACAGCACCAAAAATATTTTAACCATGTCCTAGTTGCCAGCAATCACAAAGATTTGCCGATGCCTAACACAATGACCAGACTAATTAAGCACAGGTTGCATCTGTTTATTTGTGTGAAAGAGTCCCTGAGGTACAAACTCCCAGAAGTTCAAATAAATGCTTGTTATCACTCCTTCCCCAACGTTTTAAACACTTGGCAGCCATATTGAATTTTGAGATCAAAGTTATTGAGTATTCTCTTCACTGTAGGTAACTGAATAATTTAGTAATTAGCGAGGTTATGAAAAGTATGAGAACCACTGGTTTTGATCAGTATATATACACAAGTACATGCTGTGTGTGTCTGTTTTGGATAAGGTAGTGTTATACTGTAGCCAAGAGCCTTACTTCCTAATTTACAAAGAATCACAGCAAAGATTAAAAAAAAATACTCAAATAACTATTTAAAAAATGGGTTCAACTTTAACAGCATGCCGACTATTAACCAAAGAGATCATATCATAAGCAGGTGTTACTGATCACATGAATGCTTTCTTTTTATTTGACCTATTTTTTGGTATATTCCATTAAAATAAAAAAAAACATATTTCCCAAGAGAGACCCGGCAGAGACAGGCAGCAGAGCAGCAACTAGTTAGCAGGAGTTCACCAATAAATCGGCCAGTCGATACATCTTTCCCAATGACAGAACCACCCACCAGTTCACGACTGCATGCGTGTTTAACAATAGTCATCTCAATGTTGTCAACCTATTGACTTTGTCGATATATTTAGCAACATTTCAGAACCAGTCAAAATCGGAGTCGGCAGGTCAGGATTTTAAAGATCGACCAGAAAACTACAATCGGTTCACCCCTACTAGTGCTGTTTTAAATTGAGAATAGCATGAAAGTTCTTGACTTTTGCCAACTATTTTATGTGTATCTTTCTGTACACATAAAGACACAGTATATGCCTTTTTTATGTACAACATAAAAATAAAAATCAACATTTGTCATAATAGTTCTATTAAGAAAGCAGTCTGGTTGATAGATCTGTATAACTACTCACAACACATTTTTGTTCTTCCTTAACAAGCATGTAAACATTTGGTGTTGCAAGACTGATAATTGCTTACACAGCACATGGGGGGAAAATTAAGTCACATGTTTTTCTGTTATACATATTAGTAACAAGTGAAAATACTTGTTGAGGGAGTGTCTGGAATGTTCTAACCACTGCCTGAATTAAATGGGGAATTAAGGAATTGGTAGAGAAAAGAATGCTAGTGGTATGAGTGAGTTAAAGGGTAAAGAAAAATGGGACTCAGCCTGAAGAGACGAGGAAATAGAAACTACAATTGCTCCAGTTCATCAATGGTTTTGCTCAGCATCTCTTTAAACTACCTTCCTTATCTTTTCATTTATCCTCTGGGTTTCATGTCTCTTTTTATCGTTTGTATCCCTTTCTCTATGTGTTTGCTTGTTCACGAATAAACAGTTTTCTTTTTGATTTTGTCGCGTCTTGCTTTTTAAGAAAATCTTTTTTGTTGTTGTTGTTGTTGCTGCCTTAATACAACCTTTTTGTTGATAAATGCAGTGGGTAGTTTTTGCCGAACGGGGGCGCAGCGTGTTCTAGTTAACGTTAGCTTATTAGCTCTTTTTAAACAGTATCCTGTGCTTTGAACTTTGTTTGAAGTGGGAAAAAAAAAACCCGGACTAAGCCTGGCTTTGTAGCCTGTGAATAGAGCTACTGAGGTTATGAGAGGCTCCGTCTTTCTTCAAGTTTTCACGGTCCCATTTGCTCCACAGCCGGCGCTGCGTTTACTTCCAAAATAACCAAAGTTTACGGTTATTTATTGTGTGTCTTAAGCAAATAGGGGGTGGGGGGGGGGGGGGGGGGGGGTAAACTCCCTGTTCGTTTGTTTTTATTTAGCTCGCGCACATTTCATGCGTGGTGTTTTAGAAAGACGAAAGTTAAAACTCACCGGCCGTCCAGCGGTGGTGGCTCTCTCCTCTGCCCAAACGATGTTATTTTCCAGAGCAGTTCATTCCTCTCACAACAAAGCACCGCTAGAAAACGCAGCCCGCGCACTTTGACTTGGACGGCAGATAAAATTACAGGGGTTTTTACCTGTCGGGTTGTTTCATTGATTTGGGGGGCTTCTCTTGGAAGAAACCACTCCTTGCTGCTTTGTCCAGCGGTGATGTCATGCGGAGGCTCCGCTGTACCGACACCCCTTCACTCGTTAACCGTTTAGTGAACACAGCCTGCAAGGCAGCAGGTCTAAAAGAAACAAGACATTCATTAAAATTAACGACAATTACAGATAGATAAAGCCATGCAAAATCATCATGTTAGTGAATTTATAATTCACTAATAAATTCACTCAAGCCATGTGTGTGATACGGAATGCAGCAACATTTGTAAACTTAAAAAAAAATAAATAAATAAATGCACGTTTAAATATATGTATATGTATTCCAGTTTTATTGAAATGACGGGATGTTTCTCTCTAGTACAGTAGAGTGTAATGAATTATTAATTTGCAATTATAAAATGGGGCTGCACAGTGGCGCAGTTGGTAGCACTGTTGCCTTGCAGCAAGAAGGTCCTGGGTTCGATTCCCGGCCGGGGTCTTTCTGCATGGAGTTTGCATGTTCTCCCTGTGCATGCGTGGGTTCTCTCCGGGTACTCCGGCTTCCTCCCACAGTCCAAAAACATGACTGTCAGGTCAATTGGTTTCTCTAAATTCTCCCTAGGTGTGAGTGTGTGTGTGCATGGTTGTTTGTCCTGTATGTCTCTGTGTTGCCCTGCGACAGACTGGCGACCTGTCCAGGGTGTACCCCGCCTCTCGCCCGGAACGTGGCTGGAGATAGGCACCAGCAACCCTCCCGACCCCATTAGGGACAAGGGTGAACAGAAAATGGATGGATGGAATTATAAAATGCACGTTTATGTCCTAATGTAACCAATGTTACATTTGGAGGTGTTTAAATAATCTCGCGTTGATTTAATATATAACAGTACCGGCTCAGATATAATAAAAATATTACTTTATTACTGAATCATAAATACAGGACACACTTAGTTAAATTCCCTTGTCTGTATTTTTTTTTAGTTATCATCTGAAATAATCTTTACAATATTCCTTTTTGTAATATTGCTTTATGATATTACCTTAAATAATACAATTTTAAATTACCATAATACAATTATAATTCAATTCTGTGTGACTGAAAATAAAGAAGCACTTGTTCTTTTAAAGTACTTTGAAACGGGATTTGTTGTGAATTGGTGCTCCTGAATTGAACATTTTAAAATAATACAAACAAAATGAACAAAATTAGATTCATAACACCACGTAAAAAGAATAATTTAAATCTAGATAGATAGATAGATAGATAGATAGATAGATAGATAGATAGATAGATAGATAGATAGATTTTTGCGTTTCCAACGACGTAAATAGACTTTCCTTTGTTCACGTGGCCGAAGGGAACGTAGCACAGGTCACGTGGCAGAAACCCGGAAGTAAGTGTCTGTAAACAAGAAAACGGGTGAGTGTGCATTTGTTTCACTGTAGCTCACAGATGTAGATTTAAAAGCCGCTGTGCATGACTTGTGATGATCTGTTATAAACAGAAAAAAGCAAAAAACAAATCATACCTTACGAAACCTTCATTTGTACGTCTTAAAATCGTTTCTTTATGTAGCGCCTAAGCATCAGCTAGCATCAGTGGTTCAGCTGTTTTGCTAGCACAACTTTTCATTTATAAATGAACAGTTTAGTCAAAAGCAATGCGAAATGGCAACGTTTTACTTTGCTCTGACAGCCATTCAGGTTGCCAGAGCAACCTGAATGGTTAAATATAGGATTATCTGATGTGTCTTCAGAGCTTGTCATCTGCTAATCTGCGTTGTGGTTGTATTTTGGGTTACAGCCGTGCAGGTCAAAAAGATGACCTCTTCAAATTGGCACCTGTCGTTAAAACTGGTGGATCAGCCCAAATCCACCTTCCACTTTCCGGAGATGATGCCCGGGGACGTCCCACCAGGAGGATACAGAGTGGCCACGTTAAAGCAGCTCGTAGCAGCCCAGCTTCCAGACTCGGTCCCAGATCCTGAGCTAATAGGTCTGTCAGTAGAATGAATAAATAAACTGTGAATATCTTCGTTTTCTGCGCTTCCCTGACCGGAAGTAAGGGTTTACAACACTATCGCATGTGTGAATTACACCTAAAGTGTCCCGTCTGTCCAGAGCTGGTTCATTGCGGGAGGAAACTGAAGGATGATCTTACACTGGATGCATGTGGAGTTCAGCCAGGTTCCACCTTACACATTCTCAAGAAGACGTGGCCGGAGCCAGAGGGCAATCCAGGTCTGTGGATATTGCGTCGATAATGAACAGTGTCTAATCCCTATTGTAAATTACACAGAAGATCTGATTGTGAAGGTGTGTGTGTGTGTGTGATCTCTTCTACAGAGCCTGTTAACAGAGCAACAGCAGCCAGAGAGTTTAGAGTGTTTCACGCTGCACTTCATTCACTCAACTCTGCCTATAGAGACTCGGTGAGTAGATTTCCACAAATACTGCATCAGCTACATGTTTTTTGTCCCGATATTTCATTTTGGTTTTTCTACTGAGGTTTCATGTAATGGAGTAACAAAAAGGAGCGCATAATTGCAAAATGAAAGAAAAACAAATGCAATGCTATATATTTTTAAATGTTCCACGAATAAAACAAAAAGCAATTGTGGTTTAACTTTGAATTTAGCGCCATTTACTCCAGTACCCTTTAATTAAGCGTCTTACTTGTTCGTAATTTGATCTAAATATAAAATAGAGCTATTTGGTGAAGAAGAATGGGCAAAAACTCCCATCCCTTTTGCTAATCTATCACAAAACATCCTTATATTAAATGTTGAATATTAGCTGATGTTGATGTCTGTTTCTTTTCTTCTGCTCTGAGGTTTATAAAATGCTGACAAACAAAGAGTCTCTGGATCAGATCATCGTAGCCACTCCCGGGCTCAGGTCGGACCCGGTTGGTCTAGGTAAGACTCAGCAGAACGCCACAAGACATTTATAGCTCTGCATCTTATCGCAACTTGTAACATGTCCCCTTTAAACATTCAGGAGTGCTTCAAGACAAAGATCTCTTTGTACAGTTCACCGACCCCAACATGCTGGACATGTGAGTATGACTCTTAGCTTTATTTTTATTTTTTTCCAGGTGTCATGTGACAAATAATATGACACTCGCCGTGCTATTTCTGCTGCAGATTAATCAGTTCACATCCGGCCCTGGTCAACGCCATCATCCTGGTCCTGCATTCGGTGGCCGGCAGTATGCCAGCCCAGTCCAGTGCCGGCTCCTCCCGAAATGTTTCTGCCAATTCTTACAGTGATATGCCAGGTGAGCCATGAGATTGATATGTGTAAAAAAATATATATATCTTTTTTTTTTCTTAATGAATACAGTAACGTTTTCACTGAAAGCTAATAATTGTTGTGTATGTTGAAGTAGTCTAGAATTAGCAAGGCTGCAGATAACGATTATTTTAGTAACCAGTTAGTCTGACGACTAATCGATTATTTGGATTTAAAAATTGGCGCATTCTGCTGGTTTTTCATTTAACCACTTCAGTCATCTTTATATAATATTAAAACTACATTGAAAGATTCAAATAAACAAAAAAATTCAATCCATTTTTTAATTTAGAAAATAAACATTTAATTGCCCAAAATCCAGTAACTCAGCGTGATTTAGTACACTTAAGCATTTTTTAGCAAAGGATACATCTGCAGTTAAATAATACTTCTGTAATAAAACTTTCAGTAATCGACTCGTCACGAATAATCCGATTAATCGTTTCATCCCTAAAAATGAGTCGGATCTCTTTTCTGGCAGGCGGCTTCATGTTCGAAGGCATGTCGGATGATGAGGAGGAATTCCACTCGGTAAGTCTTTTCTCACACCTCGTATAAAGACAAGATATTGTAATGGATACGGATGTGGGCTGATTATTCGAGCGTGTTTCAACAGGGGAGTCCGGCAGGTCCCTCCAGCCGAGCCGGGCTCCCAGCAGGAATGCGCCCTGTCTCTCTGGGCCACAGCGGAGCGACGGGGCCTCGGCCGATAACGCAGAGCGAGCTCGCGACGGCTCTGGCCCTGGCCAGCACACCCGACAGCAGCGCCGTTACCCCGACATCGGCGGGTCAGGTTAGACAGCGAAAACTTGACCTGGATTTACTGCCTCTTATTTATCAAGGGGAGAATACTCGTTCCTGCAAAAACCTGGCAGCTTTGCGACTCTGTTCTATCTTTTTCTTTGATTAAGATGGACCCCTCCAGTGGCGCAGCCCCGATGCCAGCTGGCACACCAGTCAGTAATGATCTCTTCAGCCAGGCTCTGCAGCAAGCTCTGCAGGCCACCAACATGTCTGCTCTACAGGTGAGCTAACCCACAGCGCGCTCATTTCTTCTAGGGGATAATGAGAAACAAAATGTTAACCAGGTGGCGTTTGGATAAAAGGTTAGTCTTTCTGAACACGTTTTTTTTTTTTTTCTCCTCTTGCTTTGCCAGGGCCGTTGGCAGTCCCAGCTGCAGCAGCTCAGGGACATGGGGATCCAGGATGAGGAGCTGATGCTGAGGGCGCTGCAGGCCACAGATGGCGATATCCAGGCTGCCTTGGAGCTCATATTTGCTGGAGGCCCCGGACTCTAAGCCCTTACCTCCCACCCGGACCCCCTACGGACAGAACCCATAGTAGAGGAGAGAGCAGGAAAACATCTGGCTCACCTGGCTGCCAGCAAATGAGGACATTTACGACTTGCACTGTGTGGTTGTTGTTGCACCATTTGGTTTTAATTAGCGGTTCAAATTACGCTCCACAGATTGTATAAACTGATGTTCGTGTTGATTTGATGGATCATTTCTACAAATGTGAGTGAGCTATAATAAAACTGTTTAAAACTATCTATGCCTTATCATATTTAAAGGATTTTATGTACATTTAATTTTTTTTTAAGCTTCGTATCATGTTTTTATGTTATGCTGTCATCAAGAACATACTTGGAGTGTTGCTTTGATTCTTTCTTGCATGTTGGAAGAATCTTTGAATCTCCCATGGCAACCATTCAGGGATGCCTAAACGCTATTTCCACAGAGCTCCTTCTTAGCGCTGCAGTCTCCAGATCAAGCAAGCTTCAGCCCCACACAGCTGCCTTCGCCCCCTGAGCCCTCTCCTCCCCATGACGTCAGAGAGGGTAGGAGCTTCTTAAAGGGACACTGCGAAGTCAAATGACTTCTGTTCTAATATATACATCATTTTTATAACAACTGAAGGTTATATAGTTACTTGAATGTGCTGTAAAATTGCACTGTGTGCCTGGAAAATACATAATACAGCCAAGCACCCCTTTAAATATCCTTGAGACTTTCTTTTTGTGTGGCCTTAAAGTCTTGAAAAGCAAATGACAGGCAGTATTAGGCATTTCTTTACAAAAATGTTTCATTATTCAACATATAGCAAAAAAAAAAAAAAAAAAAACCATGACCTGTTCATGTCCAGTTAAGGCCAAAATGATAGATATTCCTGGCAGATTTAGATTTATTTTCATTCAACCAAGTAATGTTTTTCTGGGCCAAAACACAGAAGACTTTTTAAAAAAAACAAAAAAAAAACAGTGATGTGTCAAGATGTTACTTGCTTCAATAATAAACCTATGTTTTCTTAAATGGAAAATGTTTGGTGCAGCAGCAAGTATGTTTGTGTTTTTTTTCTTTTCATTTTATATCATTTCATTATAACATCCAGCAGCTTCTTACTCAGGCTAATAAGGGTTTGATTACTGATTAATCAGAAGCTTGTAGATAACGTTCAATGTGCCATTTAACTTTAAAAATATATAAAAGTTGATTCCTCCCCCGCACCCACCAACCAAATAAACCGCTTTTTTCATTCTTGTATTATCTGTGACGAGATCTTATTCACTGATAAAAAAAAAAACACAGCTTGCAATAATTTCGGACTTCACTGTAGATTATAAAAGAAAATGGCAGCTAAGCCAAATTCTGGAACTGTGCTGGGAACACTGAACTGAATATTTGTGTAGTAGATCATTTATCGTAAATTCTCTTGTGATTCAACAGAAGTAAAATTATTTCAGCAGGTTGTTTATCTAACATTGCTTTTATAATAAGCTGTAATGTGTATTTCGTTGTGGTTTAAAAGATTTTTGTAAACGTCTTACACTTACGGTACATTGAGCTCAACATGACTTGAGTCCTAAAATGGATTCGCTCATGTTGTCCTCCAATATGTCCACTAGATGGCAGTATAGTACTTTACCCAATCTGGTCAGTCTTTGTCTCCGAAATTAGGAGAAACAACATCAGATATGCTGCGACAGACTGGCGACCTGTCCAGGGTGTACCCCGCCTCCCGCCTGGAACGTAGCTGGAGATAGGCACCAGCAACCCTCCCGACCCCATTAGGGACAAGGGTGCACAGAAAATGGATGGATGGATGGATGAACATCAGATATGATATTACAAGAAACATTTGCTAATTCACTGACTCTGATACGTCATGTTGGGAAATAATACATAATTTAGCCCTTTGGTGAGCAAAACATCCATCTGTCCATCCATCCATCTTCTTCCGCTTATCCGGGGTCGGGTCGCGGGGGTAGCAGCTTAAGAAGGGAGGCCCAGACTTCCCTCTCCCCGGCCACTTGTTCCAGCTCCTCTGAGGGAATCCCAAGGCGTTCCAAGGCCAGCCAAGAAATATAGTCCCTCCAGCGTGTCCTGGTTCTTCCCCGGGGCCTCCTCCCGGTGGGACGTGCCCGGAACACCTCACCAGGGAGGCGTCCAGGAGGCATCCTGACCAGATGCCCGAGCCATCTCAACTGGCTCCTCTCGAAGTGAAGGAGCGGCGGCTCTACTCTGAGTCCCTCCTGGTCCACTATTACACAGCTTCAATATCTCACATAATATCGCTACCAACATGCTCTACTTAACGCCCAAGTAATTAATCTGTTGTTTTACGGGTTTGTTTATTAAGGACGACTGTTGACAGATATGAGAGCAACAATGAGCATCTCCATTAATAAACAGCCATTGCTGCACTGGATTCTCTTTGACCTGCTTCAAAATAAATATTTACAACCACGCACAAACTAATTATACCTTAGCTCACTTGTAGCACACAAACAATATTTGATTTATTTCAAACAGGTTTTTAAAAACAAGAAAAAAAAATCATGTATACATAAACAAAATAATTGGCTTACCACTCCTTTTCTGTTTGAAAAGGAGTAGGAAGAGCACTTATTTAATCCCATCCCTTATCTCAATTTAATGACTTACTTACAATGCCCTAATTATCAAAAATTTGTAACTGAAACCATGTTTTAATATTCATGTTCCTGTTCGATATACTGTGCTAAAGAGCCAACAAATAAACCATATTACATGGACAAAATGGTTACAAACAAACTCATAAGACAAAAAAAAAAAATCTATGGAAACATAGTAGTAATAATGACAATTTAAATAACAATCGGACATACAGCCATAGAATAATTAGCAACTCCTTGCCAATGTACACAGATAAATTCTTCTTAATATCAAGGATATTTAACGTTGTCCTCGATTTTTTATTTAATCAAGGATAATGCTTAACTTTATCCTTGATGTTTAACATTATTGCCAATGTTGAGCAAATGTCAAAGTTCATCTCCAGAATAGTTTCCTTTTGCGTTAAACATTGGATGTAAAGTAAAACATTCCAGATACATAGCAATAATGACAATTTAACCTTAAACATCCAGGACAATGTTAAGTACTGGAAATAAAATTTTAAAAAAAATTGGGGACAGCGTTAAACATCCTGGACAACTTTAAAAACTGGAGATAACATTGAGGACAACATTGTCCCCGATGTTTAATATCGTCTCTTTTTCTGTCATCTCAAAAGAATCTTCATGTCGAATCTCCATATTCAAAGACAAACTCCCAGGATTTTCTGATTTTATTCATTTTTATTTTAACAAATTGTGAGATTATCGCAGCCTGTGGGTTTTTTTTTTCCCTAACTGGGAGCGAGAAAGAAAGCAACCTGTTGAATGTGACAGGTAGCCAATCAGAAAGCGCGGTGACGTAAGAACGGAAGGGAATCAAAAACAGTTGACATGGCAACTGAGAGTCCGGTGGACATCGGAGGTGATATGTGGAAATGTTTATTGCTATGTGTAAAGGTCATTTTTATACATGTTTATTATATGTGGCTATGTTTATTCAATTAAAAATGTTAACTACAAACAAAGATAACTCACCTCCAAATCACAGTGCAGCAAATAGAGCGGCTGCTCCCGCCGTCTTTTTATCAAACGGCTTTTCTTTTTTTATCGCTTAAAATGAATCCACAAACTATCACTGCTGCTCATCCGCCATCCGTGTTTGATTATTCTAAATTCATCTATGGTATGTTGGGGGGTTTACTGGATTTTCTTCTGGAATCGGGATGTTCGTGAGTGGAATCGGTTCATGTGGTGTGTTGCTCCTAACCACTGCCTTAACGCTCTCTGACTCTGGTCGCTATGGTAACATTTACATATCCCTTCAAAATAAGATACAGAATCAATGTTGGCGCGCAAGACGTAACCGAGAGAATCCGGTTAAAGGATTTTCAAAATAAACGATCCTCCAGACTTAAATAATAGATGAAACGGAAATATTTAATTATGTCTTGCGCGGCCCGGTGCCAATTGGTCCACGGACCTGTATCGGTCCGCGGCCCGGGGTTTGGGGGCCACTGGTTTAGATTACATTGGTAAGTGTTAGACCCTCCCATTAATTTGAGTTATTAAGAACACACCGGGTGATTGATGGAGGTTTATTGTTTTGGGCGAAATGTCCGGTGTGATGTAAAATGATTTTTTTGACCAATTTCTGAACTTGAAACGTCATTAAGTTAACTTTCGTTTTCAACTAAGTCGTAAGAGATTTTTTTGTAATTATTTTTGTTGTTATTTTTACAAGAAATGGTCCCGGATGACCGACCTATCTCTAAGGGAGAGCCCAGTTACCTTATAGAGGAAACCCATTTCCGCCACTTGCATCTGCGTGAGAAAAAGAGTTCTGAGAAAAATATACTGGATCAAAATGTCTTTAGACATAAAATGAGTGGAGAAAAAAATTAAAATAAAAGATTTTCCTCCTTTCCCTCAGAAAGTCGTGAACTGTTGTAGGTGTTTATTTAAAGCGTTGAAGTTTATTGATTACAATTTGATCTAACGTCATCATAACGCCGAAAAGTTTATTTATTTAACTATTTATTTGTTGTTTTTTTGAGTGGACATTGCAGCCAGTAAGAGCTCTGCATCAGTGCCGGTGCGATGATGCAGAGCCGGCGATTGATCGGTCCTCCTGCTGACAGGTGGCGCTGCTGAGCCGCGACGTCCCTACCGCAGAACGCCGGTGTCAGAAGGAGGAAACTGCAAACTGAAAGTGTTGGATCCAAGCCTGAGCAAAAGTACGCCAACTTTGAGGATTTCACTAAAGGTAATAATAAGTCGGTGCCTGCCTTTGCGTCTCAATATGTTAATTTTGACAACCGCCAGCATAGTTTTTCCGTAAATTACGCTTATACTGTAGACGTTTACACATTTAAAACAGCCAGTTAGCTGGCTAAGACATTAGCATGCTTCGATAATGCAGATTCATTCTGTTGCACTCGTTAGCTACTCGCTAGCTGCCAGTGGATGTTATAAGACGGTGTAGTTTTAAGTATATTTAACGTACTCAAGAGTCACAAGTGCACGTTTTTGTTTAAAAATATTAAAATATTACGTGTTTTTACTTCCTACATGCGCAATATCTGCAATATTAGATTAATGTTGAGGGATGTTTTAGCGTTCGCCATCATTTTTTGTCCCTGATCTGTGCTGCTTAAAACCTGTCCTGTTCTCTGTCCTGTTTTGTCAGGATATTTCCAGTGACCAGGAAAAATGGTTCGTAGCTACGTTGCTTTTTACATTCAAAATGTCACATATATGTAAAGCATATCTAATGAGTCTTTACTTATTTAATGAATGGTTGTCGTGGTTTAGTCACGCAGATATGACTCCCGGACAACCATCTTTTCACCTGAAGGCAAGTTGTGTTCCTTTTTTTGTAAAGGGTTTAGAATAGATTTATTGCAATTTATGATAATTATTGTGTTGATTGATGAGTTTTAGACCTAGTGGTATTTGTAGTATTTGATCCATCGATCACCAATCAGAGAAAAATTGACAACCCCAATCTCCTACCCATTGATTGATCTACTGATCAATCCACTCCTTATTGTTAGTGTATTCGGCTACTAAGGAAATTGTACAAAGAAATTATTTGTGTAAATTTCTGAACACTATTTTAAATATTAGAAACACAATATTCAGCACAGCAACAATCAAAGTTTTAATTATTTCTGTGTGGAAAATTTAGATTTGACTAGGACATTTTAGTTCTGGGGTCTTCCTTAACCTATCGTATGTTAGCTAGATGACCTAGAAACTCTGTTATGGAGTAGCTTTATCTCAGTATTTTAATGTAATTTACCCTATAATTTGCAGGGCGTCTGTACCAGGTGGAGTACGCCATGGAAGCAATCGGTCACGCCGGAACGTGCCTCGGGATTCTCGCAAATGACGGAGTGCTGTTAGCAGCTGAGAGACGCAACATCCACAAACTGCTTGATGAGGTTTTCTTCTCTGAGAAGATCTACAAGCTCAACGAGTAAGAAAAACACACTGACTCCCATTCTTACAAAAAAAAACAACTGCTAATTCTGTTTTTGTTTTTTTTATGGTTTTCTTGCAGGAAAGCTAATTATTTGTGTATTCTTTCAGGGATATGGCTTGTAGTGTTGCTGGGATCACATCAGATGCTAACGTACTCACAAATGAGCTGCGACTTATTGCACAGAGGTCAGCGTCGACCATAAAAAATGTTGCAAAGCTGCCAGTGATTGATTCAAAAAGCTGAATACTGAATAAGCTGCTTCTTTAATCGTACCTAACCTGTTTCAATTCTCTCCAGATATTTATTGCAGTACCAGGAGCCGATTCCTTGCGAACAGCTGGTCACAGCTCTGTGTGACATAAAGCAAGCCTACACACAGTTTGGAGGTGAGATATTCAGGTTACTGAAAGAGATGTGGATCTGACCCAGTATAAAGTTGACTTTAGTGAACTACTGGATCACCGGCGCTTGATGTCTCGACAGGTAAGAGACCGTTTGGCGTCTCTTTGCTGTACATGGGCTGGGACAAACACTACGGCTTCCAGTTATACCAGAGCGACCCAAGCGGTAACTACGGAGGCTGGAAGGCGACCTGTATCGGCAACAACAGTGCTGTAAGTTAAGCCTGTTGCAATAAATCAATTAATCTCGTGATAAATTTAAACAAGCTCAATAATTTCCACTTGCATGGTTTATTGATTTTTCTTTTCTTTTCTCTTTCTACCAAAAACTGGATGACAAAAGTCTTCGGTCTGGTTCATTGGTCTCAACTAACCCCTTTTTTGATGAACAATTTTGTTTTCAGAGACTTCATACTTCCTTTTATCTGTTGTTTTGTTCATTTATTTTGGATATTTAACATTTCTACCAGTTCCAGTGTTAAATCTTCATTAGAATTTAAAGTTTATTTATCTTTGAGAGGGCGTACTTGCATTATTTTTCCGCTACAATTACGTTACTTGAAGATGGATACAAAACCACAATGTTACTATTTATTGCAATAACTTCTAGGACAATTTATTGTCCAGTAAAATTTATCGTGACAAGTCTGCTGTAAGTCTGAAATTTCTGCTGAACGTCGATGAGAGGAGCAGAACCTCAGTTATAACCATCAGTGTTAGTGCACTAGTTGTATTTTAATTGTTGGTGATTAAATTCCTACGGATTTCCGTTATAAAGTGAAGGTTTCAGCTAGGGATGCAAGTCATCGATTAATGAGTTAATCTTACTTTGATTTTTATTGATCGACTAACTATTAATTGATTTTAAAAAAGCGTGTTTTCTCTTTTATCACTAGTTCTAGTGCCCAGAACTAGAGCGGATGTCGGTCCGCTCTTTGTCAAGCGGACCAACATCTTTCCATAACATAAATGGCTAAATGTTTTATACTCTGCTGACGCTGCTTTATTTAATTGTGTTTATCTTGGTTTCAGGCTGCTGTTTCTATGCTGAAGCAGGACTACAAAGAAGGAGAGATGACTCTGCCCTCTGCCCTGGCTTTGGCTGTCAAAGTCCTCAACAAAACAATGGACGTCAGCAAGCTCTCAGCAGAGAAAGGTGAGATCCAGAGACACTAACTCACTACTTATAACAGGTTTATTTAAAATTGGAATAAAATCCGATAAACTATGGAATTCATGAATAGAAAAATCCTCTGAACACCGTGACATAGCTCTTTGTCGCCCCGACTCTTGCAGTTGAGATCGCCACCCTGACGCGAGAAGATGGCAAAACAAGAATCAAGGTGCTGAAGCAGAAGGAAGTGGAGGTACTCATCAAAAAGCACGAGGCAGAAGAGGCCAAAGCCGAAAAGGACAAAAAGGAGAAGGAGCAGAAAGAGAAAGATAAATAAGAAGAAAGCAAAGAATGTTCCTCCATTGTCTCATCAAATCCTGTATTGTTTTTGTCTTTTACAATAAATGCTTGGAAATTAATAGATGTGTTTATATTTGAGCTGTTAGCTGAAACCCAGGAATCTGACGGTTGAAGTGTGGGGAAAACTATAATATATACACCACACACATCACACTTACTGGCTCCCCTGACTAGGGCTTGTAATACATGAAATGTTACCAAAAGCAATATCAGGCACTGATTGTTCTTTTTTTTTAATGAAAAGCCAATGTTTCGGAGTGCATTTCTATTTTGATATATATGTTGAGTTGTTGATGAAGCAAAATGAGTAATTTTAAGTTTATTTTAAAATTTTGATGATGCCAACCACTCCTGATATAAAAGCCCTCTGAGCATTTCGAAGGGAGACATGCCCTCAGTATCGCAGATAATCTGCCATACTCATTGTTGCTATTGTTATTTTATGCAATACCTAGGGAGAATTTAGAGAGACCAATTAACCTAACAGTCATGTTTTTGGACTGTGGGAGGAAGCCGGAGTACCCAGAGAGAACCCACGCATGCACAGGGAGAACATGCGGGAATTGAACCCAGGACCTTGTTGCTGCTAGGTAACAGTGCTACCAACTGCGCCACTGTGCAGCCCCCCTAAAAAAAGGTAGGCATTATTTTAAAAAAAATGTACATTGATTTTATTATTTTACGTCATTGACTACATTCAAGGTTTTTTTTTTTTTTTTTCTTTTCCATTTCAGTTTGAGATATTAAGACAATAGAATTCAAATTTGTCTGAAGATTTTCTACAGGCTTACCAGGGATGCTATTAAGCGTGAAAGATGGTGCATTCTTTTCTAACCTGGAGAGTTAAAAACAAATCTATGAACACATTCATTCCTCAAGAAAGAGAAACTGAGCATCACACAGCAACAACTTTACGAGTTTTTAAATCGAATATGCAGGTGAATACATTAAAAATAAAAAGCTAAGAAAGACAGAAACAATAACAAACAAGAAAAGACAGATGCTTTTTCTAAAAGATCCTAAAATCTCTCGTCTTCCCATTTTACAAAGGTTTTTTGTGAGACCATCTGTACGTCACATCCTCGAAAGCTTTCTTTTGTCGTTCACTACTACCACCACTTGGTGGCGATAGTGTTCGCATTATACCGCATTTGTAATTTCACCGTCTCGAAAAAAGTGGTTCTGATATGTTTTTTTGTTTTTTTTTCCAGATAACAGCAGATAAGAAATGCCAGTCGCCCGCCAGTCGCACACATCCCATCATTTCTGAGCAATAACGAGACCCCGAGAGAGAATAAGACCCACGTGTGCTGACAAACCACAGACGGCTGCAGGTGAATCAGAGGTTTTGGTTATTCTTAAACCAGCGTTGAATCTGAGGACGAGTTCTGAACTCAAATGTAACTTTGCGAGTCCTTTTGAGTCCAGAGCAGGTGGTAAATGTGACGGCAACCGTCTGTTTTATTGCTGAGCGGAGAAAACACGCAGTTACTCTGTAGGTGGCCGCGGCTGGACCGAAACCAGCTGCTGAGAGTGTTGAGTGTTGTCACTCCTTAGGTGAAACTGAAATATTGTAGTTCTTCGGCCTTCCTTTCTATTATTATTTGTTTTATTCCTAAAGCCACCTGAGCAAATTCTAGGGAGAAATAAAAATTTCTATTACGGCATTAGATATCCGCTTGGTAGTAAACCGAAGGATTTGTTTCACCACTGCTTTAGCGACATGGAGGCACAATTCCAGCTTGTAATAAAAATGTTCTTTTTAAACAGTTGAAACACTTTTTTAAAAACTGTTTTTCCTGAGAATTCTGCATTAAGTGAAATGAATTTTGTCGGCATTTATTAACCTCAGCTTCATTTTTTCAAAAATAATTTGGACTTGACCTCTGTTCCTGGCATGAGACACGTGCCTCTCAAGAGCTTTTTCTTCATTTATTTATGTGTTCTAACTATAATTTATGTCCATATTGACGCATAGGAGCGTAAATAACAATCCTGACAGAAATTCACGGGGTACATATTGCTATGGCAACATATTAGTTTGGTTTAAATGTAAAGCAACAGAATGACTCCTATTTTACTGGAAAGAGACTTTTTGATAAGTGAAGGAGAAAGAAGGGAGGTCAACTGCTTTGACCAATAGGATGAAGGTATAAAACATAGGCAGGCTTCGGACATCAGCGATAACGTAGTGGGAGGAGAAAACAGGGAGGTTCAAGACTTTCAGAAATAGGAAGAAGCTTCAGAAGGAAACTACAACATCAACTTCATGTAGAATGAACCCGAGGGAAATTGGCCCCCCACCTTCTTCAAAAAAGGGTGTCAGACGTTTGTGCTAAATTTTGTGCTGCTCTGTGCAGCTAAAATTTTCATTTGTGCCGCTATCATTCTAAAGATATTAAGAAATGTTTCTAGAGGTCATGAAAGGTCAACCAGACCCCTCCCCACCATCCCCCGCCTTCGAATCAGACAAAATTGCTGCCAATCAACTCAACTACGTTTGTGCTGGTTTGTGCAGCAAAAAGTTTTGTTTGTGCTGCTTTGGCTTTGAAGATATTAATGAAATTTTAAAGGTTATTTTGAATTTATAAATGTGTGTGTGTGGGGGGGGAGGGAGCTGGGAGGTGGGCCTTTAAACTTTAATTAATATCTTCAAAGCCAAATCAGCACAAGCAAAAGATTTTGCTGCACAAACCAGCACAAATGTAGTCGAGTTGATTGACACCAATTTTGTCTGATTTGCAGAAGGTGGGGGGGGCTGGATGACCTTTCATGACCTCTGGAAACAACATATCTTTAAAATGATGGTGGCACAAACAAAGATTTTTGCTGCACAAACGTAGCACAAACGTTTGACACCGTTTTTGTTTGAGTTGAAGAAGGTAACTACACTCAGGTTCAGAATGAAAGTAGAGTAAATCAGATTAGTGAGCTATTTGATCAGTAGTGTAATAAGCATGTCATAAAACCATTTTTCAAATGGAGGTTCTGCTAGTTAATTAATATTTAGCTAATGAAATAAATGCTAACAACGACTTGTGGAAGAAATTATGGCACCAACTGTTCGGTCAGCATTGTTTTTACACACATTTTTCAATTCCAAATTGTAGAAACGTGAATGCTTGTTGGCCATTTTCCATGGCATATTATGTAGGAGCAGCAGCCTATCTGAAGCTGAGAGGAAGCGGTTGGATAAGAAGGCCAGCTCTGTGCTGGGATGCCTCCTCAATACAGTTCAGGCAGTGGGAGACAGAAGACCTTGGGCTAAAATCAAATCACTGTTGGACAATGTCTCCCATCCCATACATAAATTGGATAACTCCTTCAGTGACAGATTTCTGCATCCTCTAGGAGCAGAAAGGAGTGTTTTCAAGGATCCCTACGCTGTGCAGCTGTGAGCAAGACACAGGCTAAAATGTTAAGATGGGTCCAAAACACATATCTTAAGAAAGAGTTTTCAAAGGTTTTATAGACAGGTGTATGGTGGCCCTCAAGCCACTTCAACAATTTGTTAAACACAACTACAAATTTTATAACTAAACAACATATTCAAAAATACGACAATAACTTAGCACAATAATAAATTAAGAAACAAATTGCAAAACTCAAAAGCGTTAACAAAACATAATAATTCTGCACACTAAGGTGTTTTCACGCCTCACATTTCCCTAGACTCGGTTCAGTTGGGGTCCAAAAATGTGCAACATTTTCAGCTACTACGGTTCAGTTTCACATTGCACTGTGTCAAACGCGCTAAACCCTTTGAAAGGTTTGTTCCCTTCATTGCCTGTAGTGGCGCTGACAACATAAAAACCTCTGAACAAGAAACTGAGCGCAACTTCCTCCTTCGCAAATACTAAACAAAAATGGAGTGGCGTCAGATTTTAACGATTGTAGGATTTCTCTCTTATGTTTGGTAAAAGACCATGAGTCATTTTCCTGCTAACGCTAGGCTTGCGTGTTTCTTTTCGTTGCATTTACCCAGAACACCCGGCGCTACAGTTCGCTTCCTGCTTTTGGAGCATTTTCCAGTCCGCTTGCATTCACATATGCATTTGAACTGCGCTAGATTTTTAGGCGGACCAGAGTTTGTTTGTGTTTTTTTTATGGTGCGCATCAGCATCAATTGGGCATTCACACATCCCCAAACTAACCGTGCTTTCTGGACAAACAAACTAGACTTTGACACCAGTCCTGTTTGGTTTGTTCCAGAGTTTGCAGAGTCTTCTCTGGAGGTTTTTGTGTAGCTCAATTCAGTGATTCTTGGTGCAGCGCCACAACAGGCGAAGGGGGGGAACAAGCTTTTCAGAGGGTTTAGTCTGTTTGACACAGTGCAGTTTGAAATTGAACCCCAGCAGCTGAAAATGTTGCCATGAACAGTCTACTGGACTATTAGGTATGAAAACGCCCAAATAGTTGCCCACTAATTGCTAATGCTTCAAAATTTTCTCCTTAGAAAGTTAATATCTCAGTTTTACATGATTAAATATTCAGGTCTAAAGTTCTGTTGACATATTGGACCAAAGAGTAAATTATCAGAGCCGACTCATTTAAAGGGCGTACTAAGTGAGGTCAGGGTGTTCACATGAGCTCTGGCAGCGTTCAGTGGGAGGATTATGGCATCTGAATGACTGGAGCCGCTCGCCGACCTCCTCCCCTCCCCGAGATCCTAAAACACTCCAAACTCTTGTTTTAAAAAAAATTATTATTATACATTCACAAATATATATATATATATGTATATATATATTTCACCCTTTTGGAAGGAGCCCTTCCGAAACCTCATTCCGCTCTCACAAATCTTCCCGAACAAGCGCGGACACTTTTGGGGATGAGTCCGTCCCGCCGCGATGAAGCGGATAGGAAGAGCAGGGGGGCGGCGGGGGGAGCAATCTGTTGCAGTGTAAACACAGCGCCAGAAAAGGCACTGGAATGTCTCTGCAGTGGGAGGTGGAGAACGAGGTCAGCCGGAGGCCAAGGCAGGTGGTATACATCAGAATCAAGGCTGACATCTCAGCATTAACTTATCCAAACAAGAGGCAGCCGGTATGTTATCCTGCGAGCGCTGGAGGAGGAGGAAGACGAGAGGGGGAGGAGGGAAGAAGACTGAATATAAAGAAGTAGAGGAGTTTCAAAGAGTTTCAAACTGACAGGAACAAGGGAGAACATCACTACAGGTCAGTAATCCCCCCCCCTTCACCCATCCTGTCCCCCACTGGGGAAATACACCAGTGTGTGGAGGAGGTGAAACACAACATGGAGACTTCTTAAAGGCCTTGATCGTCTTCCTGTCACCCATCCTCAAACTTTCAGCTGCAAATCTCTGGAAGTCAGTCAGCGATTATGTGTGTTGAGTTATCACATCATCAGCTAATGCCACTGCTGGCTATTTGGATTTATTTATATCTGTAATAAAGCTTCTGTTGTGCGCTGAGCACCACCGAGATACACTTGTTCCTTCATATCCACTCACTGGCCGTGATTTTTTGCCAAAAAAAACAACAACTCTTAAACGATGTGAAATTCTTATCATTCCTCTTCTTTTGTTCGACTATCGGTTTTATAATGCAGGCTTCACGCACGAAAGGTATTTCAACCTCAACATATTTTTTTTTCTACTTTTGTTTATGTTTCAGATCTGAAAATTACGGTATTGACTGAATATTTTTTTTAAAAATCTAAAGATAATGACTGAAAATTAAAAACCTTATTAAGGCTATGACTGGAAAAAAATTAAAATATGACTGAAAATAAATAAATATATATATATAAAGGCTGTAAAGAGGGAAAAAATATACTTCAACACATAAAACTATCCAGCCTGAAGTTGACCTTCAAATAAACTATTACAACTTCCTGTTACTTGTGTTTAAAGGGTTTTATGCTTAAATGTTGTCTTCATCTATGCATTACAAGTCTGATATGGAGAGCCTTTTTGTTTTCTTTGCAGCTTACTGTGAAAAATGGGTTCCTGAATCTGAATAGTGTGGAGGGAGTTCTATATTTCTCCAACAGTCTTTTGGGGTATATCTCCATTAGCTTTGAAAATATAAAAATTGTGTTTTCTTCTTCATGAGATTAGTAGGAGTGTATCTGCGTAGCAGTGTTGAAGTCTCGCCACATAATTCTACTGGAATTCTGTGGAAGCTGTAAAACATAAATATTCTTTCTTCTGAACCGGTCCGTTAAAGCCTTGGTTATATGTTTCAGGTCACTGTCCTGGTGGAAGGAGAGCATGCACATATTTCCACTTTTCAAAGGGTTTTCATCTATTGTGTTTCAGATTCCTCCATCTTGCCAGCCTCCTGGACTCTGTTGAAGCGAAGCATCCCCCCCCCCCCCAGCATGATGCTGCCACCACCATTTTTCACAGTGACGATCACGTGTTCAGACAAATGCAGCAAAGTCCTCCAGAGAGTTACGGAAAACATATTCACAAGGTTAGTCGGGAGAACTCGTTTTATTGGTCGGAGAATAGTAAAAAAAAAAATGTACAAAATTACGGTAAACAAAAGATTAGAGAGTGTGACTTAAGATAGGATTTAAAAGTTAATTTTTCAATATCAGTTCAGCTTATTATTGGTTATGACAACAGTCTGACATCGGCCAACAAGTGGAAGTGGACCGGGATGCTTTGGCATCCAACCGCATTGAATATGTAAATTCAGTCAAAAATCCTCTCAACTAAAAATTTGGATTGATTCAGTTTTGATATTAAACATGCATGATTGCAGTTGTTTTCAGTATGATAGCGCCGATGTTTTCCACAAATGAAAGTGTAATGTGAAAATGCACACGTAACGGACATCCTCATTCTCGAACATGATGCGTTTCCGAGTCGCATTAGAGAGATTTACGCGTCCAGATGGAGAAACGTCACCAGCTCCCAGGATCCCTCTCTGCATTACACTCCCCTTTGTTTATTTTCTTCTGTTCTAATTACGACTGGCTGCCGGAATAGTACAGTCTGAGGATAATGTTTCTTTTAAAAGTAGCTTGGCACAGAGTTCAAATAAAGTTTCAGTGCCTGAACCGTTTTGATTTGAGTGCAGACCAACTCTTAACAGAGAGGAGAGCAGGAACTGAATTTCTACAGGAAGGTGGAAATCAGCTTTTAAAATGTCACTATAGGATGTAAGCCTGTTTTTGCCAAGCAATGTAATGAGGTTTGCTGGATTGTTATTATCTGGAATTACGTATTTACAAAGTAGGGCCTATAATTTATAGACTTCAAGTTCACACCAGGTTAAAGAAACCTCTACAAAATAATGAGAATTTTAAAGTCTCCAAAGGAACTCACATTTAAATTTTTACATTTTACTCCTTGTCCATCTCACAATCAACTCCTATTTTTAGCCAAGGCCACTCACTGACTGGAGTACAAAATCCCGACCTCAGTGAGAATCGCATATTAAATAAACTTCTCATCCATGACACTCATTTTGCGAGCAGCCTGAAATCCCGGAGATTACAGACTCTGTGCTCCTCATCAGATCAAGACAGTTCTCCATAAATGGAGCCGAGTCGCAGTAAACAGTAATTACAAGCCGTGCTGCTGATATGACCTTTTATGGAGACGGGAAAATGAAGCTATTGTAGCAGACGGAGCGCGATTGTGGGGTTTGGTGAAGCTGAGAGTGGCACTGGCAGATTTCTGGCGGACTTGATATCGGACAAAGTCTTGAAATAAACCAGTGGTTGCTTTAGAGATTTAAATTTCCATTTCGTTCAGTTTATCACTTCACACCAAATGTAATCTCGATTCAGTTTGTGACGACAATCTGGTTCAGTGTACATGCAAAACCATACAGTCAGGTGCAAATTTTGTCTTTTTAATGTACACATTCAATTACAAATCTGTCCATTTTGATCCTAGATTAAACTGCAATGTAATCAAATTCACTGTAAAAGTGATCTTTCTGTGGAAGCCCATCCAGGAGCTTAAAGTCACTGACCTTGCAGCGATCTTTAACTTTTTGCAAGCATGTGGTGACAGTGGAAAGGAATAACTCCTTTTTTAACAGATAACAGATTTGAATGGATCTTTGCTTTCTGATGGCACACCCTATGTTCTCAGTGGCAATACATGCTTAACAACTTCTTTTCACAAAGTGTGTCTCCACATTATTATTTCCCTTCTTGTACTAAATTAAAATAATGACTTGTGGAAAGGTACTGTAATAAAAATGCTATAAACCTGAGTTGGAGCAGTCTTTATTGTTTTATGTGTTTTAAAATACAACTTGTTCTTTATTCTTTTTGTGAAAAAAAACCTAAAATATGATTTCATTTGGCATGTAAGTCACTGTAAAGCAAGTCAAATGTGGACGTAGCAAAACATATGGATTAATAGGAAAGTGGATTGTTCAACACTGAACAGCAAATTTGATGTTTTCACAAACAGAATAAAAAGTTTCACAAATCTGTTTAAAATCTGTTTAGTGTAGAATAATCCAGTACAGGTTTGACTAATGTCAGTGTTTTACCTTTTGATTTAGAACTAAAAAATTTAAAATAGTCCAGTGAAGAAATTGCGAAATACTTCTTTACTAAAAGGCAAAACTGAATTATTTACCGTTGCTCCCAACATGTAAGTGAACAGAGCTAAAATGGTATTTTCTGTACAACTAGACTACCAGTTCTTGCAGAAATGTACTTAAACAAACCAGCGTAAACATTTCTGGTAACATTAAAAGGTCGCATATGTGATGTGCTATTTTAACTCACTGAAACATATCACCGGCATATGACATGAAAAGGGCTCAATTAAATAATAACACCCCCCCCATCCCACCCCCCACACCCCACACCCTCCTACCATCAGTCCATATATTTGGACTTTGGTTGCTTCTTCATTAATCTTTTATCCAGCCTTTGCACCTGAAACTGACCATGAGCTAACATTAATGTTTTAGCTTAGATTTTCTTATTTTGAGAAAAATAAGAAAACTTATCAGGCCAAAAAAACCCTACAGCACATGAAGGGAATCTGCATCTTTAAGAAACACCTAAAAACCTATCAAACGCATCAAATGAAAAGGTGGAAACATGTCGTCTTCAGAATGCCGGTTTATTAGCAAATAGCTTTTTAGAGAAACAATGAAGTCACATTCTTGTGCCATATTTGGTATTTTCCACAAATGGAGCAAAGGAAAGTAAACTAAATGACCTCTCTGAGCCAAGGGACTGGTAACTAAGTTCCTAAACATGTGATTCATCTACCTTTTCAGTTCGGTACATGTTTCATCCTTTGAGTTTGAGCATCTTTTCATGACTGAATGATTCATATTCATAGGTTGGAGGAAGGAGGTTCTGTCAAACACTAACAAAATGTATCTGAAGAGCAAAGGAAATCTCTTAAAACCTCCCCAAAGCCCAGAGAATATGAATAAAATAAAATAAAAATCCAGTAAACTCCTGTTTTTCTTTCAGATATTTTGTGCAGGTGCTCTCTGCCTCCCTGTTTCTTAGAACTTTAGTAACCTTGACCTACCCGGCTGCAGATGTCCGAATCCGCCACACGAGCCACCTACAATAGGCCCTTTTGTTTCCCAGAAACAGTGCTCTGACTTATTAAAAATATTACACTTCCCACCTTACCCACATCTGTTGAGATAAGTGTGTTTAAACATTCATGCAATGTAAAGAATATGGATCAACTGGACTTTGACAGTCGTTCCACGTCAGCAGCTGAAACTAAGGAGCGACAACAGATCCAGATATGTGTATTTTCTTTTTATTAAAGGAAATCCAATAGATGACTCAGTGGAGGCAATGTTTTGTTTTCTTCCTCATTGGTAGTTGAGCTTTAAATATTTCAAACATGTCTCCGTTCCTCACTCCTAGTTTTCGGAAGTGGCTGCATGTGGCGAGTCATGCATTTAAGTGACATCACCAGGTTTCTCTAAAGTTGTGCGGTAGAAGTTGGAAAAGTTTCGGCCCGTCCCTACATCCATTGTCTCAACTGGAGCATCTTCAATTGGCCCCTTTAGATAAAACTCCCCCAGAAACTCAGTCTGTTGCATTTTTGATAAGAGATGAGCTCTGAAAACAGCGGGCAGCATCTAAATTATGCAGCCCCTCGCGTCCTCTTAGGGGCAAAAGCAGAGTCGGGTCGAGTTGTCAAATGGAACGAGCCATGACAGGCTTGCGAGCTGGGGGTGATGACCATGCATTATGAATGGTGCTAAGTACGCCTCAGCTGGAGGGGCTGGGTGGAGGCGACCGAGGTTGATGGGATGGCGCCAACCTATTGGTGGGTCGTGGTTAATGCGCTCGATTTTTGCCCTGAAAAACATGCTTTCTGATTCAGTTCTGCCATTTTAAAACCCCCATCTTGCTACACAGTACTGGCTATGTCCTTAAAATGCCCAACTAAGGTACAGAATTTCCACTCTCTCCAAATAAAATGCGTTTCTTTGCAGCGGGAATAGAGCAGGAGATGACTGTAAAATACGAACCCCAAAAATCTGGAACTCAAGATTTTTTAAAGAATTTACTTCTTTTGGCAACTTTCTTTCACACAGTGTGTTCTTCATAAACGTTGTTGTTGTATCAGTCTTCCAGACCTCTGAGGTCTTCTGGTTCTGGTCTCCTCTGCATCCCCAGAACCAGAACCAAACATGCAAGAAATAGCATTCAGCTTCTATGAACCACAAAGCTGGAACAAACGTCCAGAAAAAAGCGAAACAGCCGAGACACTGAGTTCCTTTAAGCCAAGGCTAAAACTCCACTTGTTTAGAGTTGCCTTTGATTAGTAGCAAATGGAACATTGATCAACATATTTGATGTGTATTAATGATTTTGATTATGACGTTTGACAAAACTTCATGTATATCGCTTGTTTCATAATTGGTGATGTTTTGTTTGATGACGCTATGAGGTTTTTAAGATGTAAGGCGCTCTGAAATACCTTGCTGCTGAAACGTGCTATGCAAGTAAACCTGACTTGACTTCACTTGACTTCAAGAAATCTAGTTGTGTTTAAAAGCCTCAAGGCTTCAGAAGCCTTAGGTATTGTTCAGGCAGACGTTTTAAAACGTTGTAATGTGATATGTTCTTATTTACCAGTACCAGAGTCACCGTTTACAGCATGTTTTAGAGCTCTTTTGCTTGAAACTTATTTTAGTTTCATTAGTCATACCAAAATTGACCTTGTTACTTCTGTAGATCATTGCGATGTGTTTGAGAAACAGAGGATGCCCCTTTGTGACTTTAACTGAGGCAAATAAGACATGTATTGTTTAGATGTTGTGTTCTTCTGTGACTTCCTGGATGAGTCGTCGATGTGCTCTTGAAATAATTTTGGTTGGCCAGCCACTCTTAAGCAGGTTCACCGCTGTTTCCTGTTTTCTCCATTTGTGGATAAGGTCTTTGTAATCATTTCCAGACTGGCAGATGTCAGTGGCTCTGATTCTCAGCAGCTCTTGATTGCTTTTTATATTGGGCGATGTTGTGTTGCTTTATGAGATATTTTAGCTTTTTCCATGTGGTGAGATGATCTATAACAATGATTTCTTAATTTTAAGCCTGGATGTCAACAGTGAGATTAAACCCAGCTTAAAGAGGGTGAGGGGGAAGCGGCAAATGTTTAATTTTGAACAATGCTTAGACACTTTTTCTTTAAGGGGCAGGTTAGCTTAGATGCCTTTTCTCCATTAATAAAATCAGTTGTATTCAATCAAGTAGCCTTTGCCCTATATAAAAATTTGTGTTGACTTGAAACAATTACCGTATTTTCCGGACTATAGAGTGTACCTCACTTATAAGCCACACCTAAAAATAAAAAAATTTTTAAAAACTGGAAGTGTACAGTATATAAGCCGCTGGTATCTCCGCCGCTCTCGGTTTTCTTTAATAAATGTGCTATTAAGGACGCAGCCCTCCGTCTCCAACGCCGAACCATGGATTCGTTCACGCCGCGTTTACGTGCAGCGGCTCAATTTCCCTCCTGTACTGCCAGATCGATAGCCCTCAACTTAAAAGCGGCATCTTTTTCTTCGTGTTGTTTCCATGGTGAAGGGGTTTGAGTTTGAAGAAATTTCTCCGTCGTGCCTGCTGCTAGCATGCGCTTGTTCTAAATTAAAATTAGCGCTTTCTTATTTGATTATCAATTTTGACTTCCAATGATTCACGTCCTGCTAAAGAGCCCCCTGTGGTTGAAGAAAAATCCACAGAAAAGCCGCACCGGGCTGTAAGCCGCATGGTTCAAAGCGTGGGGAAAAAGTAGCGACTTATAGTCCAAAAAATACGGTAGGTGTGATAAAAGAAAATTCTGCCAGCTAGCAAACTCCGGTAGCTAGCTAGCAGAGGCCTGTTAACTAAAAACAAACTTATCCTAGAATACAGGTGTTACGGAAGACCTTTACAAACATATTCTTAAATCAAATGTAAACAAAGAACGAAAGAAAAACATACTTGTATTTAACAACCCCTCGCCCATCCCAAATTTCTAATTTATAAATTTGTCAGAATAAAACCACAATCCGATTGTAAAATGTCTGAAATAGATTCATATGTTTGTGAATTGACAACATTTTAAAATGTCCTGACTGATTATTAAACGGGCCCGCATGTTGTCAGCTCTCATGCTTTGGAGACACTGTCCTGAAATCTGGTTTTAATATTTGATGAAATTAGTTCTGCTCACTGCCTCTGCCTTCTTATGTCTTCTGAATGCCCACAGCTTAATGCTGCAACCAGAGTTTGTATTCTTTTTCTGTAAATTAGTTTATTTATTAGGGGCAGATTGAAGCAATTTCCATGGCAAACTCTACTTAGAAAACTATGGAGGAACATTCATTTTGCACCACAGATTTTTCATACACAGCATGTATAATGATGTAAAATCAACTCAATATAATAAAGTAGCTGGAATTAACTTAAATCTGACACAATATGTGTGTTCAGAACAGGCTACCATATGCATGATCGGAGGATAACATACAGAAGAAAGGAAAAGAGCTTTTAAAAAGGCTCGATTTAGTCAAAATGCAAAAGAAAAACAAGGCATTCTATTGTCTGTATCTATTTAGTTCTGTTTTAGACTACAACAACAAGTTGCCAGTCCATCACAGGTCAACACAGAGCAAGGACAGAATAGGATTTACAAAGAGACCCATATTTAAGTGCAGTCCAGTATGTTTTAGGATGTGGTAGAAAATTCAAACTCCACACAGGAAGTCCCTGGCGGGAATCCGAAACCACGTTCTGCTCTTGGGAAATATTGAGAATTGAAGCTAGCGTTTCTATTCAATTATCTTATGCAAATATAAAAATAAACATGAACGGGATATAAATTTGACATTGTAATTGAGGTGTGTTCAGAGCTCGACAAAGAGGCAAGAACATTTTCGCCAGCAAAATCTGAAGTTATCCAGTCTGATCTTATTGGAGCTCTTTAAACCTTAAAGGCTGATGGAAAACGTCTGAAAAGCAACAAGAAATGCTCAGTTAGGAATATTGTTTTTTTTTTATGTGTGATTAGTGGAGCTAGATAATTTGATCTTCCTCTTAATTATTTAATCTGCCCACCTAAAGTGTTGTATTCTATAATATTTGAGTGTTATTTCTTTTCAATAAAATGGCTCAAACAAGTCTTTTTTCTGAAAATGAGAGCGTCTAAACAAAGGTAATGAAGGAGTGAAATCCTCCGGGACTAAAACGTTAATCCTTTTGTCCTTTCGCTATGATAAATCAGAGGCCTTTACTCTCTAATATCAGGGTTCGGGGTGAAAAGTGTCGCTAAAACCTGATGTTTATTCGGTGTCTCTGAGCAGCACTAAAATAGGCCCGGCTGCTCTTGACTGCCGCGTTATTGTCCAGAAGATGAGAGCCATGCCAAGGATCTGTAAAGCAGAACAGGAACAGGAGAATGTGTGTTTATCACGTGTTTGGATTGGTGATCAGAGATTTATGGCGCCTGAGATTCACTCGTCACGATGAGGCGTCTGTAGAGTCCTGCACAGATTCTAGGCCAGAGGCAGCAAAACAAAACAAGAATAAGGGAAAATGTTAAAACCTGTGCAGGTTCTGGTACTTAAAAATGAGTAGAAACAAATCACATCATTAAGAAAATTGCAATATCAGGGAGAAGAAAAACTTTAGGTAATGTTTACTGGTTAGAAAAGAGCAAAGTACTCCCAGTGACAATATCTACTACTTACTGTATGTTTACTTGAGCTCCAGATGACGCAGCAGACTCAGATGAATATTTTCTTAAGGGTTACAAACAAATCTATCCAAGATATTTATCACATCTTCATAAAATTAACAAAACATACTTTTTTTTCCCCTCCAATTTTATTTGCTTGCTACTATCAAATACCAAAGTAAATACCAAATACTATCAAAAACCTAAGTAGGTGAACATTGTTGACTTTAATTAATAGCAACAAAGATTTTATTAAAAGGAGCAGTTGTCGGTCTGTCCCAAATCATCCAACATCTGTCATTTATTCCATCCTTACTGCCCTTTTCGCCTCCTTCCTTGCATTCACAAGCATTATTAGACTACATGAGTCTCATTATAAATCCAACCAGCCAGAAGGATCATTTCCTCTTGCTTACATGGAATCAACCATTGTGCTCAAAAGAAGAGGAGACTTCTGCATTTTCTAAGGTGAAAATATTTTACTGAGTAAACTCTGTGAAGGTAGAATAAAGTCTAATATGAACCGAGAATCAGATCTGTCTTTCTCCTCTCTAATCAATAATCAAAATTAAAGAACTTAAACATAATCCTAATGTACAAAGAGCACCGAGACTATAGAAAAAAAAATACTTTTTTAAGAACCAACAGGTTATCAAAGGAGCATTGGGTAACCATTTTCTTACCATTGGGAGTTTCATTCTCGCCATTTTAACCTAAAATGGAAAGAGGAAGAAAAGAAACATTGAGGAGGCCCAAAATTTCAGAGCCACCAAGATAATCCATTCATTTTCAGTACTAGACCGTCAGCTACTGGATATTGAAAGACGTCTCACGTGAGTTATGGTACACCTCTTTTTTTTTTAAAGAATTAAGTGAGAACGTAATTAATTCATTTGTCAAGCTCTGCAAGTCGTCTTAAGACCATAGACATTGTGTTTCATGACATGTAGTGGGGTCCTGCCCCCCAACTTTAGAGAATGGCATATCAACAAGGAAGTGGGTTTTAATACTTCCCACAAAACATTTTTGGGGCAAAGTTTCATTCAGTATCCAACTTAACTTTGGATAACGACATTATAAATACTGTTGTATATTTTACCATTAAAAACAAACACCTACAGTGTACCTGCTGTGGATCTGCGCTGAACTTGAACCACTTGTGTTGGAATTCATCACAAGTTTATGAGAAAATTCACAAAGGAAAATGGGTGTGCCTTAATTACAGAGATTATTTCCTCCCAGAAGGCTTTGGTCCAGGTCCCTTCGGGTGCCATTATCCCTTCAAGTTTGCTTATCCATCAAATCTGGTCTTTATAGATTCTGCTTTTTGTAACATTGTCCATTTTGAATCCTTCTTTTCAGGCCAATCAATCACGCGCCAAGACTACGACTCAGATTTGTCTGCAGTTTGGAAGCGGCCTGAATGTACGATACGGGACGCAGCGCCGCAGTTACACATCTTAATGTGAGACCGGGCTGAAGTGCAGGGAGCCTCTTTCACAAAAACAGCTCCATAACATTGCTGGAAGCTGAAAATCCCCAGACACAAAGCTCATATTGATCCTCTGATCTCACCCTTCAAAAAGAAAGGAAAGCGAGCAAGTTGAACTCCTTCCGTAAGTTTGCTTTTTTAATCATCATTTTTGTTAACTTTTCTCTTGGGGGTGAGGAAGGGGGAGGAGGGGGTAAAAACTTAATTGCTGCAAAACCCGAACGCCTCAACGAGACTTCCACTGGGCCCAGCTGTGGAATCTGAGGCAGGTTCTTCAGATAAGAACTGGCGTAAAACTCTGTTGTGTGTTCGCTTGCACGACAACCCGTCTCCTGCTGTAATTATCTTCCATTTCTTTTCCCTTTTTCGTGTGATTATCTTGTTTTTCCTCCTTTTCCTGCTTTCTGCCTTTTCCCACCCCAGTCCTCGTCCCCCTGAGGAGCTGGCAGATCCCATCAGCGTTCGCTGGCTGGGAATCTGCTGCCCTTTGGTTTAAATAGCATAACCCTCCACGTCCCATATTGCGTACACAAACAGGAAGTTAAGGCCTCACTTCTGAGGGAGGATGTTATGAAAGTGTTTATTCTCTACTAACTTACTGCATGTCGTGTA
Organism: Xiphophorus couchianus; assembly: GCF_001444195.1. Taxonomy (NCBI): domain Eukaryota; kingdom Metazoa; phylum Chordata; class Actinopteri; order Cyprinodontiformes; family Poeciliidae; genus Xiphophorus; species Xiphophorus couchianus. Next base: position 26,866,861 of record NC_040231.1, on the reverse strand, counting down.
TGCACTGCCTCAGAGACAATGTGGCTTTGAGAGGTATTTTTAACTTTTATTTTCTGTTATATATCTCTACTGCTTGATTTTTTTAATGTTTTATTCAATTTGGGGAGGCGGGTTTATATTCTTTCCCATGTTGAAGAAAATCTCTGCGGACTGGGTTTGCCTTTGTGAGAAAATTATAATTTAAACGGTCCCAGTGGGTCCTTTTTTCAGTATTTCCTCTTGCTAGGAATGCTTGGACTGGGCCATTTTTCTGTGCCTTTGGAAATAAGTCTGTTTCCACACTCGTCTCAGCTCCTGATAATTAACCAAATTCTGAAATAAGGCTTGCGAGAACGATTGAGGGACTTATAGCGTGGCCAAGGGGGCTGGAAAAAACAAAAAAGAGAAAAGGTTGTTTTCGTTTCAGAGCTACAAAGTACACACGGCCTCGGTAGTTGGCAAATCCTTGGGAACATTTTTTAGCTCATAGTTTTTGTTTTCAGCTTGGTGTGAAACAACAAATAACGCAGTCACAGCTGGCACAGATATTGTTGTCATTGTTAAAATTCATAATAGCGCTGAAATCCTGGAGAGTTGGAGGCAATGAACTGGGGTTACTGTGTTCAAAAGATAGCCAGGCTATTTTTCTTTATGAATCCTTAATGTTAACCCATCGGTGGCCTGTGAGAACCCCGACTCTGACCTCCTGGACCAGTAGGTGAAAGAGAAAGAAAGTCACTCAAAGCAGTTCAGTAAAGAAGTTGGTCTTATTACAAAGTAAAAAAAACAAAAAAGGAAATTATTGTAGGATTTTTCCCTGTTCCTTTATAGCCTACATTTTCAACGCCAGAAAACTTGCAAATGTAAGAAATATCCATAAAAATTCTTCAAGTAAATCATCCCCCCAAAACTATGCTGATAGTCAATTCAGTTCACTTCACATTATGGCTCTAATTCACAAGACAAGTCGTCTTAAAGCACTTTACAAAAAGATTTTAATGAGATCTGATCACACAGAATGATTGAAAGTTAAGTACCAACATTCCAGATTCATCCTGGTTATCAACCAATGCAGTCTAGTGCAGTTCATATATTTATTTATTCCATAGTTAAATAATGTAAAAAATAATTTTACATGAAACGGAGCGTCTTCAGTCTGAGGTTTCTTCAGATTCGCTGTAATACAGACTGCTACAGGAGATCTTTTCTGTGGGCAGAAAAGATTGTAACACACAATAACTCTTAATGTGTGTTACGACAACTTTTAACTTCCCCTTGGGATCAATAAAGTATTTCTAATAAATTAAAAGGTTTCCTATCTAAGGAAGTCCAGCAGATTGCGTCGACTCCTTTCGGTAAAAGCTCATTAAAAGCTTTGAGACAGATGTTGTTAAACCCTGTGTGTAGTAGTATAAAATATTAGCAGTTTTCATTTTTCAAAGATAACTTTAAAATGTGACGACTGTAAGCATGTGTATTCTATGGCATTTCACTAAATGCATTGGGAACTGAACAATTCTTAAAACAGCAACGGTTAGAGCCCACGCCGGTTTCTGGTGCTCATTGAGTAAAAATGTAATTATGCTGGTTTTACCTGCAGAAACAATTAATTAGTTACACATTTTGCTGTAAGTGTAGGTGGTTGTTAATGTCAACAACACATGTGATGTCTCTTCATATTTGGTTAACTTTTTTCTGCTATTTTGTAACCCTGTGAATTTTTGAATTTTGTAGGATCCAACTTGTTCCATAGCCAGACACAAACTAGTAAGAAAAATCCATCTGTGTACACTGAATGTAAGTTTTATTTAATTCGGTTTCCCAAAATATTACTATAAATTAGGCATGAATCGATAGGCATTTTTCACTTCCGATACCCGATACAGATATCTGAGGTTTATTATCGGCCGATACAAATCTGATACAAAAAAACAGTGTTGAATTGATGTAAAACGTTTAGTTTGTTTTCAATACTGGTACCGATACAGATACTAATATTGGATCGGTGCATCTCTTCTTTAAATACCCATTTATTTCAGCAAAATTTTAAATTGTATTTGTTGGGGCATCTTGTGAATCAATTTTTTTTTTTTTTTTTTGGCATTTGGTTAGTTAATAACTAGACAATATTAATTTTCAGTAACCTTGTTTATAGCCTGAACTTCAAAAAACAAAACATGGTGCATTTCATTTGTAGTTGGAACTCGTAAATTCTGACATCCGAATCTAAAGAATTAACTGGAAGAGCCCCCCTTCCCCACCAAAGTTGGAGTTTCCACTCGAAAAGTCTGAAAATTTCTCTAACGCCGACTTTGAGATCCAATATGGCCGCTCCTCACATCAACAATAGTTGGCCGAGATGGAGACATGTCTATGTTGCAAGATACACTTGTAGCTGTGCGTCTAAAATCAATGTCACATGTAGCGCCTGCAACTCTAAACTGAACAAATTAAAAGTGGTTTTTGCAGGTGGAAAGTATAGCTTTAAACAGCGTTTGTAAGAGGTACAAACAATGACTGGTTGGGAATCACCATATTAGAATTGTGATGTCTTTGACTATGCTAACTGGAATGCTGCTAACATGGATGTGATGTCATTCCCAGCTCAGAGTACCAACTTCGGAGGTAATAGGAATGCAGCATAGACGACTTCCAGAAGCTGCTTCTCCGGCTGCTGCAGTCCTTTCAGACCAAAACAGGAAAGGTTACAATGTTTGGCACATGCTAGCAAAGACAACAGACACAACATTGCGACTAAAAGTGTAAGTGGTTTTATCACCAGTTAATAAAGTATTACAGGCGATAATATTTTCTTTGTAAGATCCCTCACTGAAAGAAAATCAAGTTTTCCATGAATTCAGGCCGAGCGCAAAGATGCGCTGGCAGATTCCATGAGCTTTAATGTATTCACGAAGAGGGCTATTTATTGGACAAAGTATTCACGAAACGTCACAAAGGCTGCCCCCCCCCCCCCCCCCCCCCCCGCACCTCCATGAGTGGGTGAAGAAGCTTCAAAGTTTCCTAGGACCTCCAAATGGATGTTTGGCTGGACCACAGAGGACACGGAGAACACAAGCTAAGTGCTTTAGCAGCGGGTGACGCTAACGCAGGAAGACAGGCTCAGTGTGGCGTGAAGCAGAAGAGTGCTGTGTGAGGTGACTTATGGGACAATGGGGCCGCTTTCTGCAAATAAAACATGAGGCTTATCCAGAGCCTCTGAACTATACAGTCTCAGCTTCTGTCAGGTGTTTTTGGGTGGAAAGAGAGGGAGGGAGGGGCATGGTGGGAGGTCGGATTTAGAGGCCCTGAAAGACGAATGAATCAGTCGAATATCAGTGTTCTGCTCTGCTCTAAATATTGGAAGAACGCACTAAAGTCTAAGAATTTTATTCACCTTTTGATACATTTATGGCTACTATAATTTCTCCACTTCTCTAAGTAAAACAAAAAGAAAGAAAAGAAAACATCGACAGAGCTACAGTTTATTTGGGGTGAAATCAATGGGTCATGCAGACCCAAATCTCAGATTTCTTTCATTTTAAACACTTTTTTTATTATTATTTGTTTTCAGAAGGTTTTTTTTTCCCAGTTTAAAGACATTATTATGGATTTAAAAAATTATGTCTATGAGGATGCAATCACCCGTCTATCTTGCATGCTTTATCTGAACAGAGCGGCAGCACTAGATCACCGAATTAAGAACCAAGTGGACTCAGAAGTAAAGTCCAAACACCCCAAAATGTAACTTAAATTCTTTGCATAACGGAAAGTAATTGGCTGTAGTAGGAATTAAGTTTAGGGAAACTTGTGCCTCATTTGAACTTGAAATGTTTATTTTTCACAGTAAATCATAACAGCGAGTTTATCTTCAGGTCATACCTGTGGGTGTGATCACAAGTCAGACTTAATATGCTGATAACATCTGAATAGAAGAAAATGTGGGTGAATTTAAGATACATTAAACAAAGTTTAATGTTTTCAAAGTTATTAGCATTTTTTAGGGCATCAGAGTAAAGTACGGCGAAATCCTAATGCTTTTCACACCTCTGATTTTTCATTGAAAACAATTTTGAAAACTTTGTGTTCTTTTCGTTTTACTTCCCAACTATGCATTGTCTTGTGTTTCACCCTTGTGGTCTTTCCTATAATTGTGTAAACCGACTGACCCAGACTGAGAAACCATAATCATCAAAGTTACAAGAAAAAAAGGCTTTTTAATTGTTCCATCTGTGTGTATCGAAACTACATATTGTATGAATTTCACTTTCTGAAATGTGAAAGTGAAATGGGTAACAAGGAATATTGAACTTGTCTTTTTTTTTCTACAAATTTCAAATGCTTTTCAAACATTTGGAAAGCCTTACCTTCAGCTACACTAAAGCCTGAGTGGCATATATTTCAATCAATCAATCAATCAAATTTTATTTGTATAGCACATTTCAGCAGCAAGACATTTCAAAGTGCTTTACATCATTACAAACACAGAAACACAATGCAATATAGAATCAATAATCAAAACAAAGCATTAAGTCAAGTTCCATCAATAAATTTGTAATTGATTACATTTCAAATACAATTCTAAACAGGTGGGTTTTTAGTTGAGATTTAAAAGAAGTCAGTGTTTCAGCTGTTTTACAGTTTTCTGGAAGTTTGTTCCAAATTTGTGGTGCCTAGATGCTGAAAGCTGCTTCTCCTCGTTTGGTTCTGGTTCTGGGGATGCAGAGCAGACCAGAACCAGAAGACCTGAGAGGTCTGGAAGGTTGATACAACAACAGCAGATCTTTAATGTATTGTGGTGCTAATCCGTTCAGTGATTTATAAACTAACAACAGTATTTTAAAGTCTATTCTTTGAGCTACAGGGAGCCAGTGTAGGGACTTTAAAACTGGTGTTATGTGCTCTATCTTCCTGGTTTTAGTGAGAACGCGAGCAGCAGCATTCTGGATCAGCTGCAGCTGTTTGATTGATTTGTTGGACAGACCTGTGAAGACGCTGTTGCAATAATCAATACGACTGAAGATGAACGCGTGGATGAGTTTCTCTAGATCTGGCTGAGACATCAGTCCTTTAATCCTGGAAATGTTCTTCAGGTGATAGAAGGCCGACTTTGTAACTGTCTTTATGTGGCTCTGGAGGTTCAGGTCAGAGTCCATCACTACTCCCAGGTTTCGGGCCTGATCGCTGGTTTTCAGTTGTAATAACTGAAGCTGTGCATTGACTCTAGATCGTTCCTCTTTAGGTCCAAAAATAATAACTTCAGTTTTGTTTCTGTTCAACTGGAGAAAGTTTTGGCACATCCACACATTTATCTGTTCTAAGCATCTGTTCAGTGATTGGATGGGCTCTGAGTCACCTGGTGACATCGTAATGTAGAGCTGTGTGTCATCTGCATAGTTATGGTAGCTAATATTATTTCCTGTTATAACCTGAGCTAGTGGGAGCATATAAATATTGAATAAAAGGGGTCCTAGGATTGAACCTTGGGGTACCCCACATGTGACCTTTGACCTCTTTGATGAAAAGTTTTCAATTGAAACAAAGAAATCCCTGTTCTTTATGTAGGATTTAAACCAGTTAAGCACTGGACCGGAGAGTCCAACCCAACTCTCCAGTCGATTCAGTAATATGTCATGGTCAACAGTGTCAAAAGCTGCACTGAGGTCCAACAGAACCAGCACTGTGGTTCTGCCACAGTCCGTATTTATATGGATGTCATTGAACACTTTTACGAGGGCGGTCTCTGTGCTGTGGTGAGCACGAAAACCAGACTGGAAGGAGTCAAAGAGGTTGGTTATAGTTAGGAAGCTAGTTAATTGTTTACACACAGCTTTTTCAATAACTTTGCTGATGAATGGGAGGTTGGAGGTCGGCCTGTAATTCTGCATTAGTGATTTGTCCAGATTGTTCTTTTTTATAAGTGGTTTGATTACTGCTGTTTTCAGAGCCTGGGGGAAAACGCCTGATGAGAGCGACGAGTTTACTATCTGGATCAGATCAGCAGCAACAACAGGCAGGACTTTCTTAAAGAAATGTGAGGGTAAAACATCCAGACAGCAGGAACTGGACCTTAGTTGACTTATAATTTCCTCTAAGGTTTTAAAATTAAGTAGTTGAAATTGGGTCATTTTTCCTGTATTTGTTTTGTTTGGGCACAGCATTGGTACTGACTTTATAGTGGATGTACAGATTAATCCTCTGATTTTTTGAATTTTCTCTGAAAAGAAGCTGGAAAACTGGTTGCAGGCGGCAATACATTAGAATTCAGGCGGTAACGTCACAGGAGGGTTCGTGATTCTGTCAACTGTGGTAAATAAAGCTCGAGCATTGTTAATGTTTTTGTTTATGACATCTGCAAAGAAAGCCTCTCTTGCATGTTTTAGTGTTAAATGATAGAATGATATATTTGAACCCGTGTGTATAATTTTAATCCTGTACAGATTTGAAAAAATCTTTGAAACATTTTTTCACCTAATTCTTGCTTCCCATCACTCCCTTCAAAATATCTTCATCATTTAAAGCCTGAAATAACCGCGACGCTCATTACCATGATGAGCGTATGTAAACTTCTGACCGAATGGTAGCATGACTCTAACAAAAGAACCTGAACCAGTCTTAAGTATAAGATTTGGTTAAACAACAAAACAAAGTGTTAATCTCAGTGTTTGATTTTAGAGTTCTGCAGCTCCTCCAATGCTACACTTCGCACCATTCCTCCTATTCATAATTATGCTACGAAGCGATTCTCATGACATTAGAACCAGATGTTTATCCTAAATGTTCATGTAACACTTTCATTCCCTTTGTGTTCATTAATCAGGAGGCAACACACCTTCAATTTGAACATCTCTGGATATTTCCATCCAGCATCCCAGTTGTCAATTATGCAGAGCCTCTTCGGCAGCACTCAGGAGAAAGAGGCCGATGAGTTTATCTCCAAACAACTTGAAGTGTTCTGTAAAATTCAACCAAGGAGACGCATAAATAAGAAATATTTTACGGCTCCGCAGCCACACAAGGCTATCTTTGGCCGTGAAAATGCCTCTGACATCTCTGAGCATAAAAGGTTTGGAGCTCCGGTGAGTCATTACTTTGCTCTCTGCTCTCTTGTAGCTGATTGCGTCTTGCTTTTTCAAGCTGACATCTCTTGTAAGGGGTTTCTGGGCAAGAAGCAGGGACTCCTACAGCATTGATGACAAAACTCTTGCTTGTTCTTATGAAGTAAAATAATAACAGAGAGATGATCAGGTGAAGAGTCCTGGCTCCAAACTCGAGGTGCATTAAAAGTCTGGGCGTTAGAAACGTTGCGTTCAAGCCGAACAACGAATACATTGACGGTCACTCACTCATTGGCACAGTCAATATTTCATAGGCGGAGAGTGTTGGTGAAATGGTAAGCAGAGCGTAAAATGATGTTCTTCTTCCGCTCTCAAACCAAATCCGGGGTTTGAGAGCCAAGCAGATCTCCACTTGGCTCTCAAACCCCGGATCTGTTCTTTACCTTCCGATGTTAAAACTCTAATCTAACGTCAAACAAGCTCTTCCTATATGCTTTTGACTGAGCAGGAAACCAAACGTTGTGTCCTCTTAGTCTTCTTAGAACCATACATCAGATGTTTTAGCAAAAGAAAAACATGTGGATATGAAAGATTTTTTGTGGTGTTTTTTTTATATATATATATTATTTTAAAGAAAATTGTGCACCATGTACTTCTAAGTAGTGGTTCAGGAGTTGATAAAGTTATGAGGAATTGGCTGAACATGTTCATACATGTTTAATGTTTGCACTTGAAAAATGGACTAAGACGACGGCAAGACGGACATTTAAGGAAAGGCTGGAGCTACTTCCAGAAATATGTCTCGTAAAGTGTCCCTCTTTGTCTCCATATATGTACGTACATGGCTGAGTCTCTCATACATGTGAAACGCACAAGATCGTGGCTATTTTTAGACCTTAAATCGAAGGAGAAATACAGTGGGAACATGTCCGTCCACTTCACCTCCTCCTCCTCATCCTCCTCCTCCTCCAGTCCTGATTGTGTTCCTATACAAAGTCAGGAAACCGTCTGGCCTCTGAGAGCTGCGTTGTTGTGAGGAAACCCGCTGCATGCTGGGCTCGCGTCCAGGGCCGAGCCTTAACTCGCGGCCCCGGCCAGCCTTACTCCACCCACACAGCCTCTGACATCGACATGGTGCAAACAGTCAAAACACTCACAATGTAATTTATTTTTAACGTTATTGTGACACTTTCTATCTCATGCCTGTCGGCAGCCGTTTGTCCAAATAGGTTGGTGCCAAACAAGGCCCGTTCTTTGAAACGACACACGATAAATAAATGACTGCCTATTTTATAGCCTTTTTACCAGAACTGTATTACTGGATATTTGTGATTGAACGTGAGACACATTGAGTTTTACTGTAAAACTGACTTTAAACGCTTGAATCTTATTCAATTTTGAAATAATTTGATGTGTTTCCCTTTTAATGATATCACAGGAAAGAAGCCAAAAGTGTGACTGGTAAAATATAATGAATATTTTCCAGGGTGTAATCTCTAGTCTTTTTTTTTTTATGTAATTCATTAATTATAAAATATATTATGAGAGAAACGTTGCCAAGCAAATTGTCCATGAAAGTAGGATATTAGCTACATTTTGCTGTATTGAAATAGATGCATCTAGTAAAACATACTAGGCATGCTTCCTCGTCATTCCGATTTAATAATGATGACGGTTTTGATTACATTTCAAAATCATCATCATTCACCTGCCTTGTTGCTGAAAGGTCCTATGCAATCATTAAAAATGAATCCTGTACAGTATTTATTGTTAAACATTCAAATTGTTCAAATGTTAATCAAGCATATCAGTTTATAAATGCAACGTTTAAGAAAGGTTAGATTCTGACATTAGCTGCTTTCCTTTCGTAGCAGATCCTACTTATCTACCTTGACTGGAACTGAGCTGACGATGTTGGGTCATTCAGCAGATGTCTGCATGTCTGATATAGTTATATGGGTTGAATTATGAGTGAACGTATTAATTTACAAGTGGTTAAGAGCTGTCATGAATCTGTGCTTGAGCTCATGTCCAGGTTTAACTAGCTGGAGTTAAGTCAAACAGGACAGCAAGCTGAACTCCGTCACCCTGAAGCAGCTTTCATCCATAAGCAGCACATGGCTCTGGTTGTCAGGGGAAACCAGTCCTATGCTATGTTTTCAGAACAGATTTTAAGAGTTTGTTAATATTTCATTGGCATTTTTTTTTTTTTGTTTGGTCACAAATCCATTCTTATTTGTTGATTTATTTTAACACGGAGGATGAATAAAATGTGTTTGCACTCTGTCTTTCATAACCTAGTGAATTTGGGAGAAATCATTCTGAGTTAAAAGTTTTTTTTGATTTTGTAAGCCGAATAATTGATTTGTATTGAAATGAATCTGAATTTGAGTGGAAGGATTTATAAATTTATCAGAATGTAATTATTTGTTTTTGAGTCAGTACATTTTTAATTTGATTTTTACTCATTCATTTAAGCGTCGGTTACTTTTTACATAATTCACACAATCCATGCAAGTAAAATGGACGCGGATTCCTACACCTATATTTATTTATTCTGGTAACATTATTTAGGAATTTAGTCAGCAAACATTAATAAATAAATTGTAATCTAAAAATGAAATGTAGAGTTTCAAATCAAATCTTATCTAGAAGGAGAAGAAGCAGAACAGTCTTTAGCTGGTCAAACAAGTCATCACAAGAATAGGATAGATTTTTTTATTGTTATTATTATCATTATTACTAAATTTTCTATTTAAATGTGCAAGAAATAATATATTTCTTTGTTGAACATAAGCTGGCCCAAAGCATAAGAATATGGTGCTTAGGTCACCCAGGCCAGCAGGGGGCACCCAAGACTCCTTGCATTCTCACACAATGTGTCTCAGTAAATGTTTTGCTGCTGTTGCTTGTTATCAAGTTAATGAAAAAAATTATACAACTTTGAAATTGGATCCATAGTGTTTTTTTTAAAATTTATTTTAAACTTAAATAACATTTAAATCATTTTAAGATGTAAATGAATTCACATGTATACAAATTTTCATAAGTTGAGGCACAATTTTATAGTACTTTAATTTAATAGTATTATCTCTGTTTGAGTCACACACCCCGTAACTACAAACAAGTCTCCACAAGAAATTGTTTTTTTTAACAACCAGCATTGTCAATCCTCCCCAGATCTATTGAGTCCGTTTCGAATTAGTTCACTTTAGAGCTTATTGCAGGTACTAATGAGTAAATCAAAGAAATAACACAGCCACACAAATTTATTCACAGCTTTTAGATAATGGCATTATGTGTAAGTGGGCCCCCACGTCAAAAACCCTGATGAGGGCCCCATTTGACTTTGGGCCGGCCCTGCTGTTGCGTAAACCGGTGGAGGGGGCGGCTGCTCCCGCAACAGCTGAGGCGGATCTGCAGCTTGATTACAGCACACAGCGGACTCCAAGATAATTGATGACCTAATTGAAAAGCGGGAGGAGAGAGAGAGACGCTCCAATGAGAAAAGTTTACTTGTTCTCTGAACAGTTCCCCCTCCGTCCCCCCCACTAACACAGCTGAGGGCATTGATGTGAACGCAAGTCGCTTTCAGTTTTTTACGCGCACTTCTTTCCCCCCTCATCTCTCACCCTCACACACGGAGCACCTAATCCACCTTCGCACCTTTAGTTTTTTTGTCTTTTTTTTTTTTTTTTCCTTTAAAGAGCGCGGTCTGTGTTTTCTTTTCTCCAGCATTTCTTTTTTTTAAAAAAAAAAAAAAAAATCCCTTCTCTTTAATGAATGATTCCGTGTACTCCCGAACCGAACTCGGATAGCTCGTCCGCGCGACCTCACCTCGGCACATCATCTCCGCTGAAGTTCAGACGCCACCGGGACTTTTCACCGCAGCTTCAGACGCACTTCTTACAGGGGGGGAAACATCACTCGACCTGATTTTTCTGCCCAGCCACAGCCGAAGCGACCTTCAACATGAGTCTGAAAGCTGACTCTGAGCCGAATAACAACGTTTCCATCGAGGAGGAGGTGAGTCTGACTCGAGTTTTTTATTCTGCCTCGTAGGTTTTTCGGTTCTGCCTGGTCATGTTCTAGCTTCCGGCCGCAAAATTCAGCCTCCTTCTGAAGCTTCCGAGTTTTAGCTCCTCTCTGCGGTGATGAAGCAGACAAGAGAGGAGGAAAAAAGAGGATTCCTGGGGTTTATAGTGTACGGTGTCAGAATACTGTTTTCAATTTTATAATAGTCATTTTTGAAAATCTGACTTGGTGTCTTTAAACTTCATAGCTCTTGTAATTTTGAATCCTTTTCTTTTTTTAAAAATACTGTGAATATTTTTTCTTCAGGTTTTGGTGAACAAATTAAATTCCTAAATTAGTTCCGTTTTGCAGAATAAATTTTTTTTTTTCTTCCAGTATCTAAGTTTTTGTTTAGTTTCTCTCTCATACTATTACGAGTACTTTGCAAATAAAATACTTTTTTATATATATATTTAAGCTTTTTTTCTCTTTTTTTTTTTTTTTTTTTTTAGAATCAAACCTGTATTTAATTCTCCTATAAATTTAAGTATTCAAAAATGTGTCCAAGTCTTTTTAAAAATATCTATCTTTTATTTTTAAAAAATATACCCTGACCTTTGAGTCTGCAGACATTTCTTTTTTTTTTTTTCCCTAACGGGTGTATTTAATAAATGACAGTAATCCTATAGTTCTTGAATGATTAAATGATGTTTCTGGTGATGAGCCTTTTAAAGCTGCCACTCTTCTGCTCTCTGTGTGGCCAGTTTTTATTTCCTCTTTAGTGGCTCCTCATGGAGACGCTCTAAAGGAAGCAGCAGGCCTTATGCTGGTCCTCCTTTTGTTCCCATTATCCTATGACGAGGCCTTGTTTGGCCACTTGACTTTTCTCTTTTCTTACTCCTAATTTGTCTTGAAATCCCCTTTCCCCCTTTGTATTTAGAAACAAATGGACTTCACTAAATCTTAGTGGGAGGGGAACAGATATTAAACGCTGCTGTAATTACCCTCCTTGCCTCCCCCAGAATATTTTGGGGTTTTAAAATCATTTTTAGATTTTATTCCAACTATTCAGTTTCAGATTTGGAGCTGCTCACTCATTGCTGTGGGATAAATTCAGACATCTTTACTGTGTTTGATCCTTGCTGAGCTGGTGTTAATCTGCTGTATACATTGACATGCAAAAAAAAGAAAAGAAAAGGGAAAAAAAAGGGCTGAGATTTGCTGCTGTGCAGCACCTGAAAAATGTTGGGAGAGCCGACAGGGCCGGGGCCGCTGGTCAGAGGAAGGAAATGGTGTCATGCTGTGCGCTGTTGTCCAACTCTGTTCCTCTGGCTGCTCCATTGTACTTCAGGCCTCCCCGCCGGCCGACAACTAATGGGCCTCCCTGTTTATACACCGGAATAAAGACACTGAATGTCCAGTCAAGGGGTATTTGTTGTTTCCTTCAGGCGGGATCAAAGATTCCCCTTTTTTTTTTTTCTTTTTTTTGACATGGCTGCCTTCCGTTCAGATTAGATTGCTGGAGAAACACAATTTCAGGTTTTGAAAATTTGTCAGTGAAAAGTATTTTAGATCATTTTCAAATCTGCCAAATTAAGCTAATATGTTGGTGACAGCCGAGGGGCGTTTGGCTATGACGGCTTTCTATTGATGAACAAAAAAGATGTCAAGATTTGTCTTTCCCAGTACTTTTATTTTACCTTCCACATCTTTGGGTAATTTAAGAAATGCTTTAATGTGTTCTCAAGGATTTCTAGGCTTTAATGGCTCCATATGCCATTTATACTTCCAGCTGGTGCAGACTGATCCTTTCTACGCCATTTTCAAAAGCATTTTCTCTTAATTTATAACGCATTATGTATCCGAATTCCATTTTTGTCTTTAGCGTTTTGTCAAATCTGTCTGTTTATCATAAAGTCTTACAGCTTCTGCACTGACTGCAGAGAGCTGGAACAACACCACAAAGCTCTAAGTGGGATCCTCGATTGAATAAATAGAACTGAATGAAATCTGAAATTGAACTGTGAGGATCGATGGCTTGGAACTTGAGGGGGATTTTTATTTTATTATTTCAAAAGGGTTCGGAAAAGCCGAAGGAGAAATTTCAGTGTGAGTAATGTGGATGGGAAAGGATTATATCATCAGTACTGTTTTTGTTAAATTCTGAAAATTACACATTTGTTCAAAAGACGAACTGCATGCATCTGCTTTTATGATGCCAGAGGATGACTAGATAATTTTTTTGCTTTTTTTCCCTGTTTGCAGGTACGAACTCTGTTTGTCAGCGGCCTACCAGTTGACATTAAACCACGGGAACTTTACCTTCTTTTCAGACCTTTTAAGGCAAGTGGCAGCGCATATTTTTCCAAGGATGGTCTACTGATTTTTTTTAAACTTTATTTTATATTTTTTACTCAAGCTTTTCAGTGTGTAAATGGAATAAAGTTGATTTGTCATCCTCTTTAAAAAGCAAAAAAAAGGAAAAACCTCAAGAGTAGCTGCTGTTTGCCTGCTGTTGGAGCAGAGTCATGGAAAGTGGTTAAGGGATTATCTGTGCTGAGAGGCAGACTTTTAGTATTTAGGAAGCATTTGTCATCTGAATTGCAGGTAAATTTCTTTTTAAGCCACTCTTCATTTCACCGTAACACACAAACCATGCAGCGCTCTGCTCTCTGTGTAGCTATAGTCCCTCCATTAATGGAAGACCACATATTTGCATATATAAAAATGAGGCCACATCATTGTTAATCTATTAGTTGTTTTTTTTTTCCCCCGTCCTGTTCCATAAACACCTCATGCCCCTCCCACCGTTGTCCTAACGAAGCAAACTGGAAGTGGTGTCCCTCGCACATGGATGGTCCTGTGGAATGTGTAAATGAGTAGCTCTCCCGATTGGCCAAGCGGCTCTCTGTGACCCAGCTCTCACACAAGCAGGGAAATTTAGATATACACTCCAAACATTTGCACATTGTGAAACCACTGTAGTTTTTTTTTTTTTCAGCTGGTTGTAGCTTTTCTTTTTGGTTTATCTTTTATTTCAACACAAGGCAAACGCAGTTCAGCGTTAGCAAGTTGCTTCAATCATGGCTGGGGAGGCAAAAAAAAAAAAAAGAAAGCTTGACAGCTTTTCAAGATGGTGTTTTCCTCGTTTATTGGAGGCCATTTTAGTTTGGGATTTTTGCCACAGATTGCAATGGAAAGTTTGGTTGTAAATCTGAATCAGGAGTGAACCATACTTTGTATGATCTTTGCCTTGTCGGCTACCCCTGCTGTTTTTAAAATTGTAGACTAGAGTATTGAATATATATTTGGTACTCAAGTAGTGAAATGTTTTATGCCTGACCTCCTTCATGTGACTTCAGGGTGGATAATTGGCTATCTTTTCTTTTTTCTTTTTTTTTCCCCATGCAGGGTTATGAAGGTTCACTGATTAAGTTAACATCAAAACAGGTGAGGTGGTCTCAATCAGTCCTCTGGTTGACTTCCAGACTGATTTATTCTTAATAGCTTTACAACTGACTTAGTATTACTTTGTTGCTAGATTTTAAAATGCATGTTCGTGGCGAGTCGTTGTGTAACGGGGCACTTCTTTTGTCTTCCAGCCTGTCGGGTTTGTAACTTTCGACAGTCGCTCCGGAGCCGAAGCTGCAAAAAACGCTCTGAATGTAAGTTTTCATTCACAGATTTCATTTCTTTAAGAGTTTCACAGTTTCCCCGTGCCCCTGTTTTTCCATCTTCTACATGTGTTGTGCTAACCTTTTTATTTTTGTTTAAACCCACAAATGATTGGGACTTGATTGTGAGCGACATAATCTCTCCCTCTGAAATCTCTCAAAGCCAACCCGTTTTGTCTCTTACAATTCAATGGCAGGGCCATTTTTGGAAAGAGGCCAGAATCCTGTAGCCTTACGGTAGTTTACTTTGACCTTGATACACATCCTTCTTAGTCTGATAATAGCTTTCCTCAGTTTTGCATATCACTGCTTTACTGTAATACCTGTCTCATAGCCACATGTGTAGTTATTTGGACACATCTTTGGTAGTGTAACCTCTTATTTTGTTTGTCACTCGATAGCCCACATTGGCAGTATCTAACACTTCTCTCTCATAGCTTAGCATTCGTTATGAGCATCACCTCTTAGACACACACACAACACATACACACACAACACATACACCAAAATCCTACTCACCTGCATGTGGGCACAATGCTTAGGGCACAAAACACAAAAGCAGGGCTAGACCACCTAAAGGAAATTCCACTCTGTCTCGCTGTCGGCCCCTTCTCCTCGTCTCCTTCTCCTTCCGGCTCGAGCAGAGGCTGCGCTCATCCGCCAGTCGCCTCTGCTCTTGATTTGCCGTCACGAGGAAAAGGAGACGCAAGCGTGTCGAAATGCCAGAAGTGTATCCTTCAGATGGTGTTTTGACATCCATCAAGATGCACCCTGAGCATTGAAACACCGCTTTCAGGAAGAGGGGGTCCTGGCGAGACTGCTTAAACTAAGCCCCCCATGAACTCAGCTCGCCACCCTTACGATCATATGTGCTCCTCCTTCCTCCTCCGTCTCTCCTCTCAGGGTATCCGTTTTGATCCCGAAAGTCCCCAGACCCTGCGCTTAGAGTTTGCTAAAGCCAACACGAAGATGGCAAAGAGTAAGCTGATGGCCACACCGAACCCCACAAATATCCACCCCGCTCTAGGAGCACACTTCATTGCACGGGACCCATGTAAGTTGTACGGCTTCACTACTCTAGGCCCTCATCCACACTCACCTTGGCAGTGTCAGTGCTCAGTGGCCCTTGTTGTCCTCTTTTTAAGACCTATAGATGTTATGGGATTAACTTCCATGTTTTGGGAGGGGTACGACGGGTTTTCTAACAAATTAAAGGACTAACTCACCTTCACGTGCATGTGTCATCTCGATTCTTCAGCCAGTTCCTTTTTGCTTCTGGGAAATTCCACTTGCAGGTTTTAGTCAGCAGTGACGTCTCTACTCTTTGCCCGAACATCTGCTTGATTCATTAGTTTGAGACCAGTGGTGGTTGACAAGTGAGGAGCTTCATTAAAGCCAGATCCTGCCTGGATAAATTTACTGTTGTGGTGTGGCAGATTGCCTTAAGTGAGGGCTTGGGGGGGATCAAGTGGGGAAGACTGAAGCTGGCTTATAAAAACAGTAAATCTTAGATACTTTACTCAACAGTTTTGGTGCATTTAAAAAATCTACTACCAAGTTTGTTTAAAAAGAGAGACTTATGTTTTTAGTGCGCCAAAGAATAACCACTACTATGTAAATTACATAAAAGGATTAATTTCCCTTAAAGCTGCAGCATGATGTAACTTATCTTTTTTTTTTTTACACATTTGAAATGGTCATTATTTTGTGACTCATGAGACAGATAATCTGTGGGGAAAAAATCAAGCTCCTCTGCTTTCTGCTGGTGCCAACTAGAAACATCCAAACAAAGCCAGGAGGAGGTCTTGGCACTGTTAATCATGCTTGTGTACACGTTGCACATCCTCAATCCTGATAGTCTGTCATGAATGCTAAAGCTAGTTAGCATGGCCACCGATGACAGAAGATAAGTGGTTTTCCTGGAATGATAAGTTTCTCTGTCATCAGCACAGTTAGAAGCACGTACGTGTGTGATTGACGGCGCCAAGACCCTCTGCCTGGCTCTGATTGGTTGTTTTGATTGGCAGCTGAATTTCTTCAGGGGACGGTAGTAACACTGGGAGGAGATGGGAACTTTTATTTCCCCTATAGATTCAGTCTCATGCTGCCACAACAAAGTTTCAACAAATATGTGAATGTATACATTTCTCCAAAAGTTTCATATTCCTGCAGCTTTAAGACAGAATTTTCAGCAGTACAAACAGACGATGGCATTTCAGTACCAGTGACCAGCCCTGTAACATACATCAGACTTACTAGGTTATACTTTGATGGTGTATTTGGTCATCAGCATCCACTGATTTTTAACAGATGCAAGCATTCATAGTTTGAGCAAATGCAGCAGCGCAGTCAGCTTGTCTACTACCGTCCTGTACTTCCCCAGATGATCTGACAGGGGCAGCACTGATCCCAGCATCACCGGATGCCTGGACTCCATACCCGCTCTACACCACGGAGCTGACTCCAGGCCTCCCACACGCAGCCTTCACCTACCCGGCAGCTGCTGCCGCCGCTGCAGCGCTCCACGCCCAGGTGAGGGAGCAACCGGTGTGTTCCTCTTCTTCTTAAACTAACCTTCTGTACTCTGAAAATACAGTGGGGGTTGTATAGCTGACGTTGAGGTAAAAATTTTAAAGCAATTGGCACTAAATTGTCTATAATCCAAATAGGCTCTGCAACGTTTTGCCCGCTGGGGTGGAGCCCAGTGTAGATATGAGCCAGAAAGCTTTGTGGAAGTTCAAATGATGGGTGATGCTCACTGGTCACTTTATTAGACATCTACCTAGTGCCAGGTTGGGCTGCCTTTTTCATAGACTAAATGTTTGAAGCACTCCCTTTAAAATTTGGCCTATAGATTTGTCAGCTGGAAATCCACCATCATCATTATATACCAAATGTTTTATAATAAATTGATATGACTGTGAAGCACAGCTGAACTTTGTTCATGAACCTGCTTAAAGTGACTTAAACTGTTTATGTTATGGTTTTGGAAATGGCCATCAGAAGACTGGTACACTTTGGACAAAAAGGTATTAGCAGTAATACTTGGGTAGGCTGTGCCATTTAAGTAGTTTTCAGTTGGAGCCAATTGTATAATGTAGGGACTTCACTATTGACTAGTTTGAGTCTGAATTGTAGCAGTTTCCTGTTATTGGCAAACCAACAGATTACGTTAAAAATCTTAGTTGTAATAAGTTGTTGTTTGCGTTGCTGTCGATTTTGACATCAAGGTATTTGTAAATTTCTAAAACTGCCAGACCATTCTGATACCCTGAGACGGTTCTGTTAGGCCACCAGCAGATCAGCTCTTTGTGATTGGTTTTAACTTCAGCAAGTCATCTTCACCACAACTGGGTGTCTAAAAGCATTGAGTCTCTGCTGTGTAACTTAGCAGTTGTGCTGACAAGAAATTAAATGGTGTACCTGATAAAGTGGGTGATGTGTAATATCATTTTCTGAAGTGCAGAAAGGTTTCTTCCATTGCAGCTGAATTTGAATTCCTTCATGCTTTTATTTTTTGAATCTGGAGCACTCTGTGGACATACAACTTATTTTCCTTTAGAAGAGCTCTGCACATACCCACCTTATCAGCTGAGTTAAAAAAAGATGCACTTCCTGATCTGAAAGTACAGTTTTTCTTGGAAAGCAAAGTATTTGTACCTAAAAGCGTAGTTGTACCTTTAATCTCAAGTGGCACTTCATCTGTTTTGACATGCCACCATCTAGGATCTTATTCTTGCAGTAAAATAAGCTCATTACATGTGTGAAAAAAAGCTACATGGCATTATGTCATCCTGACATACAACAGCTACCAATAAAGGAATGGCCAGGACTTGTAACAATAGCAATGGAAAATATTTCTCATGTTGGGTCATTTAAAGTTCACTGCCAGCTAGCTTCCTCCAGGGTAGTGCTGCTCTGCAGAGTAGGGAGTCAAAACCCATTTCGCCTGACTCGAGGCAGAGGAATGTCGGGTATTTGACTCGGGAGAAATCGTCAAACTTGTTGATCATCTCTGAAGGTGCCAACTAACTGTCCACCTTCTGGTTGTAGCAGAAGCTGACTGGGTAGCTGCACTTCTAATTGGATTCTGATGAAAGATCCTTAAAGTGCCCTGGTCTCGCCAAATACTCCTTCCCATAATACTGTTGCTCAAAGATAAAGGTCTCTAAACGGCTTCTGACGGTGTTATTAAATCTGCCGGGTTGCTCAGTGGTAGTGAAGGAGGAAAATGAGTCGAGGGCGCACGCTATTGATGGGTTTATTGGAACGTAAATATGTCAGACACACAGAGGTTCAGTTCTCCACGTTTCCATGCTGGTAATTGCTTGGACGATTGTCCTCGTTAAGCAGCTACACATTCCCATGGCTTCAGTGAGCTGGGCTTAAAGGGGCAGTCCTCTGTTTTTGTGTCTATTCAAAGGCTGATTTATTCATTTATTTTTTCTTTAAACATTTCTGCAGGAGTTGGAACTAAAGCTTGGTTTTGGTCTGTACATGACTTTGTCTGTGTTTCTTTAGATGCGCTGGTACCCTACTCCCTCTGAGACTTCCCAGCCTGGATGGAAGTCCCGGCAGTTTTGTTAGATATTTAGTGAGTAATCTCTTTGGGTTTTTTATTTTTATTTTTAGGATTTCTTTTTTTTTTCCAGAGCAGTCCCCTGAATTCTTTGCTAACCAAATGTAAAAATAAAAATTGGAAATGCAATATTCAACTGACCAAATGTTAAAATGTTATTTGGTGTAACAACAAACTCAATTTCTAAGCAACTATATAACCTGAGGTAATACTTTGAGCTCTGCTAGGAAATCCATATAATTATTGCATTTTGGTCCAAAGATGTATTAAGGAAAATCTTAAAGCCTATGCATTTTCCAATAACTTACTGGTGCTGCAGAATAAATGTCGATGAAGTATTTCAATCTAAATTGAGTTGTGTTACATACATTTACTATGTAGATGTTTCAAGCATCTTTTATTGGTGATTGCAATGAAAACTCACAATTCAGTCTGAATTTTCAATACTACAGAAGACCTTAAACACTTTTCATACAGATCTCAGCCTACTATAGTACTGTGTACAGTACATAATAACAGTATATTGCCTGGGCTTGCATTTTGAATTGCAATGCACTGTGGCATGGAAGCATTGGAGTCTAGGTTGCTTTAAATCGGCCTCCAGCGTGTCTCATTGTTGCCTCTGGTGTCCACTCCCCGTTTAAGAATACGCCATCGATTCTCCTTTGGGGTTTAGGTTGGGTGGGCTAGCATGGACAAGTGCCATAGCCTGTTTCAAAATGAAGCAATCTTCGTAAAACTGTAGACGGAAACAAAGTGTTTTCCTGTCGAATGGCTCCTATAACTTTGGACTTGATAAAACCCAGCAGAGCAGCAATGAATGACATTACTGCTCTGTCCAAGTCGACTGGAAACGTCACATTTGGATTCTCTGCTCTTTAGATTTGAAGACCATGTTTGCATACTTCACCCTTGTGGAGGGCTTACAATAGTTAGCATTACGGTGTTGGCCATAACATGCATCTTAACATTTATTTTTAAAAACTATTGTTGTTGTTCTATACAGTTGTCTGAGAAATTGAATTTTGAGTTTTTATTTTGCCGTAAGCCATACTTAAAGTTTAACTAAATGCTTCAAATATCACCAATCTGTTTGCTGAATTGAATTAAACTCTTCAATATTTGAAATATGCCTGTATTTCCTAAAACAGGACTGCTTTGCTACTACCAACTAAACATTTAAACTGTAAAGTAGTAATTGGTAATTGGTGTGGATTTTGTGCACAAGAGTATTTGCAGCAGTAGGAAGGAAACTGGGTGTATAAAGTGTAATTTTAGCTACTGTGGGAGAACATAATGGACTCTGGTTTGAACTTTTCTTTTGTCAGATGTTTTCTTTAGATAATGCTGCTTTGATCAATGGCGCACAATGTTTAAGGAGGACTGTTTATCCTTTTAATCATTTTGAAAGTACTTAAGTGAATAACCCACTGTCATGAATGTTTGGAGCCAATATTAAACACTTCCAGATTATGGAAAAGTGGAATGTCTGGATTGTATTCATTGTTTTGGTACCAGAAATGTAACCCCACAGCCCTCCAATAAAGGCTTGGTTGTTTTTTAATGGTTGGAGTTGACTGAGAACACAAAGAAAATCCAAAAGGACATTTTATTGGCTGTTTTGGCTTCTAGACTCAAAGGTCTTTTGCTCCAAGTATTAGACCATCCCCCAATCATTTTAAAAAGAGTCGGGTCACAAATTGTTGAATCTTTTAAGCTTTGGGTACTAGGGGAGCTCCTACTGCCACTCTTTAAAATACCAGACCTGCTGATTCTTAACCTGTGAAACAACAACAACAGCTGTAACTGCATATAAATGTACATGAAAAGTTTAGATGTGGTGGATGGGTCTGTTGGTTAGTCTCCTCTCACAACAGGGCAAAAGGAGACGGTAGCTGATTTTTCTTTGGGGGGGGGTTTTCTCCCTCGACTTTTGTGGCAGCATGAGATCTGCAGATTGGTTTCACATAAAAATATTGGCTAATCACCCAAAGTTGAGAAAAGTGGGGGGATTTGATTGGTGCACCCCTATTAGATACACAAGTGTTGAAACTGAAAATGAAGCTGGCCAGGGTTCCAAAAGAATGCAGTAACCCTTATGTGCAACTGGAAGTCAATTTCATGATTTGTGAAGTTTGAGGTAAACTTAGAAAAGCCCCCAAAATGGACATTTACTGAACTGATAATCTAATTACTGTAATTGAACTGTTGAGAATAGCAACCCTGCAATACATTTCCTACCTTTTCTTCAAGTGTCTTATGAATTTTTTTTTTATCCCTTTCTGACATTTTGGAGCCTTTTTTATTGTCCAAACTCTTGACCACATCCAAATGTTCTTATCCAATCTATTAAGAATCATCAAGCCATCAAAATATTTTTTTCTCCTGTAAATGTTCGGATGCATCAAATATACCCCACCAAACTCTGTTCACAACTTAAGACTGCGATATTAATCAACTGGCTTCAGTTTTGATGTGTAGCTATTTTTTTCCTGATTCATTGTAACAAAACACTCTTTGTTCTGAGTTTTTTTTTTTCTCTCTTTTCTCAGTTCACTAACCTTCGTTTCCCCTGTGCTTTTCAGGCCTCTGGGAACCACACCTTTCTCCACCTGAAGTGAGGTTTGCCATGCTCTTCGTTTAATTTAATCCCATTTATTTAATGGACAAATGTGCATTATTATAAACAGTATTTATATCTCCTTCCAGTTGTCTCTGGGGGGAGTTGGAGTAAAAACAATCTTGCTGTCGACAATCTGAACTTATCCTTGGCAACTACTGCGGTACCGTTAGCACTTCAGAATAACGTAGAACCCATGCAAACCCAGTCAGACTCCATGGATCCTACCTGCTGAGGAAAACTGAAGTTACTGTTAAGCTAGTCCTTCCATGGGTTGCCGCTGCTCCTGGGAGGTTTAGAGGCGTTAAATTATTGCATGTTAGTCTTTTTGGCATGAACTTAAAGTGCAGATTCCTGTGTATCCTAATTTTCTTAGTGTTTGTGTTGCCATTTGGCCTAGACAGCAAAACGTTTTGCTTTTCTTCCTGTAGATCCTTGGTCTCTTACCTCTGTGTAAGCTAGGCTGTTGTGTAAATGGCTTATCTCGCATGGACCCTGTGAATGCATCCCTTCGTTTGAACAATCCTTGGCTTCTTTATCAATGTGTGTCATTATTTGAGCAAAGGAAAGTGCAAATTTATTTTTGTGCTTTTTTGCGTAATGTATATTTATGCATTTTTTGTGCAACTAAATAATGAACCTATATAAGTTGGATGTTTAGTCGTCTCCTGTGTTTGGTGTTAATTTTTGATCCTATATCCTGTTGAAGTAGTTAAAAAGTGCAATTTGTTTAAAGGGGACATTGGAATTGGCTTGTGCCATTCTGCTAAAGTGAGATTGTTTTACGGCAATCTTTCAGAATGTGAAACTGGACTAAAAATGTAAAGGGTTGCTTTTTTTGGAAGGGTGGGGTGGGGGGGGCTTTGGGGGAAGGGGGCATTTTGAAATGTTTAGCAGGATTAGACTGAAGAAATTTAGTTTGTGGTTTAGACAATGTTTGTCCTTGTATCTGCTGTGCATAAGATGTAAAAAAAAAAACTCCCGTCTTATGAATAAAAGAAGTGAATGCATTCTTCTGTTTGGCATCCGTCATTTCTTTGCTGCACGTTGCTGACCAATCGAAGCTAAAATTGGTGGTTGGTCTATGGCAACTTCAATAAAAAAAACCTGGAAGTGTCCAGCCATCAGATGTTTGCGTGAATTATTGATGCAAACTTTTCATTTGTAATGCATCACTGCATTAGCGTCTCTTTGCATCATTTGCGGCGCTGACCTCCACACTCTGCCCTCTCCTGTTCTGGGAAGATGCGCTGCTCAACCAACCATGCTGCATCCTCCAGGGACTCGACTGTACTGTGTAACCAGCTGCCTCGTCCAAACTGTGCTGGTGGTTAAACCAAACATGGCTAAATTTTAATGTGCACACATTTTAGTGTACAATTTAGCATCAGGAATATCGAAGCTGGTTTTAACAGATTGGATCAACCAGCTCATTAAAGATTTTGGCAAGAGCCGTATAGTCGGTTTATCCAGAAAATGAAATGATGCGCACATGACGTAACCTTTTAATGTTGTGGGGTGTAGAAGTGAAGAGAGCATACAGATTTTCTGAATGAGTTCAAAAATCATCTTGGTAAAATAAACTTAAAATGGTCTTAAAACCCCAATGGCTACCTTCCTAGAAGCAAATGGTCTCTGAAGATTTTACCATTTGCCCTTTGCTGAAAAATAGGTCATTTAACTTCACTTTCACACAGAATACTTGAATTGACAGAAAATCGATATGAAGTGGGTGGGGGCGGTGGGTGATGTGAGAGATTAGATGGACTGAAGTCTGCTTCACCCAAGGACAGTAGCTGCATGCCACATCTGTAGAAGGATGTGTATACATTTTTATTTTTCATTCAAGAACCTCAGAATGTTCTAAATGTTCTCATGGAGGAAATGAACTGGAATTCCAAGCTCCAGGACTTCATATTTCCTTGTTCTCTTAAAATAATTGATGATGCAGATCGATCTTTATTTGTAGAATCTTAAAAAAATGTTCTAAGTGAACTCTAGGAAAAAAAATAAACGTTCTAATCATTAAAGGATGCCTGTGGTGAATCGATGCTCTGTGGACTGGCGACCTCTTCAGGATGTGTCCTGCCTCAATGTCAGGAGAAAAACACACTGGTCCTCCTGCAAAGATTAAGCAGATGGCAGATGGCTGGACGAGGTGTTTTTATATTAGGTGTTTATGTGCGTATCAGTAATTGTTACAGCTGAGTAAAAACTGATGGGAGGGTTAAAATTAGTTGAAATATGAGCAATTTTTCCCCCCCTTTTTCTATCTCTTGGACTATGCCGCCCTCTGCTGGTCAGAAATCAAGACACAACTCAAGATCAAACGAGTCATAAAGCCTTTTATAAACAAGCATGGTGGAGACTGAAGTGAGTTTGTTCATTTATTTTTTTAAATGATTATATTTTAGTCTGCCCCCACCCTCTAAGGACATTAATATAAAGGATTTAGGTCACAAATTAAGAAAGTGACCGTTCTCAATACGGGACTAAAGGAGGAAATGAAACAATAACATATCAAATGAGCCAATTTTCAGTATTTTAGTGCTTGACAAGATGAACTAAAAGGTTAGTAGGATATTTATAAGAAAGATCAGCAGATCAGTTTTTTTCCCTCATATTCACAATATGCATCAAAGCTTGAACATTTTTTGGTCTACAGCTGCATTAATTGGCAGCATATTCCTTAAGGCACATTACTGAGAACCAGATGAAAGTCATGAACACATGACTGAAAATTACATTTAAATAACTGATGCTTTTTTACTTTTAAGTCTAGACTTAACACTCTTATTTTTCACGAAGATTACAGCCAGCATCTTAGATTACATGAGCTTCTTCTGCAGTCACACTGCCATAGGCTAAGACGGCATACTGTACACTCTTCCTCACTTTTTTCTCCTACTACTCTCCAATTTTCCATTATTTACCGTTATTTCAGCTTTTAACTTTCTGTTCTCTTTGTTTTTTCTCTTCATAGACGCTACACCTGGTCAGGCTTTCTACTGTTACCGTCCTGGAGGGAGGACATCAGCTGAGCCAGTGCTGTTAATACCTTTGGTCTCTTCCTATAAATAGTACACTTGTACACTTTATGAATAAGCTGAATTAAATCCTGTTATTTACTCTTCTTTTGGGTTCATAACTACAACTGTTGTCAATGGACCAGCTGCACAGGGTTTTTTTTCTTGCCATGGTCTTTAAAGTAAAAAGTCTGAATATGTTAAAATCATGATTCAGATCTTTAAGAAAACTAGAAATCTATATTAACCAGGAAAAGCCTGATTGTTGTATCTCTTGTTTGGATGTAAAGTATGGACTAAAAGTGACATTTAAAACATTTTTGCACTCTGTTGGATTCTATTTGACTACGTTTTGAATATAATTAAGCACTTTGATATTTAGAGTATATATTTCTTTGTACAGAGGATTCAGAAACACAACAGCCACATTTAGTTCACATTGTCTTGTGAACTCCTGAGTTATAAGAGTTCTATAATAATAATAAAAAAATCGTTATTGATATTTTGCAATAATCGAATTTTGTGAAACTGAATTGAAAATCCTGAATTCTAACCAAGTAAATTAACAGAAATAGATAGATAGATAGATAGATAGATAGATAGATAGATAGATAGATAGATAGATAGATAGATAGATAGATAGATAGATAGATAGATAGATAGATAGATAGATAGAGGGTTTCAATAGCGTGGAGTTAGTTAGGAAAATTGACTAATTAAATATTGTTTTATTAGTTTATGTAAGTTTAATCTCAAATGAAAATAAAATAGACTATTTTGTCTTCGTTCCCATATGTGACCGCGTGCTAAGTTGTAGTATTTTGCGGTGAGCTCTTTGATGTTGAGCACGTGAGCAGACGGAGGCCCTCGAGGCCCACTCATTGGTCCTGCACACGTTCGGCAGATTAGGACTAATTAGCTGCTAGCATACTTCATAAAAATGACCTTTTGCTGCAGGCCGGGGTCGTTATTGTGACATTTCTTTTAGGCTGTCTGTCCACATCATGGCGTTTTCCCTGGTGAGTAAAAAAAACGAAACTGAAGCGGCTTAAAACGAAGGCCACGTTGAAGTTAATAAATTTGACCTTTTGTGCGCCTTGTCAACCAGTGGCGGGCCTTCTAATAAACCATACTCGACTTCTGAATAGAAACTTATTTTTTTCAAATTGAAACATAAATATAGCATGTAGTGCAGATGTAGCTAATTTCCCCCCGTGTTTATCTTTCTTTTTGCTGCTTCTTCACACAGAGAAACGATTCCCGCAGGCCCGAGAGCCCGGACACCGACTCCCCGGCCCTGTCCACCTGCAGCAACGCAGACATCTTCCGCCGGATGAACACCATGCTGGGCAACGCTCTGGACTTCACCGGCGTGTGCACCACACCCAACAGCACCAAGCACAAACCAGACCTGCTCTGCGGTAAAGACACGCTTCACTCAAAAAGTGTTTTTTGTTTGTTTGGCTTTTTAAATGCAACGTGTTTGTGCAAAAACAACCCGGAAATGAAGCATTGCACTGGAGTAGAAGTGGCAATTAACTAGAGCTTGGAGTTCACAGAGTTTCTGTTGACAGACTTTTATTGGTGATTCTCTCCTAGAGTCCAAACTGAAACCCTCCTCCTCCATTTTGCTTTATGAATGACAAATTGGGATACGACGAATGTTTTTTTTGTTTTTTTTTAAAGAAAAACGTGCAATGTTTAAATGGCATTAAAAAAAATGTACACTTTAGTTGTATTAAGTTCCAGTGCATGCAACTTAATATTAATAATGACGGTTGCAATGCCGGACTTCTGCAACTAACTT
This sequence comes from Xiphophorus couchianus, assembly GCF_001444195.1. Lineage (NCBI taxonomy): Eukaryota > Metazoa > Chordata > Actinopteri > Cyprinodontiformes > Poeciliidae > Xiphophorus > Xiphophorus couchianus. The sequence continues at coordinate 26,840,107 of NC_040231.1, read as the reverse complement.
CAAGTTAGGCAAGCTGCTGCAAATACAGGAGATCAAGCAAAAGCTAGTTGCTTTTAAGTTTATCTATGTTGAATAAAACTGTAGACTTTTGTGGTTTCACACCATGGAAAATCTACTAAAAGAAGTCTTAAGATTCCCTTAATTCAACCACAATATCAATATTTCTTAATATCAAAAAGCCCAATCTGTCATTTGTGTCATTCTGTTGCATAACTCAATCGCTAGAAAAACTGTGTAGCTTTAGTACCATTTTTTAAAATGTGACTTGTCTGAAAGCTCTCAAATATAAAATTCTACTTTATTTCATAGTGGGTTCATTTCATCCACAGTTTAACCCGATATGGAGACAAAATAAAATGTATATCCGTTTGCCATGAAACTGAGTTGATTGTATTTACAGAACATTTTAAAGCGTAAGACGGAAATAATGCAATCAAACAAAATGCATGAATTTTAGAAACAAAACAGATTTAGGAAGCCTGGATCTGGATCTTTTTTTTGTTTTGTGTTTTTGTAGAGTTAAAGAAGAAACTATGAAACTTGGTGTAAAATTGAAATATTTAAATTTCTGGTTCAGTGAGTGCTGATGGAGTTCCACTTGGACATTTAAGCATAGAAACTTGTTCACCTCATCATTCAGTTGCCAAGAGCTGATTCATGCTGAATCACTGATCTGCAGCAATGCAGCAGTCTTAGCCCTGGGAGTAATATTTTAGCTAAGCAATAAGCTCACTGTAGCATCTATCTTAAATTAAGTTGCTAATTTTCCATCTGCATTGTTACTCCCTTTTTTTTTCTTCTTTTTTTTATGATGTAGCTCAAAAGGTTAATGTTGCAACTTCCAGTGTTTAAAAAAAGTAAATTTGATCCTGGTGCAAAACTCCTGCCTTTGGCTCGGCGCCCATGCCTTGGAGAGCTCGGCGTTGCTGAATCAGGGGGAGTTAGCGGGTAGCTGGAAGCGTTCCAGGAGAGGGGAGGGAGTTCGCAGCGCATGTCTGCACAGACCTCATCTGATCAGTCAGCTGCTTCTGATGCAACAAGCCTTTTGCAAATTTTCTTCTGTTTATTTTGGGTTTTTTTAAATGGAAAATTTGCAAAATACAGATTGTTTGTAATAAAATCCCTGTGCATCCCAGAATGCGAGGTACTTTTGAGCTAAAAGTTTGCTGAGTCATTCCCTTCCTCCCTCCCTCCCTTCTGCCTCTCTCAGGAAATCAGACTAGACCAAGTAAGCAGCGCCAGGAACGGTGGCAGCTGTCGCCCTCCTCACTCTGAAGCGGGGGGGGCAGGAAGGGTGGGAGAGGACTTCCATCTACAAACCGATAGCTTCGACTAGAATTTTGTCATTACACGGTTAAAGCAGGGGTGGCGGAGGAGGGCGAAGCTGATGTCATTAGAAGGGGTGTGCGAGTGCATCAGCAGCCATGTCACATGCTGCTAGGTGGGTCAGTGATGCGGACAGAGATGCATGGCAGTCGCACCAGGCACAGAGGCAGCAGGTTAGCTCCGCCGTCAGCCAGGGTAGGGGGGAGACGTGACGACGATGATGATGAGGGAAGTTTTATTGTTTTCTCACTTTCTCTTCACAGGGAAAAAAGACAGACCTCGCTCTGTCCTCTCTTCTGCTGTTTTTATTATTTTTTATTTTTCTGCTAATGCTTCTCTCTCTGTCTCTTCTCTCGTTTTGCTAACCGGCTCTGTAGAATCGGAGCTGGCTGCTGTGGGCAGCAGGAGGATGCTTTTTCCCAACTGCGGCAGCATACCCAACTCCCAGGACATCCCTTTACCCCGGGGCCCGTCGGATGTCACGGACCTGGGCCTCGGGCTCCAGTCGCTGCGTCTGTCCAGCTGGGACAGACCCTGGAGCAGCCAGGAGGCCGACTCGCATTCTCCCTCTTCCCAGGTTCAGAGCAGCTCTTCCTCCAGTAAGTGGCAAAGCGGAGTGTATCCAAGATTCACAGCCAGTCTCCAGAGTTGATTCTCTCTCTTGTTTTCATTTTTCAACATTCAGGTTCTTTTCTGTACGTTTAATACTTGTGATAGTTCTGTGTGTGGGAGCAAGCTGTGACATTGCTAAGGATGATGTGGCAGTTTTGCTTTGCTGCGTCTGTAGCAAGCAAATGGGCTACAAAAACACGCTTTCATTTTGATAACCTCAGTAATGTTGCTACAGTCGGCTGTTAAATGTTGGTCAAGTTTAAAATGTAGTTTTTGGCTTTGATTAGAAGAAGCTGTATTGGACCTGAACAATGCTGGGGAGCAAAACTACTGATTATCCATAATTTGTTGTGACACCTTTTTCTTCCCCCTCTATAGCCTTATTATTATTGACCATGTCCTATCAAACCCACTTGACCCGGTTTATAGGTGCCTAATCCGGGCCTGCAGCAATGATTGAAACTCAGTCACTTACAGAAAACCTTGTTACAGGAAGGAAGTCAGCGAACTGGTTTGGAAGAGGTGACTGAACCAGCCTGCTGCTGGAGGGGAAAAAAGTTTTGCATTTTTTGCTTCTGGATTTCAGATCTCAAAGTATTGAAGATAGAATAGAATTACTTTATTCATCCCAGCAGGGAAATTATTTCGCAGTTACAGCAGCATAGAGACAAGACACACAACATCCACCACTGAGTAGCAATGTAGACAAGATAAAATAAGAATAAAATATGACATGCTGTCAATATAAAAAGCAGCTTAGAGCAGTCTTTGAAGATGCTTTATTGAGTAGGACTGGGAAATATGGCTTATAAATAAACTTTCATTTTGTTAAAATTTCTTCTTGCACCAAATATGATTTCCCTCACTTTTTTCCTTAAACTACAAATGACAGAGTCTTTTTAAAAAAACTGACTTTAATTCCTTCTGTGAGATGACTTGAATTCAAAGCTGAAATAAATAGGAACTTTAAAACACTTGTCAAACAAGATGGTAGTTCTTGAGTGGGTTAATATCACTCTGGAAACCCAAGCAGTAAATTGGTGAAAAAAGCATGTTTTTTTTTGTTTGTTTGTTTGTTTCCCCCCCGTAAAACAGAATTTGGTTGATTTGTTAAAAATCAACTTGCCACCCAGCCTTAGATAGAAGCTAGCTGTCTTATCTGATACTTTGTAGACACATTGGTGCTTCCTCTGTTTCACTGCAGGCTTTCTGTTCTAAATCAACATTGAACTGTGAATTCAGCACAACTGTCTTGTCTTTATTCAGTTGCAAAATGCAGGGAAGAAAGATGCATCTTTTAGAAACTTTATGCATCCCACTTGCTGACAAATTGAAACAGCTCTGTAGAGTCAGCACGCTTGTCCCGCTTTCTTCAGCTTGTGCTGCTTTAACACCCCGAATGTCTCGTCTACCAGTGCTGGGCATGCTGAACAACCCTTTCAGTAGCATCCTGGGGAAGCCTCCGGGCTATCTGCCCCATGAATCCATGAACGTGACCGCTGACTTCCTGGAGAAGTTCCCCGGAATGGCACGGATGGTGAACCGCCTGGACTCCAGCTCCTTCCTGGACTCCCGCTCCAGCAGCCCTGAAGACTCTGAGACCAGTGGGTTCAGCTCTGGATCAGATCACCTCTGTGACGTGCTGGTAAGGCACATCATTTCTCTTTACTCAAACACTTTAAATGGTTTCATTTTCCACCCTAGAATCCAGCTGGGTTTTCCTGATATGCATTTTCATGAAGGATTTGGCTTAACAAGTAACATTAGCTGACCAGCAGATTTGTCCGACTGTTGCTGGCAAATCGTCCCCTCAGTTGCTTCATATCTTATCATATTTTAAAAGAACACATCCTCCAGCTTAGACCTAATTGTGCTTGGTTTTTGCGTCAGAGTACAGTAGTATTTTCTTCCACTTTGTGCTCAGCAGAGCGGTTGTCCTTCCTTATTGAAGAGCAGAGGTTTGACTTCAGTCTTTGACATATTGGCAGAATAATTGCAGACAAAGCACAGGAAGAATTGCTCTGATTGCACACAGGGGACCTTTTCATCAGAGCTTCTTTAAAAAAAAAACACTGGGCAGCAATTTGACTTTTGCAGAGTAATCAAAGTCTACAAGTGATTTTTTTTTTTTTCTTCCTCAAAATTGCCACATCTTTTGGCTTAATGAGCTTTTATTTACCTGAGCGGTTTACTTGTTAGACTAGAGATTTTTTGTTAATCTCTGGATCAGTAAACTTCCAGGCTTAAACTGTCCAAACTTGAGGATATTTTTTTTTTCTTGTGTTGGTAAAAGGATACAACTTGAAATGTCATCAAGTGCTTTAAGTGCATAATTAAAAGAATCTTCAAATGTTCCCAAAGCCTCCACATTCAGGCTTTTATAGACTTAAGACTAAAGAGTCTGATTACTTTTGTCTTTTCTTTCAGGCTTTAATCAGGGTGACCGCATGTCCTTAAAATGTCTTTCATTTCATGCATGCAAAATTAAGACCTTGAAATGTCTTATATTCAATTTAAAAATGTAAGAACCTTAAATACACAAATCACAGGTCTTAAATGTCGTCATGGCATAAATATTTAACTTTGTATGTAGTGGGTTTTTTTCTTGTGGGACTTTTCAGTCGGGCAAAAGTGTTTCATTGTGTTCTGTAACTAGCTGCTAATATACCCTTGCTAACTATTTGGCTACCGTTGTGTCATGGTTAAGTTCAAATGCACTGCCAGTTGGTCGGATGAAGTTCGTTTGTGCCATTAGCTCATTTTTGTGAGCCAGCCTGTATAGTTTTTCAGTATTAAATAATAATTTAAAAAAAGGTCTTGTAGTGTCAAATTTGACTTGTTTCTTGCTGTACAAGTGAGGGAGGGCACAACTTAACTCGACTGCATTTTTTTCACAGCATGTTTTGCTACACATTTACAGCCTGGTTTAAACGCCTGAGATGGTTCTGTTTAACCAGAGCCTTCCAGATGGAGTCATAGTAAAAATAATCTAGACTGATATTCCACTCCATCTCTACTGGAAATAATCCAGCCACGTCTTCCTCTGCAGTCTAATTTGCGAATCTCCCCTCCACTGCCTTACGTGAAGTCCAACATGCAGAAGGACCTGCTGCGGCTGGGCCCGCGCCTGGACCCCCAGGACATGAGCTCCCCCCTGACTCCGCCGCCCAGCGCCAGCCCCGCCTCCTCCACCATCTCCCGCCGCTGGCGCACCGGCTCCCCATGGCCCGGCTCAGACATGCTCGACCAATCGGACGACACGTTCAGCATCGAGAGGGAAGCCCGTCTGCACAGGCAGGCTGCAGGTACGCTGCTCGTTTGTCTCAAACCTCTATTAAAGATCGGATGAGACCATGTTTAACTTTTTTCTTTTTTTCTTGCATGCATTAGCTGTGAATGAGGCCACATTCACTTGGAGCGGTCAGCTGCCTCCCAGAAACAACAAGGATCCCATTTACTCCTGCAAGGTCTTTCTTGGTGGCGTGCCCTGGGACATCACTGAAGGTTTGTCTCAACATTAACTAGTAACATTTTGTATTTGCAAAATGGAAAATTTCTGTTCAACTCCTTCAGTGGGATAGAACTCGGAGGAAATACTTGGACCGGCTCGACAGAAATATAGTTGAAATAAAATGTGAAATGTATTTGTTAGAAATTCAGCCACTTAAATTTTTCTTTTTTTTATATTGAGATTAAACCTGAAGTAATTAAATATTTCATGGGTGCTTGGAGTCCTTGAAAAAATGTTTAGATGTTTTCAAGGTTTGGAAAGTGCTTGATTTTTTTTTTTTTTTAAGTCCTTGAAAATAATTTAAACTGCACGGTTTTGTAATGAAGTGCAATTTAATGTTTGAAAGCATTATTTACAGTTGCAACCAGATATTTTTACACACCTACAAAACAAATCTGTTTTCTGGCATTTTAGGAAGTAAAAATAATTTTGATGTTTCTAACTGATGTAAAACAAGATAAATTTGGTCTAAGTTCAGACGGTTGGGTAAAAAAAATCTAGTTTCAACTGTGAATTTAAGCATTTAGTTTGAGCAGGAAGGTCATTTAGTAATGAATATTTAACTCACAGTAGTGTAATTCAAAAGTCAATAGTGTAATTAAAATAGAGGTTATATTTTAAAACAATGTTATTGAAATCGGGAAATTTGGTTACATTAGTGTTTTGTTCTCAGACCAGTCAGACATTACCATATCCCTGCAGTCATGGCAATAGAAAACATTTAATGGTAAATTGAAACAGTCTTTCTTGGGTAATATGCATTTTTATTTCCAAAGTAAGAAAACTTTGAAAACTTGCCTCAAAGTTGATGCTTGAAAAGTGCTTGTATTTTATTGTGGGGAAAAGTGTTCGAACCCTGATATTTAACCAGATTAAAACATGGCTGCTCTATTGCTGCTTTTGTCCAGCTGGCCTGATCAACACCTTCAGTGGGTATGGCCCTCTGACTGTGGAGTGGCCAGGTAAGGATGGAAAGCATCCCCGCTGCCCTCCTAAAGGTAATGTTGCTAAAGGTAACTGCGAGCTGGTAGGCTAATTTCCATTTTCCCTCCTGGTTTTAGGGTGAACACGTGGTGAGCACACTGCATGCTGGGAACTTATCCTTTTTATGGGCACTCCTAGATGGTGACTCTAGGCATAGAGATGGGCCAAATGTGGGAAGCTAATTGGTTTCTAAAAGAGTACCGTCTATCAAAATGGAAAAGCAGATGCATTTTAGTTGGTATAGTGGTAAATTATTTCAACTGTCTGCCTTTGTTTAACTTTGCATATATTATAATTTTATTTTCTGTTACTGTTTCTTTCTGGGTTTCAAGGTTGCTATGTGATGCATAGTTCTGATTTTTGTGCAAACGACAATGGAGTAAATAAATAAAAGATTAAAATTGAGAGAATATTAACAAAATACGACATGACTTACAACTCAAAGCTGTTATCCATCCATCCATCCATTTTCTTCCTCTTTATCCGAGGTCGGGTCGCGGGGGTAGCAGCTTCAGAAGGGAGGCCCAGACTTCCCTCTCCCCGACCACTTCTTCTAGCTCTTCCGGGGGAATCCCGAGGCGTTCCCAGGCCAGCCGAGAGACATAGTCTCTCCAGCGTGTCCTGGGTCTTCCCCGGGGCCTCCTCCCAGTGGGACGTGCCCGGAGCACCTCACCAGGGAGGCGTCCAGGAGGCATCCTGACCAGATGCCCAAGCCACCTCAACTGGCTCCTCTCGATGTGAAGGAGCAGCGGCTCTACTCTGAGTCCCTCCCGGATGACTGAGCTTCTCACCCTATCTCTAAGGGAGAGCCCAGCCACCCTACGAAGAAAACCCATTTCGGCCGCTTGTATCCGCGATCTCGTTCTTTCGGTCATGACCCAAAGCTCATGACCTTAGATGAGGGTGGGAACGTAGATCGACCGGTAAATCGAGAGCTTCGCTTTTTGGCTCAGCTCTCTCTTCACCATGACGGACCGGTACAGCGCCCGCTTGACGGCAGACGCTGCGCCAATCCGCCTCTCGGTCTCCTGCTCCCTTCTTCCCCCATTCATGAACAAGATCCTGAGATACTTGAACTCCTCCACTTGGGGCAGGACACCCCCCCTGACCCGGAGAAGGCACTCTACCCTTTTCCGGCTCAAGACCATGGCCTTGATTTAGAGGCACTGATCCTCATCCCGGCCTCTTCACACTTGGCTGTGAACCGCTCCAGCGAGAGCTGCAGACCACGACCCGATGAAGCCAAAAGGACCACATCATCTGCAAAAAGCAGAGATGAGATCCTAAGGCCACCAAATCGGATCCCCTCAACACCTTGGCTGCTCCTAGAAATTCTGTCCATGAAAGTGATGAACAGAATCGGTGACAAAGGGCAGCCCTGGCGGAGTCCAACTCTCACCGGAAACGAGCCCGACTTACTGCCGGCAATGCGGACCAGACTCTGACACCGGTCATACAGGGACCTGACAGCCCGTATCAAAGGGCCCGGTACCCCATACTCCCGGAGAACCCCCCACAGGGCTCCCCGAGGGACACGGTCGAACGCCTTCTCCAAGTCCACAAAACACATGTAGACTGGTTGGGTGAACTTCCATGTAACCTCCAGGACCCTGTCGAGGGTCCTGGAGGTTCCACGACCAGGACGAAAACCACACTTCTCCTCCTGAATCTGAGCTTCAACAATCTGTTATGTAAATAGTCGGGTAAATAGTCATATTATAACTTTCTCGCATTTCGACTATATTCTTGCACAGCTTCTCGTAACTTTAATTTTCTTAGTGACCAAAATATTCTGAGGTAGGAAATTGTTTTCAGGGTTGTTTTTTTCATCTGAAATTTTTGAAAAATTGGAGATTTGCATGAACTCCAGATTTTAGACATGCTTCAGTGTTTAGATAAAATATGCTAAATCATGTATTTTGCTCTGAAAATGATGGGAGTCGAAGCAAAGAACATGTTTTTGATTTAATAAAAGAATGTTCAGAACAAATTTGTCTACTCGGCTTCTGAACAAAAACTACTGTCAAAACATGCATTGTCACGTTAAAATGAAATTTTGAAGTTTTGTAAAATGGGGAAAGTAGTCTTGTGGTTGAATTTTGCTAAACAAGATGCCAATAAGTGTTGGCCATTATTTATTTATTTATTTTAATGCCTTCAGGCTACGTTTACCTGGTGTTTGAAAACGAGAAGTCGGTGAGGGCGCTGCTGCAGGCGTGCTCCCAGGATCCCTTCCACCCAGAGGACAGTCGGGAGTATTACTTTAAGATGTCCAGCCGCAGAATGCGATGCAAAGACGTGAGTAGGAGCTGGCATTGTCGCAACGCTGGACTGTGACGGGTTTACGTCTTACAAACCTGTAGAATGTACCCTAGCATCAAACATAATGTTCTGATTTCACATCACTGTGTAGTGAAACTGTAAACAGCTGGCATTAACTACACCGAAACAAACTGGCATCATGAGTTCCTCTGAAGAAAACCTCCACATTTGTGCCACTTCAAACTGCATTCATTTTTAACTTTTCAAGCAAGGCCATGTTTTTTTTTTTGTTTTTTTCCTTCCTCTGACAGGAATCTGTGGAACTCTCTTATCAAAACCTTTCAATGCCTTTCTTTGACTCGAAGCCGTTTTTTTTTTTTTTTAAAGGACTCAAGTGATTCGGTTGGTTTTCTGAGCCACTATGTTGTGTTGGGGCTTCAGAATGATGAGAAATCAGGAAAATGTGGAGATTATTGCAGCAGTAACATCAACATTATGATGCTCCCTAAACTTCCAACGCTACGTACAATCAGATGTTGGGTGTAAGAATCTATTGCTGTAAGGCTGAATATATCCTGGTGTGAACCGTTGAAATGTGTCCAAAAATATAACAATTACAAAATACACAATTTACAATGGCTAAATAAAAATAGAGGCTTATTTAAAGTCAGCCATGCAGTTGAATTGTGAAAAGTATCAATCAGTCTCCCTGCTCTGTAACAAAAGCTGTGAGTTTCTAGTTGTTCTGCAGCAGTTCCCCTCAGGAATGCTTGGAGGAGTGAATTAGTGTTTACTTCTGAGCACAACTTCAAAATAATCGCTGCTGTTTTTAAATGACCCAAAGTCTTATTTAGAAACTGAAAGCATTCAGCTTGCTTGCAAGGTAAGGACAGCTGGCTTCATGCAGTTTCCATACAGATTCTACTTTTCAATGAGATTTCAATTGGTAAAGGCAAAGATTCCTCAGGAATTTACAGCAGATGATGTAAGCCTGTACAACATTACTGATGATTAACTCACATTATCCTAACCCTTGGCAAAACTTTTATAAAGTACTAGCGCCATTGGCAATTCAACTTTAGTTTTTCCTAGTTCCAGTGTACTACTGGAACTAGGAAAAACTTCCCACAGTTCCCACACTGGTACTAGGACTTTTCATCATTGAAGGAATTGAACTTAAAATGATCTCTTGCTGAAAGGTTACTAATAATTTAGTTTTTGTCTTATTTCAAGTTTCCCAAGATATTTGCACTAGAAACTAAACCAAAAATACTTAAGGTTTTATTTTTGCAGTGAAAATTCACTGCAAAAACAAAACTAACAATTAAAGATTGTTTATCGCAATTAAAGATTCAATCCTACTGTTAATGATATTGAAGCAACAAAGAAGTCATGCTTCTGCTGAGCTGCCTATTTTTTGTTTTGATTTTTCAAAGTTTTCTGAGCTGAGTTTTTATCCCAACTCCCAGTAATTTGACCCCTGACCTGTCCATTCCTGCTCCAGGTGCAGGTGATCCCCTGGGTGATCTCTGACAGCAACTACGTGCGCTGTCCCGCCCAGCGCCTGGACCCCAGTAAGACGGTGTTTGTCGGTGCTCTGCACGGCATGCTTAACGCCGAGGCGCTGGCCAGCATCATGAACGACCTGTTCGGGGGCGTCATGTATGCCGGCATCGACACGGACAAGCACAAGTATCCCATAGGTAACGGCAGCTGCCATCTAGAATAGTTGCTCTGAAAGCGTTTCTTGAGGATTCATGTCCAGGGTGGTGTGTGCAGGCTCTGGACGTGTCACCTTCAACAACCAGCGCAGCTATCTGAAAGCCGTGTGCGCAGCATTTGTGGAGATTAAAACGCCAAAGTTTACAAAAAAGGTACAATTGTCTGTTTAAAAGAATTAAGAAATTCCTTTTTGCAGTTTACTTATTACAGTTTTAGGGTTTTAAGTTGTGCATCTTCCTTCAGGTTCAGATCGACCCCTACCTGGAAGACTCCATGTGTCAAGTTTGCCTTCGTCAACCTGGGCCTTTCTTCTGCAGAGACCAGGTCGGTGGAAAAATACCCAGCACTACTTTCTTCATGCATCTCTCCTAACAATGGTGTGAAGAACATGTCAAACTCGAGGCCCGTGGGCCAAATCCGGCCCATCATAACTGGTTTTGTGGTCCACTAAATGGATCAACAGTTGTGCCCTTAAATATTTTTATAAATCAAATCAAAACGGTATTGATGTGATCAATACTTGACTTCAACAAGTTCTTGTTTTAACAGCTTAATACCACAACCGACCCTTTAAACAACACATATCAAACCCCTTTTTATTTTGGGCCACGTCAATATTATGAATATCTTTAAAGGGTTCAAGAGTTTTGAATGTGGCGCCTTTCTAAAGTTTTAGTAATCCAAGCCTTTGTGGGGGGTGGAGAAAATGTTTTGGTCCAGCAAATTTCCTGTTGCTTTTGTTCCAGTAAAACCACTGGAAAAAAAATGCAGCCAAAGATCTATGGCCACATTAAAATTGGACAAACTGGACTGAAACATGATTTATCAGATTGTTCTGAGATGGAAAGATCCTGCCGACTTTATAAAGTGACTTATGGTTACAGGGTGCTGTTATTATGCCTGTGATGTTGGTCATAATGAGCTAATTATTGAAATGATTGTCAATTAATTTGGTAATCGCTTAACTGGTGTATGCAGACAAATGCAAAATATAAGTATTGTTTTGTCTCAATTGTTGCTCTAAGACGATGTGAAAATGTTCTACCCAAAACTAAAGAGGCTGTTTTAGCTTCACCTGGTTCAAATTATTAAAAAAACCCTCATTAAGCACTTTTTGCTATCCAATTATTCAGTTAATCAAAAAATTATCCGATTAATCCTGCAATGTTAGTCAAGCAGAAAGGTCTGAGCTTTTCACAAGTATTTTTTATATATTTTTTTTAGCTGCAGATGCATCTCTGCTATAAAACTAAAGGAATGCTATTACATTTTAGAACATAAAATGTTAAAATGCGTTAAAACATGCAAACAATTCAGATAGTATTTAAAAATAGCATAAATGGGGGGGGAAAAGTGCGGAATGTGAAAGTTAATCTCAGATTATTCTGACATTTGATTAATTGATTGGTTTCAGCCGCAGTTCTCACGTTTCCTGTCGGTCGTCTCCCCCCCCCAGGCCTGCTTCAAGTACTACTGCCGCTCCTGCTGGCACTGGCAGCACTCCATGGACATCTTGAGCAACCACCGGCCCCTCATGCGCAACCAGAAGAACCGAGATTCCAGCTAAATCCGGAGTCCCGACACTCTGAGGAAGTCTGAGGAAGAGCACCCCCTCGGCGGGGTGAAGGCCGCCCGCCGAGGAGAGCACGTGTGCCGGACGTCCCTCAGTCTGAGGGCACCAAGGCATTCCACCAGGCACTGGGGTATCACTGTAGGAAATGTTCACTTTTGCACTTGCTCCATTTTTGCTGTTCACAGTGGCACTATGCACAGTGACCTTGTTGGGAGTAGACAAGGGGCCCGTCACGCTTTAAAGCATTTTCTCCGACGCGTGGCCACAGATGTTAGTCAGCCAGCCAGCACTTAAGAAGTGGATGAAAATGGCTTTTTTTTTTTTTTCCCCCCCCCCCATTTTTTGTTTTCATGTATTGCATAGTGAAGAGCAATCACGCAAGTCTCATTGCCATTCATTGGCAAATGCCATACAGTGCCTTTAAATTTTTAGTTTCCTCCCCTCTTCCCTCCCCTCGGCCCGGTTGGCGTCTGTTTTCCTGTGCAAGCCAGCTGGTGTTTCTTACTTTTTGGGAGTTGAATGTTGGGCTTCATTTAACCAGTCGCATTTCAGACATTTTTACGCAGTTTTTTACTAATTTGTACACAAACGGTTTTAAGTCATGACATGAACATTTTTGAACAATTCTACCAGGTGGCTGTTTAAGGGAAAACCCTCCCCTTTTATTTTTTTTTTCCACATACAGTTTAAATTTGTTTTTTTTTCTTTTTTAATTTGCCCTCCCAAATTTCAGCTGAATGGGCACAAAACGTTGGTTGTACTACTTTAACTTGCTTTGTTAATCCAGTTATTAAATGTGAATCAGTACTACTGGATATGTCTCAACTTGTGAGCCATCACTTTTAGAGCACTTGATGGATATAGTTGGACTGGAGTGAATAATTTGATTTGTATAAAGTTGTTTTGTCTTTTTTTTCATTTTGCACTTTTTAATTTACACGTGTGGAGAGGTGGCAGTGGTTTTTAATCACTTTTATACATCAGCGGGGGACATGCTTTATGTTCGAACAGCTGCTTGTTTCCTGTTGAATGTAAGAACTTCCACTAAGCTGATCAACTATCTATCCAGAGCTTGAGTAGACCCCCCCCTTCCCCTGACAAAATGATCCCTAGCTTTCTTATTCCATTTTGCCTTCCTGTTCCAGTTGGACAAAAATGCATAAGCCGTGTGCCAAAGACGACGCGTCTTTCCTTTATCCATTAGGTTTGTCATGCTGAGCTTGTTGTCCTTTAGCCCAGCTGCTTTTTAGAGTTTTGAAAGTCTACCTCATTGTGGTCTGCCAAGTTTGCTGCTACTTAACAGTTGTGGAGTATGTTCAGATTGGGCACAATAAAGGTGTTTAAGCATTGCTGATTTGTCCGAGTTTTTAATATTTGCAGCTTTTCTTGCTTTTATAAAATTGTCAGCAATTTCTTTTGTTTTTAAGGCATTTACTGATGTATGCTATTGTCTAAACTAGAGCATGCAAGATGGTAACTTTACTCCATCTGACTTTGAATAGCTTTACATAAATTCTAAAATGTCATTTTCCATTTGAGGCAGGTACAAATGGAAAATATGACAATTGAAACAACGGGGGAAATTCCTTCTTTTTTTTTTTAAATGACCCAAGACTTTGTAGTTATGGTTTTTTTTCAGTTTTTGACCCTTTTTCAAGTGAAATCAATGTTTGCATTAACTGTATGTGCATGTGAAAGATTTTTGTACATGCATTTCAACTTTGACTTGCAATACTTCTAAATTCTAGAAATGCAAGATGAGACCCAAGTTTAATTCAGAACTGAAATTACCTACAACTGCTGACTGTCTAAAGCGGCGTCTTGTAGCCAACGAATAGCTAAACTTTTAATTTTTTTTAGCAACCAGGACAACTGCAGTCTTGTCCATTTTAAGAGCTTGAGATTCAAGAGTCATTGATTTCAAAAACTCTCAAACCTCTGTGGTATTGGCTGAAACTGTTTTCTTTTAAGTGAAAACTTGAACCAGATTCTAAATTTAAGGAACAAAGACTGGGCAGTTTGAGTGGCTCAAAGTTCAGATGAAAGTACACTTTCATTTGGAAATCAAGGACCCAGAATTTGGAAGAGTTTAACAACCTGAAATCTAGAATAAGGTCATCCTTCTCACTTGCTGAGTCATAACCTCTCATTTTAGAAGCACCTGTAGGTCAAACTGCTGACTAACCTACAGAAATTGTGCTTAAAACTGAATCCAATGCACAAATTTTGCTTGTAGACATTTTTTAAAATTTTCTAGAGAATAAAACTGAGAAACCATTTCTAATTCCGTCTCTTTATTCAGATGCTGACATGATTTTACAATCCTCGTGGAGTTTTGAAGTTCATTCCCACAGTTGGCTGAGTGACCTGAAGCTTGGACAGGCCACCGTAATCCTAGGAAGAAACACATGGACTTCAACAGAGCAATGAATCACCTTAAGACGTTCCACTGTGAAACTTTTTAATTCTAGTTGTATGAGCAGCTCATGTCTGCCAAGACTGAGGATTGAGTTGAAGTACTTTCCAAACATCTATATTTGGAATAACATCAATATGGTTTTAGATTTCAGGCTTACCAGCATCTTGAGCATTTCTTTTGTATCTGGATCCACCTCGATGATCTCCTGGTCCAGAGCTGAAATCTGCAACATGCCACAGGCTCTGGTCAGGACACTGGACCTAATAGACTAACTTTGGACACCACTGGTCCACTGTGACCTAAGCTTATGACAAAATGGCTTCCGTACCTCGGGGACGTAGTTGTCCCTCCTCTCCCTCTCCTCCTCTTGCAGCTTGATGGAGATTCCTCTGACGGGACCGCGCTGGATGCGTTTCATCAGGTGCGTCACATAGCTGAGACACAGCAGAATAAGTTTGGGAAAAAAAAAAAAAAAAACACCTTGGACTTTGATACTTCCTGAATTTATCATACAGCATATTAAGCCTCAACAGTCCAACTGGATAGAGTGGGGGGAAAAAAAAAAGCTCAGACCAACATGCTCCAGTGCTCCCCCTGCTGGTCCGAGGCAAACCCATATCCTCTTCTGTGCTCATAAAGTAACCGTTTGAATGTGTGCTCTTCCAATTTCCTGTTCCAGGAGTACTTGAACATTTACAAGTTTGGAGAAACTCCATAATACTTGTGTTAGGCCACTCCTGACCCGTTGTACCTGGCCTAAGGTGAAAAAGGGCTGGTCTTCTGCGCACTGGTCCAACAATGTACGTGAGGATGAATGGAAATGTAGCATTTTATGTGGAAGTAAAGGTCCCAGAGTCAGAAGGGAAAGTGGAGAGACACAAAACCCAGATTTCTTAAGGTCTACAGAGAAAGTTGATGATAATGATGGGGGCGCCATGTTTTCTACTGGTGGTGCAGTAACTCATCACAATCAACCGTGATCATTTTAAAAATATTAAATAGGCTTAGAGGCAGAAACAGGAACTAGTAATATTCTGAAACCATCACAAGAAACAAAAATAGATCAAATGTTACAAACCCTGCAACTTTGTTTCGCAGAGGTTTGCTGGGGATGATGGCGATCTCCTCACACACCCTCTTGTTGGTGTGGAAGTCGTTGCCCAGCCGTGTGTAGTATTTCTCAATGATGACCCTGGCGGCCTTCTTCACTGTTTTGGTCCTAACTCGTCCCTGAAGAGAGAAAATAAAAACCGTCACGTACGAGGAAGAGATATTTTTAGAATTTAATTTTAAAAAATGAAACATTTTATATGGATTTATTGCAACATAAATTGATTTCTGCCAACTGTTCATTTCTGTTGATGATTCTGGCCTAGTGTCAATAAAGATACTCAGGTTTGGAATTTTACATAAAAACTGATGCTGTTTACAGACGGCATACTGAAAATAATGCCAGTATATGAATTTTTTATTTTTCCCCCTTTTTTTTAACTGCATCCTTTCAGTTTCTGCTGAGGTGTTCAAGAAAATCTGGATTTAATTACAGCCTGTAGACTATTATTGGCTCTGGTGTATAACCTTCCACCACAGACTCTTTTAGAGTTTATGTCAGGTTAGTTTGATCGTGTAAGTTTTTTTTCCTTCCACTCAACTTTCTATTATTACAGTTCTCTCCACAGTCAGCTTCCATAACAATGACCTTTTGTGGTTTATCCTCTTGGCAGAGGGCGTTGGAGTCTTATTATTATTGTGCGATTTCTGCACAAAATAGCCCAGCTATGCAAAGTTTAAAACATTTTTTTTAGAGAACTGAAGTTTGTTTATACTGTTAAAAAAACACGTATTACTGTGTACAATTTAATTCTTTAAATTAAAAATAAAAGTCACAATCACCAAAGCAGTTTTTATGTTTCTGATCGTTACCAATATCCAGATTTTATACATAAAAATTGTGTATGTTCCAATTCATTTTACCAATTATTACCAATTTACTAAAATGCAGCCAGAAAATAAATTTTTATCAACTGTATTTTCAGCTAATTTTTAAATAAAACTCCAATCCAGAACATTCTGGATTAGAATGTTCTGGACAGGGAACCATCAAGGTTCAGTGAAATAATGGGCTTATTTAAAAGTGAAAACAGGTACACCTGGGTACATAAATGTGCAACACTACTTAAGTCATTTTTATGTTCCTTGTTTTTATATCAACAAAACACAACGCAAACAGTTGACGCAATCGCTTTGTCAATACGTAATATTTGTTGTTTACAAATAAAATGACTAAATAGGAGCAAAAAGTGCGGCTGCTTCTCCGGATCGCTAATAACAACAGGGACAAAGTTTACGTGTTTAATGTGAATATTCCCCTCCACTAACGTCAGCAAAACCCAGCCGTAGATGGTCTTTTAAACAGATAAATGCGGCGCGGGGGTCGCCAGTTTTCGCTGAGTGAACATGGAAGGAGGATTGGGAAGGATTGTGTCCGAAGTCGAAGTGAAAAGTTCTCCGCGGTACCCACCATGTTGGCTCTGACCGGTGGAAAAGAAACGCCGCTACGTGACACCGGATGTTTATAGTTACGAGACTGCAAACAGGTGCTGCAAAGCTGAAACCATCAGCGCCGCCTGGTGGTGGGAGGAGAGAAACGACCTGATAAACCTTTTAATTTCAGAGGACATTGGAATTAAAGGTTTGTTTCACTCTTAAAAACGAAAAGAAAACCTTCTCCAGATCAAGAAAGGACCGGATTAGTTATACAAGAAATGATGACTGACTGGGATTTAATTCAAACTAAGACTATTAATAGACAAACTGTGTTCACCAATGTGCCACGGAGAAAACATGTTCTTCCCCGCTGAATAAATGTGGTCACATTAATAGCTTAATTCCTCTAAAATGTGTGAAAGATTGTGCAACAAATGTAATAAATTATAAGTGCACCGATGGCACTTTTCATGCCGATCATCAATCTTTAAAAAGCCTGATCAGCCAATTCTGATTCTGTCTGATATTGTTTTGTTTGTTTTTTGCCAAGTTGGCAACAGTGACCTTGTACAGTTCTGTCACAAGGTCAGCTTCTCTCATATATGGGAGCATAACATCAGCCGATCTCCCATAATTAAGGAAATCGAGGCCGATTTATGAGTTCACCCCTGGTAATAAATTATATGCAGGCTGAAATCCATTTACAAATCTTCACCACAAATTTCTGAGTGTCATTAAATCTAAAAAAAAAAAAAAAAAAAAGAAAATCATCACAAGTAGACTGAAAAAGGTGGACAGATCTTTTATTTTACATAAAAAGGGTGCAAATTGGAGATTCCCTTTAGGTGTGGAGGGAATAAAAAAGTGATTTTTAGAAGGTTCATGTGTGAGACACCATTTCATATGAATCCGAGAAAAACAAAGGGAAAAAAAACAGTCATCTCAGATAAAAAGGCCATTTACCTTTCTGCAACTTAAATATATGAAATCATTAAAAAGAAGAAATGGTGGGTCCTTCAAACTTGAAGCCCTTGACTAACTCATTCAAATAAATTTTTTTGAAGTGACATTCATATTTCAACACAATATTATTTATTTACAGATTAAGGATTTTTCTTAATCACAGCTCTAAAAAAAAAAAAACAGAAAAAAAAAAAAACCGCAGAGGGAAAGGTAGATTCTTGGAGCTGTACAATTTGATTTTCCACAGTCTGAGAAAAAGAAATCAGAAATCATTTTTTTAATTGAAATTCCCCAACAAAGACTACAATTGTGAGGCTCTGTACAATTTACAGTTCAAATAATCAGCACAATATTGCAGGACATACCACCTCTCCCTAAAAAAAAAAACAAGGTACAGTAAATCAAACAACCCTACAGTACAGCAACGAGGGGCGGGGGGGGGGGAGGAAAGTGCCAGAGAACCCCCCCACCCCCCAAAAGAAGATAATTCATGCGCTCATTTGCTTTGATTTGATTTACACACGTACACAAATACACACGAAAGCCATAAACCGTGACTGACATGAACAGTCGGAAAAGAACTGGAATGTGTAGCAAAAAAAAAAAAAAAAAAGGGGGAAATAAAAGACAGAAAAGGTCGCGAGGAGCGGAAGCTGCATCGTCTCGCGGATCCAACATTAAGATATGCCATGCAGCAGATACAGCTCACAATGAGTGTGGCACTTTAAGACAAATCCAGAGTAATATAGCTATATATACCAGCTCAGCCACAAGCTATAGAACTAGATGCTGCGTCACAAACTCAACAGGGAAATGTGAGCGTGGGTCCACAAGGCGGTGGGTTTGGCTCCCTTCCTTTTTGGACTTTTAAGACGGGACGAGTCGTTAAAAACACAGCCTGGTATGGCACCGAGCTGCCTGCAGAAGAAAGAAAAAAAAAGAAGAAAGAAACGATAGGCAACGCATTCAAGGACACGGGGTGGAGTGAAAAAGGAAAACATTCATCTTGATATTTTCCTGGCACAGGAAAAGGCATGGGCTAGTAGAAGTAATAGTAGTAGTAGTCTCGGAAATGGCACTCGGCGGGGGAATCCAGGGCTGGGAGTGGAGAAGGCTAAATAATCTGGATTACTCCATCTCGGATAAACGGAACTGTTTTTAGCCCAGGAAGCTGGAGCGACACGGATCCAGCTGCCGCAGACGACCTGACCTCAGATCGAATAAAAGAATAATCGGTCATTCAAATAGCTTCTTCTCCCATCGTTTCCCCATTAAATCCTTTACGTGGAGTTACAGCGAACAAAGGAAGCAAAAATAAAAAAGAAGAGGAAAGAAAGAAAAGAAAAACAAACAAATAAAAGTGTTCCTATAGATTTACATATTCAAGTACTTTCGATAACACAATAACTTAGGCTCCCCGGAGAAAGTCGCGCGCCGGGTTGAAAGGAGCGGCGCTTAAAAGAACAAAACAAAAAACAAAAAAAAACCAGGCTGTACAGTGTAAATACAACTAGGAAGCAGGTTTACATACGGACTCATCTACAACATTCTAGTGGAGCAGGTCCACGAAACGCTGAAGCGGACACTACACCGAGTGTCGCTTCATCTTACACTGACATGTCTGTGTGCGGAGGGAACGGAGGGCTGAGTGGAGGGAGGCCGTGGCACCAAAACTAAGGATGCGCCTCCCCAACCAGCACACCAGGCAGCTACAATTAAAGTAATAAGCACGTTCAAAGTGGATTTTTTTTTTCTGTTTGTTTTGTTTTTTTAAGAAGGCAGGGTCTCCTCTGGGAAAGCCTGGGGTCAAACAAATGTAGTGCAGTAATAATCAAGCTTTGTTTTGTTTACCCCCTTGCCCCCCCTCATCACTTTCCCTATAAAAACCATGGCTAACTGGAATGAAAACAACAAAAATATAATTGCATTAGACAGAATTCACATTAGCATAGAATGAAAACAAATGAAATTCTGTTGTTTTTTTTTTCCTGTTATGATAGGCAAGGTGAGATTTTGTTTCAAGGCATTTCCTCCGCCGTCGAGCTTCTGTCCATCTCAGCCGCGGTTCGAGCGGCGGCCCCGACGTCGAAACATCTCTTTGCAGCACAGGGGCGGTGGTGGCGTTGGTGGGAGGGGAGCGCCTTCGGTTCTGGCTTTGTTTTTGTTTTTTGTTTCCTTTTCGGTGGGAAATACATTTCCGTGGTAAGAAGAGAAAAGCCGTGGCCGGCCTTTAATGGCTGCGAAACAGTCTCTTGCTTTGGGTTTAATCATTTGGAAATCACACACACACAAACAAACCAAACATAAAAAGTTTTTTTTTTTTTTTAAATCTCACGACCATGCTGTTAACTTGCTATCCAAAGCGGCGGTCAGTCGGGTTTGGTGGATGGAGGTTAAGGCATTGGACAGAGCGGTTTTTAGAGGCGGTGACTGTCCTTCCAGGGTGGCGTCGTCTGATTGTTGTTGTGGTCACAAAGTCCAGAAGACCCTTCCTAATCTGAACTGAACTCAGTTTTTGGTCAGTTTTTTTTCTCTCTCCTTTTTAACGACAACAACAAAAAAAACAACAACTAATTTTGTTAAACTTCTTAACTGCGACTTCCTTCCCATGCACTGGAGAGATAATAGAAATGCTCCAGTCATTTCACTCATCTGTCAATACATTCAGTGTGTATGCAGTGTGTAGGAAAAGTAGTAGCAACAGAGTGATAAATAGCATTATTTTTTTTTGTTTGTTTTTTTCTTTTTCCCCCCTTCAAGCCTCAGGTAGAAACATCAGGCCGCTGCTCATTATCGCCAACAGTAAAAAGAGGGACTGTAGTGTGTTTCGGTTCAACGAAGGGACGTCCTGCGAGAGCCGGAAAGTCTGCCAATGCTCCTTTTCGCCTTTGTGTATTCAGCTGCTTGTCCTGCATCGAGAAATGATCCAGAAAAGGTAAAAAAAAATAAAAAAAAGCGAACAAGTCGGCAAACTAACGAAGAGGCGTGGCGAGATGAATCGCGTCGAAACAATAGGACCTGACGGTGCGACGGAGGCGAGATTCCACAGGAAGATCCTGTCTCTTCCTCTCTCTCTCTCTCTTTCTCTCAAAAAAAGAAAAAACAACACAAGAGAAAAAAAAGAAAGAAAGAAATATGGCAACAATGATGAGAGAAAAACATTTTGGCTGTCATGGAGAAAAAAAACCCCCCAAAACAATTCTTGGACCGTCTGACGTGTAAAACATCCCACATAACTTAAGAGGAGTGGGGGGAAAAAAAATAAAAAAAAAACTCCCATCGTAAGACATGTTTCCTGTACATCTCCACAAACCAGGGTTTGTTTGTTTTTTTTGTGTGTGTTTTACTTTCTTTTTTCCCCCCGTCAAAGCGGTCCTGGCCGAGAACAATTCAATCAGAGTCTTTCAGTTGACTCCCTCTTTTATTCTGAGTGGGACCATCCAGGTTTCTGAAATCACAATCGACTCTTAAGCGGACACGAGGAACGATTCGTTTCCGGTCCCCGGCTCATCATTTGTGCCGCGGCGTGTTCTTCTTCCGTTTTCGCCTGAAGAAACAGCAGCACCTGCGGACAAGAGGGGGGGGGGGGGGACGTTAACGCGAACGTACGAGCGGCAACGCGTGACGCAGAGGTTGCCTTAGAAACGCTGCTACAACGTTTCCGTGGCTTGAAAGATCATTTTAGCATCAAGAACAAGCACCAGCATCCACTGTGCGTCTGGATGCTTATTCACTCCCAAGGTTTTCATGTACAGGTGCATCTCAATAAATTAGAATATCCTCAAAAAGTCACATTTATTTCAGAAATTCCTTTCAAAGTATGAAATTTATGCAGAAAATGCTAAAAAGTGCGTTTATTTTTTATAAAATAAGTAAGTTCATTGATGGATTTACAGAAGATAGTCATCGAGCTAAAAAACCCGTCGTTGCTAAAAAAAGACTTATTCCAGAGTTGTATCCAAACAGTTGAAGGAAAACCTGTACTAAAAAAAAAAAAAATGGGCCATTTATTTTGAAAAGCCGATTCATAAATTTGGTAGACGTTCAAAAGGTGTGGACTTTGCCTGGAATCGGTGCTTCGAGAGATGCCACACATTAAAACAGTAATTCATGCAAAAGGAGTTCCGACCAAATACTCTGAGCTCACACCACCGAATACGCTCAGAATATTTGCACAATACATGGACAAAATGTTCAGTAGGCGGAAGTATCGGGTTGCATTTTGTTTGGTTTTCAAAAACTGAATATTAGGTTTAGGGCTGAAACAATTAATTGATGATCAAAAAAATTGTCAACTAATTTCCAAATCGATTAATCGCTAACCGGGCAGTACAGACTCAAAAACATGCCGTTTTCTGAAGGAAGAGCAGTAATTCAGCCAAAACTGCACAAAATAGTATATAGATTTTCTTGTTCTTTATTGATGTTTGGTCAAGTAAATGTTTTTGGGAGATTTTTTAGCTGCAGATGCATCCTATGCTACATATACTCAAGCGTACACTAAAGGAATGCTATGTTAATGCATTTTAGGCAATACAATGTTTATTTTCTTATTTAAAAAAGACATTGAACTATTTGTTTATTTGTGTCTTTTAATGTATTTCTAATATTGTATAAAAAAAAAAAAAAGCCTGGAGTGGTTAAATGAAAAATCTGCAAAATGTGTCAATTTTGATCAGATTAATCGATTAATCGTTAGGACAACCAATTATTAAAACAATCATGAGTTGCAGCCCTAATTAATTTCCATAATAGTAGGAAATTAACAGAACCAAATGCTTGATATATCATTTCCTGTGTGTGTAGTGCAACTAAAGGTTCTACCTTTTGAATCGAATGACTGAAATGACCTCGACCTTTTAATGACACTCTCATTTACCGAGCGACACCTGTACATGAAAAGAGAGGGCGACTTTTTCTTGTATGCGCTAAAAGAAAAGCACACAAAAAGCACAAGACATGGCGAGCCTGAGCGCTCAGTAAGGACACACACAGAGACAAGACAGTGACTGGGTTCTTTTCCATAAATAAACCTATAAACAAACACTTAAAGCCTGTAAAGAAGCTACAGAAGCTTAATAAAAAGACCAGCTTAGTATTTCTGCCTTGATCCGCCACTAGTTTCAACATCATCATGAAAAGAAAAAGCACTACTTAACTTGTTGCTAAAATGACTGAATTAATTAGAAAAACAATAGAAAACCGCACTGTTCATTTATTTGGGTTCAAGGCACTATTGTACCAGTGAGAGTCTGCTTAAATTTAGTGAGTAACTCCACTGGGCCCAGCCTAGGCCGGTCCACTCCCTGTCCCATGAGTATGATGTGGACAAGCAGAGAGGGACTCACCACAGGTTGAGCATTTTCACGCAGCTACAGAAGAGAGAAGAAAGAGTGTAAAGAGAAAAAAAAACAGATAGATTAATACAGTAGGACTAGGTTTATGAGAGTCGGCGCACAAACACCACACACACACACACACACAGGTGGACACAGAGGGGAAAGATGGACAAAAAGAGCAAAAGGATTCCATCGGATTTATTTAATGCTGCTGAACTGATTAGTGCGTCATGTCAAAGTCCCATTTACACTCGTGTTCCGAAAGTCTCAATTTGCACAAACTCCTGAAGGGCATAAAAACAAGAGAGAAACCAGTACCAGTACAAACACTGGAGTTTATTGGAAGAAAACTTCCTGCAGTTTTGAGATCTTGTACATAATCAATTGTTTCAAGCATATTGCTTAAAAATATATTATTCCTAAATGTTTGAGAGAGTAGTTGGAAAGTTACAAAGCCTGATTCTGAGCATTATATATATTATATTATATTATATATATATATATATATATATATGCATATATATATATATATATATATATATATATATATATTTTCTAAATGGTATCAAGTTCTAGTTTTGCTTGTTTAGCTGTGGCCATTTTTTTTCTTTAAATTTTTTTCTAAACACAAGAGGAAAACATGCTGTAGTTTTTCTGTTACAGGCAGAAGTTTTGAATCCAACGAAAAATGAAGATTGTAGATGATCCACACTTGCACAGTAAAGCATGAGGCAAACCTGGGTCTGATTTTTATTAAAAACAAAGTACAACAGTCGCGATTCAGTATTCGCAGGCTTATTTTTTTGTGGAACATGACTCCAGATAATTTGAGGGAAATCCACCTATTTTAGTTTTTTTTTTCTTTCTTTTTTGTTTTGGTTAAGCATATGTAAAGTATTCAAAAGAAAATGCAGTCCATCCAGCGTCATTCATTTTCTTAGGCGAGGATTGGCTGTCCACCCAGGAGCGAGGAGAAGGAAAAGTGTCGATGTTAGCTGCTGCGGTAGAGCTAGCACTGTTTCTACTGTGCGTATTAATGCATATTTGGCGTCTAAAGTGCCTATGAAAAGTATCCACCAGTTTTTATGCTTTTACAAATCAAACAGGATCAACAAAATTAGACTTTTTGGACTAACTTTTGCTTCTTTTTTTTTTAAACAAAAAACATTTAATGTCAACGTGGAAACTGGTTTATGCAATACAATAATTAAATAAAGATATATTTTTTAAAAAGTGCATAAATAGTCAAGAGCACCGAGGAGTAGAGATGCATCATTTGCATCGAGGCGCCGTTTGGTGATCGGCAGAAATACAAATACAAACTTCCTCTAAAAGCGTTTATCACTGCCTATGGGGATACAATGAAGCAGAAAACATGGCATGAAAACATATTTCAGAACAACATTCAAGTGTAATTATTAAAAGATTACTTGAGAAATTAGCTTCATTCAGGCTTGCGAACGCACTCTACATCAGCACTAGCTTACAACAGATTTTAGTGTGGAAGTCGCTACTGACAGAAGAAGACTCAAAGTTAGCTATTTTCAATATCTGAGTTGTTCAGGAAGTCTGAAACAGAAATAAAGACATTTAATAAGAAACTTTTTTCTATAGAAGCATGCTACTGTTTAGGCAGTAGACTTAAAAATCAACAGAAAGGTTAAGTCTACCATAGAAAAGTAGCAGTCTAAAGTTTACAATGTCATTTTCATGGTTCTTAAAATTAAATTAAATGTTAGACATCAAGATCAGAATGTCAGAAATGTCTAAATCAAAGCACCGCTAATGGAAACCGCCATTTCAAAACAGCCCCAAAAGCCACGTGAGATTATTTATGCATTCATGATATTTTCCTTCATGAATAAATAAAACGTCAAAAAGCCATCCATACATGGCCGTTTCAATTATTCATGAGTACAGACGGTATTAGCTCAAAAGACAAAGCTAAGCTGCTTCGGTCCCCACGTTTACATTTATTACGGGTTGTTTCTAATCGCAGACCAGAAACACACCATCTGATAAGGTCGTAAATAAGCCGGGCATCATGCTAAAGATTTGCGTGAGCAAAGCAGAGAGACTTGCGATCTGAATAAATGGGAGAAATCTCTGCTGAAGGTTTTTTGGTCATGATTGTTGTCTCCTGAGAATGAAGGCAGTAACTCAGAAAGGAGTGATCAGCTCAGTAGGACTGAAAAATCCCCTCATCTATGTCTCTGTTGGTACTTCTGTTAAAAGGTGATCAATCTTCTAGTTCACTGTAACATGAAGTACATTTAATGCTGTTCAAATTTCCAAGAAAGCAAAAGAATACACATCAACTAAGACAGGTGATGCCTGCAACAGCAATATGATGAGGCTTATAAAAAAATTTAACATTTCTTTAATAATGAAAAGAAACATTTGCTCCCACTGTATGTCAGTCTAATTTTCATTAAATAGTTTATTTTCTGTAAATATTTCTCTTTTCTTACTTGAAGTAAAGAATAATAGCCATACATAGGAAAAAGGATTAAATAAGTTTACACTTCTGCCTACCTCCTTTCCAAACAAACTATCAAAAAATATATATTTTACTGTTTAAATTGTGAATGTGAATATGTTTGAAATGAATAAACTAAACTATGGTTGCGTTCATCTTGATCAAAATCTGCATCGTTGAACAAAATCCTCGATTGGCTCCAACTGGTTACGTGTTGGGAATATGTTGGCTGCATTTCCATTACAAATGTGCAAAAAAACTTTGCTGATGTTCCAATAATAATCGACAAAACGCAATTTTGCAAATGCGACGTTTTCATTAAACGCAATTAAACTGACGCTGAATAAGTTTGTTCATGTGATAAGGCATTAAAAGACCGGGCCACTATCATCCTCCTGCAACTTCCTGTTGTCGTCTTTGTCTTTTTCCAGTAGAAACATCCAGTTGTTGATCACTTGTGTGCTGTGAAAAAAAAGTGTTTCCATTGCAGTTTTGTAAAATACACTAAATTATCCTAGCTCATAAATTGATTAAAAACATGAGTTTATTTGAAATTGGAGTATTTCCCTTAAGTATTTTCAGAATCAAAGTTGTTTAAAATGATCAGCATTTGTCCTGTTTCTTAAACACGTTTCAAAAAAACAGTTCCTCAAATGTGTGTGGGGATAATAACATGATCCCTTTATTTTGTGTTGGATTCAAAACTGTGCGCAAAACTTTACGGATATTCCGCTAACTTAAATCAGCAGCACTTTTTGTACACAGTTCTTTTTAGTCAAATTGAATTACTACATTTAAAGCAAAGGCTACATAAAGCACCTCAACGGAAACTTGAATCTTATTAATTGATCTGCGTCAAATTTAAGTACTTAAGAGAAATTCACTGAGATAATGTGACAGAGAAACTCAAGTTCAGTGAATTAAGACTACAGCAAAAGGTCTGGGCTGCAACATTACTACACCCTAAGGAGAGAGAGGTACAGAAGGAGGAAAGCAAGAGAAGGACATGGAAGAGAGACACAGAGGGTCCAGGATACGTACTTGGGCTCGTCGACCACTTCCACATCTGCCTGAGGTGTAATCGGGGTGTTGGATTGAGCCAGAGGGTCGTCTGCGTTCAGCTCGCCGTTGGTTGAGCTGACCACCTGCAGCAAAGACGGGTGTTACTTCTGATTAAAAGTTTGAAACTGCCACAGTTTCACCCAATAATGCTGGCCATGAGACAAAAAAAACACTTCAGCAGCTCAGCTCTGGTTTAGAGTCTCAAAGCCCATTTCCAAGAGTCTTCTTCCCAAACAACACGGAGGGTAGAAGCCAAATACAATGTTCAATCTAAAGTAATAGTTAAGAAACCCACCTGGTAAGATTTTATAACATGACTAAACAAACAGTGAGCAAAGATTTTAACATTAAGGGTGAAAGCTCCCCCCCCAAAAAAACTCTAATTAGTTATGAAACTGAAGTCTACACAGAAAAAAGTATTGTACTCGTTATTCTCAAGTATTATTAAACTAAACTTTGCATAAAGTGCATAATGAATCTCTATAATTCAAAGAACTACTGAAATACAATAAAAATATATATTTTGCGGTTTTAAGATGTCTTTTTATGTCACAGCTTTTCAGATCCGTTTAATAAGACAATTAACTAAAAAAAAACATTTGCTGGAAATTTAATACATTTTTAAAAAATATACTAACGTAGACCTTTTTTTAAAAGCCTACATTAGCATATTTTATTAACTCAATTAAAAAATTTCAACTTGACTAATTGCACCTAAAATTAAAGTACATTTTATGTATAATTTCTCATTTGCCCACAACATATTCACACCTTATTAAGCAAAACTGGTTAAGGTAAAGAAAAAAAAAGAAAAAATAACCAGAATCGCCCTTTGAGCCCAACTATAAAACCATACCCAGCATGCATTTCCTTGGCAGAGCCAGTTCATCCTGCCATGCAAAAGGTGTGCTGATTTTATAAAAGAAGTGCCTCAGAGTCATTAAATGTAGAAACCAGAGCTCAAAATGCAAAACTGCTTCCAGATGCCAAAGAAAGAAAAAAAAAGAAAATTCACTTTGAACATGTGGGGTGGGTGGCACCAGATCACATGCATACGGCGGAGCAGAAAACAACATTTCCCAGCCAGGGGTAAAGAAAGTAAAACGCTGTAGATCTGTCTCACATAAAAGGTAAAGCTACGATGTAAAACGACAACAAAAATACTTTATTCACTTCATAAAATCTCATAAAACTCTAAATAAAAAAATTTAATAAAGAAAACTATGCAGGGAATCATTTGTGTTTACGTTGTAAGTGTAAATACTTTGGATTTATGAGACAGATCTGACTTCATGGAGACTGTGGGTGGGGCTGGTGGGGGCTGGGGGTGTTGGCTGAACGGGTAAGGGGTGTGTACCTGTACTGAGCCCCCGTGCCTGTCCGCTGCCAGGTGGGAGGTCAAATAGGAAGAGTTTGCTTGCCGCGTGGGCTGCACCTCCCATGCTCCTCGTCGGTCTGAGCCTGCCGTCTGCTCGGGAGTCGGGGGTTGCCATAGTGATGTGAGGGGGAAGTGGGGTTCGGGGTGAACGGGGTGAGGTGGGGGGTGCAACGGGAGAGGGAAGGAGGGGTGAAGGTGATGGAATAATTGCATTAGAAAAGATGGCATTTGGGTGTGTGAAGCAAGGTACCATGCAAAAGCAGCATGACCAATGAAGAAGAAAACAAAATAGTAAAAAAAACATGAATTAAAACAAGGGGGGGAAAAAAATCTAAGCAAGGCCTGAGCCTAAAGCCAAAGAAAAAAAAAGGGAAAAAAATAATAACAGAAGCTCTTGCAGCTCACACCAAGTACAGAAATACAACCACCCACATATGGATAAAAATCTTTTGAAATACTTAGAAATAAACCGTTTTTATTTGATATAGCACAGGAAGTGATGAATTCCTGACGTCATCACATCATTAAAAACATCATTCAGAAAGTTTTTAAAGACAGAGGCCTAATTTCAAAGAGCTACATTAGGAAGTTTTATTTTTATAGTCATATTTGATATGTGCAGGATTTTTATAACAATTGAAGGTAACATAGCTAATTGATTGTGCTGTAAAATGTCACTATGTGAATGGAAATCGCAACTCTGCCCCTTTAAAAGACCAAATCAGGCCAGTTTGGGTTCAATATTCTTGCACATTGCTTTGTAAAGCTGCTACTGGAACTGACTCTCTCTGCTCTGAAGCGTACCTGATTTCGAACCGGCGCGTGCTGCGAGGGCCGGTCTCTGTGAGGATGGCTCTCTCTTGTTACCGCAGAGGCACCAGAGTCTATATGGACAGATCCCACCGCCGTGGGCTGGCGGAAAGGAAAGAATGAGCTGAATTCAAGAATTGACGTATGTAAGGCATGACTATGAAAACAACACGGCACACTTACTATCTGCCTCCCAACCCAGTCGTAAGTATAGTCAAACGTGTATCCTTTTCTCTCAAACAGCTCAGTAAATAGAGTCCTCAGATATTCGTAGTCAGGCTTTTCGAAGAAGTCTAACCGCCTTACATACCGCAAATAGGTGGCCATTTCCTCTGCGTGAAAGGAAACAAAAAAGAAGCTTGATATGGGTAAAGTACAGGTTAACATATAATTACTTGAAAATACTAAAGACAATTTATTGTCCAGCAAAAGTTTGTTATCATGACAGGCCTACTTATAATGTAGTTTTTACAGCGAAAGCTTGAAAACAAACTTAACTGAAATTTCCTCCATGTCTAGTAAATACTATTTCATTTTAAGAATAACAAAGATTTTTTTTTTTTTTTTTAAATAATCAGACTAAATTCATGAACTCGTCATCAGCAGCATACCTGGAAAATTCTCACAGAGGACTTCAATAGGAGTGTTTCGTTTTGTATCACCAATCTTCTGGTATCTTTCTTTCAATGTGTCAGCCTAAAAAAATAAATAAATAAATGAGATCATAAAAGAACATTTCAGTTCTGTTATGAACTGAAATAACAGAATATTAACTTCTGGAATATTTAAAAAAAGTTTATCTGGAATATTAACTTTTTATTGAATAACACAAATGGTTAAAAACACGCTAGAGAAATCTCTCTATGGAAAGAAAGAAAAAATAACCTCAAAGCTAAATGTGTGTGATCTTTCAACCCATATGCCGCAAAACATTATACTGGAAAATCTGACGTTTCCACTGAATTCCTTCAAGTATCCCGTTATGGAGCAAATTGTGAATAATTTGCTGCACATCGCTCCCCGATATTCCAGTCTACAAAACCTACACCAAGTCAAAATCTGGACAGTGTACAGATCGACGATTTGAGGTCACAGCAAGCGTCCAAAATTTACCCAAACTAGTGTGAAGGGTAAAAATCCAGAAGCACAGGATTTTGTCTTGTTTTTATTTCATTTATTGACATTACTCTTTTACTAAGTCGGGCAAGAAAGTAGGGACACATTTTATTCGTTATTTTTCCAAATTTGGTGAAGCCGTTTTCAAAAAGGACAAAGTATCAACTTCTAATGGTTAAAATTAAAAAAACTTCTGAATATACACACTCTTGCATCAACTGCGACGAGTTTCTCTTTAATGATGAATCTTTTCCTAAGCAAGGTACAAAACATTCTCCGACAGATTCGGTGACATGGCCATGCCCTCGTCATACCTTTAGTCCTTGCCAAGGTAAACTCCCACGCAGAAAATACATGAACATGTGCCCTAAAGCCTCCAGGTCATCTCGTCTGCTTTGCTCTGTATCAACACATTATTTTTTTTTCTTTCATTTTTACATTTCGTTTACAAAAAAACAAGGCTTTAAAAGTTCGACATATAGGACTTTGGTAAGTAAACTTTGAAACTTTATCCCATTTTGTCAGGTTAAATTTACAAACTTTTGTGTTTTTTTGGGATTTCATGTGGCAAGTTAAACACAAAGTAATCCATGATTGCGAAGTTGAAGCAAAACAATACTATAAAGGTTTTGGCAGAGGACTGTTGCTCAGTGGGTAGAGTAGTAGCAACTTCCTCCTGCTACATGTCATTGTGCCTCTGGGTAAGGCACTAACCTTATGGTGCGTTCACACCAAATGCGTTTCCAGCTTCAGGCGCCTCCAGTTTACATTCAAAGTCTATGTGGAGGTGCGTCGAGGACCATTGCGGTGCGTTTCGAGAGTGTAGCGCGGCACAATTTGAAGTGTTTTGAGCGTTTGACGCATCGAATGCGTCCAATGTTCCACATAGACTTTGAATGTAAACCAGACGCACCTGATGCTCCAAACACGTTTGGTGTGAACGCACCATAAAGTTACCAATCAATCTACGTATTGGTGTATGAATTTAGAAGTATTAGTGTATATAAATTCTCACCACGCTTTCTGGATTTTTATTTGTAAAAAAAAAAAAAAGGCAACTACGAAAATGTTTTCCTTCCACTTTAAATTTTAGCATTACTTTGTGTTCATTGTATAAAATCCCAACAAAATACATCAATGTTCAAAAGTTAACAACACAAAATGGGGAAAGTTGAGTACTAGCACGACACTGTATCAAACTCCAACAAAATCACAGCTTTGGCGTTGTCTTACCTTTGCCTAAGTGTGTGTTAATGGACATGTATCTGGCAGTACCAGTCAGGCTCTTATGCTCCCGGTATGGAATGTGTTTTTTGGTCTCGGGGTCGATGTACTCTTTGGCTAGGCCAAAGTCAATGATGTGGATGATGTGCTCCTTTTTATTCCCTTGCCTTCCGATGAGAAAGTTTTCAGGCTTGACATCTCTGTAGATGAGATTTTTAGAGTGCACATACTCCATTCGAGAAATCTGGTGGGGAGAAACAAGAGGAATCAGCCACAGAAAACATTCCAGCGTCCTCCAAATGAGAAAAATAATAACTTGTTCGACAACGCTGGTACCCACCAGCTGAATTGCAATCATCAAGACAGTCTTCAGTGAAAAGGTCCTGTCGCAAAGGTCAAAGAGATCCTCTAGACTCGGCCCTAGCAGCTCCATAACCATGGCGTTGTACTTCCCACAGGGGCCGAAGTAGAACACCTGCGGTACTCCCTCTGCTGGAGAAGTGAAATGACACAAAGACTTAAGAAAAGACAAAGCTGAACCTGTTTGAAGGCACATCACACCCTTACCTAGCTCAACAGTAAACAGAATGTGGTGTCTCACCAGGGTTTGGGTTGAGGGTATTAGTGGTACAGCTGAAATATAATCTTTTCACAGACTCGCAGCACAAAGTCCCATTACAATCATATCCTCTAAGCTCCACTCAGTCTAATTGCTTCACATTTTCATGCATTCATCATCTCGTCTCTTATTTTATTACTTGCCAATGAGCAGTTTACTGCTGAGTGGCCAGTCTAATGTGACTATAATGATGAGGCCCTTTTACTACTCTGTTTGGGTTGTTTGTCATGGTGGCCTTCTGTGCATTGAAGCTCTTTGTTTCAGAAGAGCATTTAAAAAAAAAAGGAAAAAAAAATAAAGCCAGAGCAGCTTCCATGCGAAGTCCTTTAAAGTTATTCTTCTTTAACAAAGGATCCACATGCAGCCAGAGATGCTGTGAGCGGAGGCTGTCGTCCTGATTGCATCGTGGTTTCAAAGAACAGGAAATCAGGTCAAACTGGTAATTGGCTTCAGGGAAGCATGACTCAAAGTTTGCTCCTTCTTACTGCCAGTCAGTGCCTATTAAAAGTGTCATCCCAAGAAATTTCAAAGAAAGCTTGCATTTTATTTTAAAAGCTTATCAAACGAAGGTGTGGTCAATCATGGGAAATTGGCTCCGGAATGCGAGGGATGCACATCATTTTTGATGCAGCATAAGAGTTCTGCTCGGAAGATAGTTTGATTTTAAAAATTGTTAACAAAAATATGTAAATCGCCTGATGGAGGAGCAACAATCACCACATGAAAGTACAACACATTCACATATGAAGACGCAAAGGGAAAGTGGCTGGTGATCAGGTGGTTAACTTTTAGTTTCAGGAGCCCCAATTATTGCCTGACAGGACAGAAACATATTGATCAGATCTTTTTCTGATCACTGAATGCGGCGTAATGAGAAGTGCCAGGGTGTACAGCAAACAAGCAAGCAAGAATGTCGTGAATCAGGTCTCTTTCATGTCAGGGATGGAGTTGCCACTAAATACATCTTGAATTAACTTGTTATAACTTTTGTTATAACAAGTTAATACAAATGTTATTTGTTGCCATGATTTCTCAGTTTTGTTTTTTGCTCTTTCTGCAGGTGTAGCAGCAGACTTCTCTGACTTTCTCGCCTTTCCTTGTTTCCCTTTAAACCTTTTCCCTACCTTTCTATTCTCCTCTCTTTTCCCATCTTTGCGTCCACTACATTTAAAATAAAACCTAAGCGATTTCAATTACACATATATCAAGCGGAGAACCATAGTGAACCCTGCAATGCTAGGCCTGAGAAAATAAATCTTTTGGGCCTCACTTCTGCACTTGGACAACAATTCTGAGTTCCACTCTGCTGGATATGTGAAAAGAAAAGAAAGAAAGAACAAAGGGAAGAAAGACACGTGGTAAAATAGAATCTAGTTGAGTGCAGAATGCTAACTTTTGAAAAAAAAAACAAAAAAAACACTAACTTCTGTTCAGATATCAGACATCTACATCTTCTCGGGATTGCACACAGAGATTATTGACCAGCTAATGCTAACCAAAACCCAAGGTCAGTTAGAAATAACATTTATGTAACTATTTTGTCCTTATTTCGAAATATTACAACTGTTTTACAGCAAAGGCTCTCACACAGTGTGACGTTGCCCCCGACTCTTATATGAATAATGAATACTAATGACCAGTAGAAGAATCTAGTCTTATGGTTCTTCAAGCAAAACTGAAATTGGCTTAAAAAAAAAAAATTTAAGATTTTCAAGAACCAGAGATTGGAACTCTACTCCTACAGTTGAAAATTGTGGACAGACATCCAAACGGCCTTCTACAGTATTTTTCAGTCAGTGCTTTTGGCATGAATTGTGAAAAGCGGCATTTTTGGCAGTAGATGGAGCATGGGAATGTAAAAGGCAAGCTGTGCTGCATCCTGTGTAGTTTCTGTGGGTTGTTAATTACACGGCAGAAATGAGTGGATCTAAACCCAGGGTGGCTGTGGGACGCCTAAAAACTGTTCCGATAAAAGATGCGCTATAAATTAGTGGAGAGGGTTAAAACAAAGCTGGTCAAGCTTTTGCGAACTACTAAACATCACCGATGACGTGAGCATCGATGTATGGAAAGAAACGGTCACGATGAGTAAAGATACTTTACAATACACAGGATAATGACTCTTTCCAGTTCTGCAGAACATCTTCCTTTTACCCATTCTTTCCTTAATATCAATTGTGATTTTAATTCATTAAAAAAAATGATGTTCTTGAAACTCTTATTTGTAGCAGACAATCAGATGCGGCTTGAAATCCCACAGAAAGCTCACTCCCATGTTTATCTAACTCAAGTTTTTCATTTCTACCAAGCTGTAGAACGAGATGTTCACTCTTAGGAGTGTTTCATGGTGTGGCAGCTAATACCTTTAACACCTCCTCTGTGTAAACCAACCCTTGGACGAACAGCTTTCCTCCTCAAACATCACCGTCCTCATCATTCTTCCTGTATGATTCGAGCCAAACAACTGAAAGCCGACTCTTACGCCATGACGGAATCATCCTCATTAATAGCCAGAGACATTTGGTTACGCATCAGCAAACAACACCTGATAGAGGGTCAAAGTAAAGCTGCATGAATTCATAAAAACGCTGCCTGCACAGATGCAAACAATCCCTTCGCCTGAGAGGAATGCGGTACAGCGAGCAGCCAAGACGAAATGAGGTCACATTATCCCATCTGGAGGAGAGGACAGAGGTGGGTTAGCGCTAAGAGAGGCAAGGCCTGCTTGCTAAATATTTAATGGGTTTCCACACAGTTGGTCTTTTCCAGTCTTTGCCTTTTGCAAAACAATAGCCATTATTCTCCCAGACTGATTATCATGTGGACCTGCGGAAATCTCATTATGATTCGGAACTTACCAACAGCTTTAAAGCCATGCTGAGGCGTTTTCACTTCTTAATAAGTTTAGATATTTATAAATCAAACTCTTCAACAGACAAATTTATTATATGTCGGCATGTTTTCTCTATTTTTTTTTGTGTTGAAACTGACACATTATGCTTTTGAGGTCAAACCATTATCATAACCAAAAAACGGCTTTATCATGAGTTTTAAAAAATAGGATTTGAGTGAAATATAGAAAATCTCCCATCCAAACATAGAGAGGGCTTCTACAAACTTTTGTAAACGGGTAAAAAAATTTACAGTGAAGGAAAAAAGTCCACTTTTCTGAATAGACTTCAAAAAAATCCATACAGAAAAGTTGCAAGTTGATCAACAGATCAAGAAACTGACTGACTCCACGAATGAAAGGCCTATCACTGTTACTGAAAAGAAGGGTGGCCATACTAGTCACAGATTCTTTTACTTTTTTAAATGTTTATTGGAAAATGTAGCGTTGTTTGTGTCAAATTTTCATTAACAGAAAAAATAATGAACTACTATTGTAAAATGTGTTTTTTTTAATACTTGCTAAACAATTAGGCCCATAATAATGTAAAAAAACAAAAACAAACTTGCCTTTACTTTTTATAATCATGTTTGAGGTTTATCAACATTTTTGATTAACCAGCAGCACTCTAGTTGGTAATTAATAAAAATAGTTCTCAAAAATATGCTAACAGTTTTAGCATGTGTTGAAAACTAAATGTAGGGCTTTCTGAAATCTAATGCTAAATTTCAGATCAGGATCACAGCATTTTAAAATGATTCTAATTGGAGATCCTGACAAACATCAGCCTGTACTCAACAACAGACATCTATGATTTTATGTCAGTAGCACCCTCAGTGTGCTTGGCAGACAAGTTTGAAAATCAATGCCTGCTTTTCATTTTTAAAACTTTAGGGGGAATTTGAATGGATGACTGGGATTAATTGGGAATGGTTGGGAAGGAAACGCAGACAGGTTTGTCTCAGCAATCTTGGAGAAGATACAAGGTATCAGAAAGGCTAGCATGGGGCCAACCATTTCATTTTCTAGTGTTTGTAACGAAGGAGACGGCAGATGAAACCTTTAATTCTAACTGAGATGGAGACAACAAGAAGAGGCAAGCGAGACACAAAATTCTCTTCCCTTTGGGTTGATCATTTGTCTTTAAAATGGCTCTCTCATGTTTCAGTCAGCCATAAAATCTTCATATCTTTCTAGGTTAATAAGAAGTCCAACTTCAACTCAAATAAGAGAAACTGTTTCCCTACGAGGCATCTCTAAAGGTCACCATCTCTAAAGGCCTTCACGCACTCTTTGTACACAATATCCTGGGAGATTAAAGCAAGCTCTTAAACCAGCTTGATATCTGCTCGGAGATGTGTAATCACTTGTTGTGGAAATGATGCAATCTCTGTCTTTATCTTCCAAAACAACGAAATCATTATCATGCAGTCACACATAAACACAGCAGGGAATTAAATCCAAATCTTTGATCTCACCTGTGGTCCCGAGACTTTTGTAGAACCGGTACTCCAAATGTAGCTGTGGGGCCCTCGACTTCACTGGTTCCTACACGACGTGCACGTAAAAGATTTAATTAATTTTATAGTGAAAAAAATCACACACAAAAAACCCCCAAATAAAACAAGATGCATTGATTAGGCTCTTCATAATGATTGTCGGTTTTCCTTGACCCTGTTTTTGTCTGATTCCATTTTTGCTTTCTTTGTACTAAAGACGCATAAAAGAGGAAAAGTCTACTGCAGGTTCTTTTAATATAGTAGTTTTTAAAAAATTCAATAAAATCAAAAGATTGCAAGAGTATCTCCACTTCAATCAAAACATGAACTATATGCCAAAAAGATAATGTGGGTTCTTAGTTACAACACACTTAATTACTAAGAAAAAACCCCAAACATATTTAGGTATTTGATCTGTTGTTTATCAAGTAAAGCTAATCAACGCAAAAACTGATCTCTAACCAATTGATTGGTGCATATCTAAATAAAAGAAATTGCTTTTTTCCCCCCCTAAAATGGAAACAGTCTAAGGTTTTTTTAAAAGAATATTTATGCACAGCAGAAGTAATGAGTAAAGTGCTAAAGTGTAACTGCAGAGGACTTACCAGTTTAATGGCTACATACTCATTTGTGTAGAGATTTTTACCTAAAATAAGACAGAAAAGTAAAAATATGTTAAAAATCGGACATTTCATCTGGGTGTAGGTTTTTCACCCCTTCACCATTCTGTATCTTTAACACTGATGATGGCTACCAGTACTTTAGGGATGTTTCGCCCAGACCTTACATCAAATCAGAACGATTTGATGTAAGACCATTCTGACTTACATCCATTCCACAGAACGTTTAATATTGAGTTTGAAAAACAGAGATTTAAGCTAATTTTTTATG
Source organism: Xiphophorus couchianus (assembly GCF_001444195.1). Taxonomy (NCBI): domain Eukaryota; kingdom Metazoa; phylum Chordata; class Actinopteri; order Cyprinodontiformes; family Poeciliidae; genus Xiphophorus; species Xiphophorus couchianus. The sequence goes on along the minus strand of NC_040231.1, from coordinate 26,802,941 downwards.
TTCTAATCAATAAATCCATAAATAAGCACATACATATTTAAGGAAATGGGCATAAAAGAGTTTGTGTTCAGGTACAAGTGAAAGTAGAAAAAAGCAAAATGGAGTTAAGAAATAGAGTTTAGGGTGCCTGCTGCTCTGTTTATATGACACAACTTTATATTGCGCATTCCTGTTTCGCTTTCTCTGTGCTGTATGTATCGTAGGCTTATTAAATGTGCCGCGGATCATCAAGGAGATCATTTTGGTCTAACCCGGCCCGAATATCAGGTCGGGCTCACACCATAAATCTAAACTCTAGTACGAAGTGGTGAAGGGGATGAACTGACCAGGAGATTCCTCGACTACTCAACAAGACATGAGCCACTGATGCCACAAGCGTCTCTTCAGTTCAGCGTCATTTCAGAAAAGATTCAAACCCCACTTACCGAGCTTCAGTTCCCCAAAGTTTCCACAACCGATCTTCTTCCCCACGCGAAAATTAGGTCCCACCATGAGAACGCCGGAGGTGTTCGAGGAGCCGGACGGTCGGTGTCCGCTCCGGTTTCCCTGGTTAGCTTTGGTGCTTCTAGTCGTCCGCTCGCCATACTTCTCTCTTTGTTGATCCATGGCGTGCCGCAGCACTGGTCGGCGGGAGCCTCGAGTGACGCACGAAAAAAGGCCTCCTGGGCCGTGCCCACCGCAGCAGCCACAGCCCTGGTTACTGGTGGCACCTGGATGGCACAGTCGCTCTCATGGGCCAGAAGCTGGAGCTGTCAACCCGCGGGCCTCCCCGACCTCGCCCTCTCAGCTCGATCAGTTGCTAGGCCTCGACATCTGTCACACAAGGAAGGTAGAGACCTGGAGAGAAAAACAATTAGAGAGAACAGGTTAGACCTCAGATATGTGGGTCTGAAAGGGCTTAATTTATATTGTCACTATGAAATATAGTAGATTGAAAAATTTAAAAAAAATTAAACCAGACTGTAGGAAAAAATAACTAGGCTTGACAATCCTACCAGGGTAGTTCTTATTTACAAAGCAAACTGTGCAATGACCTCTAAACACCAGAATAGCAGACTAAGCAAATATATTTTGAAAACTCTTTAAATACAACTTCACTTAAGTTGTTAATAAAAAAACTGCACAAGGAAGTAAGAATAATAATCTGATGGAAAGAAACCAACAAGGAAGCGGAACCAGCTTTAACATATCTTTAGTGATCAGGTTCAAAGCTGAGGCTTTGAACTTTCATTTATGTGTATGCATAAACATACAGGAAAGACAGAACTGGGTTTCTTAGCAGAATTCATTTAGAGGTACATGTTCGTCTTCCAATACAGTAGCAGACAGGAACTGCTCCATCAAGGAGATAATTTTGTCCTTTAGTACATGTCTGCAGACGCTTTAAAAGGAAAGTACATAGTTTTCAAAGTTCAAAATAAGTCTGTACTGAACAGGCCAAATTAAAACAACAACTCCCCCCACCCCGTCGTCTCTTTTATTTTGCCAGCCAGTTTTGTTGTTTTACATTGAATTAAGTAGAAAAACTGTTGAACAAGTAAGTGTACCCTTACTGTTTCTATAGCATTCAGGAGGGAAAGTAGCAGCCACGTGCTGCTGATCAAAGCAACTTGAGAAACTGCTCAGCAACAGGACGATCGCTTTAACAAGAGCAGCAGTTTTGGCAGTTTGCTGGTCTGAAGAGTGCAGGTGTTCGACAACGCTAAGCCATTAAGAAAAAGCCCGAAACAACGAACCTTAGAAAAGGTGGCACAATATCAAGAAAATATGCAACTGTGATAAATGAGATGCCAATATCGATTATAATTTTCAATCAATTTTTTTTGCACACCTGACAGTCCGAAATCCTCGGTTCGATTAATGTCCAAAATTGCAACATCTGTTAGATTTTTGCTTTCACACTGCACCGTGTCAAGTGGACCAAAAGCTTGTCTGGATCTGGTCACATCAGATCCTGATATCTAAGCTTTTTTCTTATCAAAACAGCTTTTCTTTTGCAATTTTTTCAGACGTTTTTTCTGATAAGGATTCCGTTTTCTGCTGATATGACTATATATATATTCGCAATTAAAAGTTCTCTTGGCCTGACTTATACTCCGTCATGATCGAAATAAAAGTCACTTTTTGAAAACATTTTCTGTAATTTCCATTTTTAGAAAAGAAAGCGTTTAAAAACAACAAGAAAATACTCATTCACCACCTTTAAAACAAGCACAGATTGAGAAAATAGATCAACGGTGGTTCGCCGTAAAAAAGTACTGCCGTCCTTAAGAGACAACGATCAAGTCACAGTGGTCACAGAAAACACAGCGAGCAGTTTTAGCATCAACACAAAGCTTAAGGCATAGTATATCATCACAAAAGCATTACACACACCGCCCACAGCTACAACCTGGCGGACAACGTATTATGTCAACAGTTACATAAAGCCACGTCTACCTCCACTCGACTGCAGATCTAAAAATCGCTTGATTACTGCTGATGAAGACGGCTCAGTGTTTTATTATGTAATAATGACAAGTTATGTTTCGTCGATAGGGTTAAAATCCATCTAGTCAGGTCTACTGCAGCAAAATAATCATTCTGATTTTGCTCAAAAGTATCCATTTTACAAAAAGAAATCATTTTAAAAACCTATTAGTAATTCAGCATGAAAAAAACACAAACTGTTTTGAACACAATGGCATAATTCCTCAGCATGGTAAGGCTGATGCTGAAGGTATTCTGTGTGTGTGTGTGTGTGTGTGTGTGTGTGTGAGGGCTTCTGGATGACTCATGCTCAGTGTTGCCTGCACAGATCTCAGCATCAAAGACAACCCGTTTGCTCTCAAGGGCAACAGAGCGCTGTTGCTATTACATAAAGCCGAGAGCATAACACAACAATAATAAAAAAAATAATAATAATAACAAATACGTTTTTAGAGCCAAGCTGCAACAGCTTCCGTTGGGCAAATAATGATTTGTGGGCCGTTCAAAACCAAGCGTTTTGATTAGCGACCGAGGAAGAGCTTCCTCGTCTTCACACACACACACACACACGAGCCGGGCCCTCGAAACGCTTTCATTCAGTTCACACCGCACGATTATATCAGAGGCACCGCAGTTCACTTTACAGCTGCAAGGTTGTTACAGAGATAATTACTTGTGTTTATAAAGGAAGAGGACAGCTACAGTGATTTTAGGGCTGTGTGTAAGCTAGAAAAAAAAAAAGTCTACTACTGAATTTAACAGAAAGAGTTGTTGCTTTTCTGTTTTAAACAAGTAATTACGACCTGTTTTGCATTTCCGTCTCAAATATTTGTGCAAATGCTATGAAACCCTGGTGTTTTTGTTACTCAAGGTTTTGTTACTGGGTGGATGCATTCATCCACCCAGCACTGCTGCGGTCACTCTGGATCTCAGACATGCCCGACCAGAAGACTACCATGGAGACGTAAACATGGTACCTGCAACATCTCTCCCGTATTATTTTAACTGATTGAACGTGCAAATTTACAAGACAAGAACTAATGTGTTGTGGAAGCTAAGTAGGTGTCTAAAAATAGAAACTGCCTGTGCTGAACATCTTTTTCAGTTGGAACTGTGTAAAGGGTGTAGCAGGATTGTGTGATCCCTGATGAGAGGTGGGGAATCCCCGGCCTTCGTCCCTGCGAAGGCAACACACCTCCAGACAAAGTGAGGATGTGTTGCGTGACACACACCTGTTGGCTGAACTTAGAGAAAAATGCATTCTTCAGATGGAAAACACATGAAATCACTTAATTTGTACTTTTATTGACTAATGGATTCTAGAAGTTATAATGTCTGTAAGAAACTTGCAAATGCCATGTCTCAAGTATGTTTTATTCAGCTGTCTGTAGTTAAATCAGATCAAACTTTTCTTGTTTTTATGTCAGTTTGAATTATTTCTACTTGCTAAATGTCAAATTAGATTTCTTTCTCAGAATTCAGAAGGTTATATACATTTGCTTAGGGAATATGGTCTTAATCTGTATATTATAAGTGTATTATAAGCCTGGCGGTCACCAGGCTTTACTTGTTTATTTTAAATAGGGTTTTTGTTTAATACAGTAGAGGCAGATTAAGCCAAGTTTATAGTTGACGTGTTACACTGAGCATAAGGCAGTGCGCTCCAACCGCACACTCCCTACACGCTATCATTTTCAAATTGTGATGCCTGCTTATGCACCTCCAAATTTTTGTATCTTTTAACACTTTTCAATACAAACATACGTCAAGTCGCTTGTGAACTGGCCCTACCTTAATACATTCTGGACTCTGACCTTTTCTGCCGAGTCCAGAAAAGGGCTCGGCAGGTTTTCTGGAGGAAACCCTGGTATGACTTGAGTCAAACATTTTGGGTTTCCTTCCACAAGCTTCTCACGATGGCTTGCTTGGAGCACTGTCTGTTTTGTCCGTTAAACACTTTGTAACCACTTTGGTTGTTTTCTTGGGGTAATTGTCCAATTGAAGACCAATCTGCCCCCAAGCGCCGACTTCCTGGTTGATGTTTTCAGATGTTGCTTCAATATTTCTTCATAATGTTCTTTTGTCATGATGCCATCTACTTTATGAAATGCAGCAGTTGCCACTTCCATATTTCATAGTTAGGATGGTCCTCCCAAGATTACAAGCAATCCCCCTTTTTCCTCCAAACACAACATTGGCCAAACAGCTCTACTTTGTTTTCATCAGATCACAGGACCTGTCCTCAGGTACTAAAGTATACCTGAGGACAGGTCCTGCAAACTGCAGTCTGGCATTTATTGTCTTTGTTTTGCAGTAATGGCTTCCTCCTTGCTGAGTGGCCTATCACTGCCCACGTCGGTACAGGACATGTTTCATGTTTCCTTGTACATAATGACACTGTCTTACCAGCTCCTGCTAGCATTTTTGCAAGATTTTTGTGGTCACATATGTTGTCATGAGAATTATATTCTGACTCTTTTAAAATCTTCTTTTCAAGGGCATAGTAAATGTATCTCACCTGTTGAATGAAGGTGTAAAATACATGTTGGTGATGGCAATATGTAATGTTTCAATGAGGCTTGTGGTTTTGTTTTGTAACTGATTGAATGTTAGCCCAGCTAAACACTATTTAATGGCAATTTTGGACTTTCAACTCACTTCAGTTCATCTATATAACAATAAAATGAAGCCAAACTGCTCCAATTTCTCTCTAATTCAAAATAATTTGTTCATTGTCGTCATTAAAATAAATTCACTTCAGCTCAATACATTCAAATAGTATCTGATTAAAGACACTATTATAATTTTAAACCCAAAATATAATACAACGCAGTTAAATTCAGTTGATCAAATCAATATGCCAATTGAAATAAACATTATCTGATTAAATAAAGAAAATGATATTGAGAGCGTTTATTTTATGATTCTAAAACAGCAAAGGACTGTTAGTAGTTTGTAAAAATATAATAAAACATTATGAAAGTAATGATCAGTAACAAAACACATCCCTTGAGTTAAATGTAGTTTACTTTCTCAAACTATACGTTTTTAAAAATAGCAAAGATTTGATTAAAAACCTCAACAAATGTAAAAAGCTAAGCCCTTTCAGCTGAATTGAATTTATTATAACAAATATTTTCTGACACATTTTGTCTTTAATAAAAGCCGTGAATGCTCAGAGAGCAGTGATTAACCTTCAGTGGAAAGATCAGCGTTTGAGGGGGGCCTGCCAGCAGCGCAGACCCCCACTGTGGCAGTGCCAGCTGACTCTCATTTCGAATAAACTAACTTATCACTATTTAGACTCTGATTAGTCAAATATACATCAATTCTCAAACGTTACATACCTGTGCACCTCCATTTATAAAGAACTTTTTTTTCAATCTGGTTTTCAAATCAGAACTAATGAACACATCTAAACCTTATTAAAGCAAACGTTTATACATAAACGGTTAAGAACACTATCTGCCAAAACTGTAAATGTCTCAGAAAAAAAAAAAAAAAAACACACAACGGGATGGCAATCTTGAGGCAGCCATTAATTCCTCCATCTCACTTGTATCAGTGTTCTCAATGTGCTGAAGAGGATTAAGAAAAAAATATATATCATTATAAGACTCTTCTACTTTCTCCCTTTAGTTCCATTTAATTAATTAGTTTTTGTGTTCAACCTAGATTTGTCATTCCTAGATGCCTGAGCCGACTTCTCTGGCGATCAAGATGTACAAAATAAAGTCTAAGGTTCCAAATGGCAACGTTTCATTATATTTGAAAGTAATAAATTGTTTTCATCGTTTCCCTGCATCTCTGCATATCATGTCTGATGGGTATTGCGACTTTATTTACAAACTATTACGCAAGCTTTATAACTTTTGACATTTATTTCATTTAGACCAAACATTTTGACTCGGCACAGGCGGGTTACAAGCAACAAGCTTTAAAAAAAAACAAACTTGTAATTTTCTCTTATCTTACTGTTTCAATGGTTTGAAGACATTTTAAAGAAATGCCAAAGGAGGAAATGGAGTTTTCTTTTGGCTAACAGATAAGAATCAGACACTTCCTGCTGCGCACTGCTGGTCAGCTAGATGCATAAAGAAAGAAAAGAAAAAAAATTTAACTGCTTGGAAACAAAAACAACAATAAAATAAATAAATAAATCTTAATATGTTTTGGAAATTCAAAGAGTGCTACCCAATCAATCTTTTTTTACATATTGCTATTATAACTAGAAGGTGTAATATTTTGTACCCTAAGCACTTGGAAACTCTACATATAAACAAATGTTATAATGCCAATTTTAGTGATCAATACACTTTTGCAGAATATAATCATTTAGCTTAGAGTACTCGGTTGGAATTTGTAACAAAATGAGTGTGAAAATCTCATCTTATTTAGATTTGACTCAGTTTCTTTTAAAATATTTTTTTTAACAGCAAAATGAAATCAGGACTGATCCTGAATGATCACCAAAGTTAACACTGACTTTGATGATTCCTAATTCAGTGTTTTAGAAAATGCAACAATGTGAGTAATGTTTTATGCTTTGCTGGTTCTGCTGTTAAAGTCTTTCTGTGTAAACACACAAGGAAATGTAGGTCGAGACGCAACATTTGACCACAAGCAAAGGAAATGTGCAGGTGCATTTAAACAGAGAAGTCATAAACACACAACTTCAGTGTTTTAATGCAAGACATAAGAAATGTGCTGATCAAGAGAGTCTATGCGAAACAAATCTAGAGCAGAGAAGCAACGAAGGCGCAGAAATACGCTTCAGTCGTGGGGAATGTGAGGTTAAAAATGAAGATGATCGATCTAAGGAGGCCTGCGGTTGGTCCAGAACAGGGAGACGTGCTGGCAGCTGTGCACCACTGGGTCCCGGACAAAGCCATTACTGGCAGTCCAACATAAAGGCAGGCCAGACCGAGCAGTGAACAAAATAAACATGGACGAACTCAATTTAGCCTCTTTCAACATTAAACATAAATAAGCCGTGTAGGTAACGTTAGCAAAATATTACTTAGCGACAGGTTGCTCTGGTATAAATATACTCTGTGTACAAAACAAAAAAAAAAAGAGGGAAAAAACGTAGCAGGAATATTTAATTGCTTCCCTTGTAAACAGAGTTGCTTAAACGGGAACAAAAGCAATATTTCTTCACAGGTTGTTGACGACAAAAACAACCAAGTGATGGCTGGGTGACAGCTGGACCGAGCGCAACAAGGAAATTAGCTCCGTTAGCAACGACAATATTAGCTTAAAACCTTTTAAAAAATGCTCCTTTCCGGGCTCCGCGCGAGCAAAACGCAGCGAGCTCACCTTCACGGGGACAAATCCACACGACCAGGGGTCCGCCCGTGTTCCGCTCCGGTCCAATGTAACCGAGCGCTGGGAGAGATTCATGCGAGGCTTTCCTGCGCTCTCCTTGCCGCGGAGGTTTTTCACGCTAACAGCCGTTAGCGACTCTCTCCATTCTTCGTCTGCCGTGAAAAGGTTCCGACACACCGGATGGAGAAAAACGGCACCGCCCGCTTCGCACCGCGCACTTCCAGGTCAAACCGAAACTATCCCGATTATTTATTGGAACTAAGTAAGAAAGAAATACTTGGGGGCCAACGCGTAGACAGTTTTAAAAGACACGTGTTTTCATATTTCGTCCGGAAAATATTTTTGAAGGCTGGACCAATCTAAAGAAGGAATTATGGCATTACACGTCAACCGGGAATAAATACGAGTTCAGTTGGATCTTTTCCTACTGTAATAGTACAACACAAAGCATTGATCTTTTATAACATTTTTTTGCTTTCATTTTATTTCCCTGTAAACAGCTCCACAAATTAGTGAAGACTTGGGTGTCCCTATCCATTAACTGGCCTAAAGAAGTTTTGTGTTGAGAAGTGACCTAGTTCTTATTGATGTTGCTAAAATAGTGCGGATCCGGTTCTTTTCTACAAACCACTGTCTGCAATGTCTATTAAAATGTAGTGTGTTCAGGCAAAAAAAAAAAAAAGAAAAGAAAAAATGAAAGAAAAAAAAAAGATCCCCGTTTTTGAATTTGAAAATAAAAATGTGTCCTGCGATTGCTTTTACGGTGAGGATTTTTGGCCCACCTGGCAAAACGTTGGTTCAGAGACCTCACAGACCGAATCGCTCTCTCCCAAACACTTTCACACATTTCACTCCATTTTCCAACCATAAGTACCAACTAACTTCTAATTAGCTGCTTTGAAACATAAAATTGGTCGTTTTTTGATTTTTTTTAACCAGTAGAAGATTCACAGTATAAAGAAATGGCTCAACCAAATCCTTTCCACCATTCATAAAGCGAGTAGAGTGGGACAGGTTGCTTGATGCTTCTCTAGGAACAAGTACACAATTCACAATTCTCTACAGCCTTGTGGAAATACCACAGTACACTGAACGTTCACAGCACTGTACAAGTTCAAAACCCGGCTTCTTTTTTTGTGGATGAAGTTACTGTAGAAAAGCCACTTTACTGGACAGCAATGCCTCTCTATATACTGCCACCTACTGGCCAAATATTCTACGTTCATAAAACTGTCTAGTACCTGGCAGCTTGTGAATATCTTTTCAGCCTTACATTTCTACAAAACCAAGGACTAAAACGAATAACAAAAAAAGTGAAGACTCTGTGAATACTTATGTAAATCTGAATGTACATTTTGGTTTTCCATATTTAATATATTTCCAAAGGCCTCCTATTTTCCACATTGTCATAGTATTTGTGTGCAAAATCTTGAGGAAAGATAGTAATTTAATTTAGAATAAGGCTGTAATATAAAATGTGGAAAAAGTGAAGTGTTGTGAAGAATTTTTCGGTTCTGCTGCACCTATGAACACAGGATAGAGAAACTACTGAAAACAAAGGGAACACAATCCCGACTGAGGTTATCCCCAAAGCTTGCATGAAAATGCAAAAATTTACTGTAATCTAAAATATGCAATAAACCTTGAAGATAGACGTTTTCAGAAAAGGGTGAAGAAAAACTAAACCAAAACGTGTAAAATCTGAAAGCTGGGGAAAAAAAAAAAAAAAATCATGGCAGATAACACCCAAAGCTTAGTCAAACATTTATTTTGTACATTTGCCTGAACACCATTTCAAAGAAAATGCACGTACTAATGCAAAGTGGTTATAAAAATAAAGCACATTCTTATGTAGAGGACAATCAGAAAACGGTAAATAAGGGGCCGCATCACTTATTGTCAGTTTTTCTGTCACCGTTTAACCAGTCGCTCGCCTATTAAGCAGGAAAACGATCAAACAGTGTCTGTGTGATTCAATATCTGTAACAGGTCCACGTTACCTGGCGACAAAATAAATGCAGCACTATTGAATATATGGACGAACAAAGTCATTAATACAATAAATATAGTAGTGATACAGATTGTATTCTCCTGTTGAGCTTGCCTTACGACTAATTAATTGGTTAAAACTTTGATAAGCTTGTGGCGTTAGTTCTGCACTGTAACACTGTTTCTAATATCCAAAATACATTGTGTTATAATAAACCTTCAGAATGCGTTAATACATTTAATAGTCATCAACACTGGTGTTTTAGTATTTAAAAAAAAAAAAAAGAAAAGCTTTCCGTTTGTGCGATCCATTTTAGTGCATCGAACTTTGCAACATGCATCTATTAAACAGCGGCTGCTGGGAGTGGAACGACTATCGTCCAATGTAAACTACAGACAATGATACACGGTGGAGTATTTCGGTATAAACGATCCACTGACGAGACAGTGAGTCCCGCACGCAATTCAGGCAAGTTCATGTCAGGCTTGAATCTTCCTTTACAATCACCCTTTAAACAAACCCCCACCCCCCGATCCCCCAAACACTAAATGTTGTCAAAGACATAGTGTGGCAGCTTATTATATCAAACGTCTGTACAGAAGAATTCATTTGAATTAAAAAGACAAAGAGAAAAAAAACGGACGGAAGTTCCTTCTGTGTTTCAAAAACTTTCCTCTCTCTCTCTCTCAACTTCTGGTAAAGAGGTAAAAGTGTTCAAAAAGGCAGTTGGGGTTTTCTTTTTAGTAAAAAGAAAAAAAAAAGGAAAATCCACTTCATTAAGCTATCGCCTTCGCTTCAGGCAGGAACGCCTCCCAGAACTTTATGAGCTGGAATGACATCAGAGCGAGACAAACAAAAACTGTTAAAACGTGGCGTGACCAATCGCTTAAAAGCTTTTTTTAACTTTGATGGTTACAGTGAAATATGCACACTAACTGTACCGTTACCTCAGGTAAAGATGTTTAAAAAAAAAAAAAAGAAATTGCACACAAATTTGTTTTTTATTAAACATTTCAAATTAGGAGTTCAGTATTCTTATATAATATTTCACAAGGTTAGATCATACGAAAAGGATGGCTCGTTGCTCAACCTCCCTAGATTCACTCTGCACAGTTTATTACACATTTATTGTGGTTGCATTACCAATATTAAGAAATGATTAGAATACAATATATTTTAACTAATTTTATAAGCTCTACGCAATCACACCCTCTATTCTAGTAGTACATGTTCTTGTATATTTCAGATCAGGGGAAAATATTGTAGGTGGTCATTACGATGTTCTGCTAAAGTCATTAAGACACCCAAAGGTGTCACAGGAAAATGTTTCCAGTTGCTCTTAACAAGGTAAAGAAAAGCAATGAATTATTTTTTGTTTTTTCAGTAACTGAAAAAGAAAAGAGCACTTCATCGAAACCATAAATGCCTGATACAACACTTCTTTTGGTGTGATAATTACCCGTTGTTGAGACTGCAGCATCGCCTCTAAATACTTGATTATCTGACTCTTGAAGTCCTTTGCCTTTTCTTTCTGCAATGAGAAGATTCTCGTCATGTCTTAAGATCTTAGGCAATAAAAATAAACAAAATAATAATAATAAAAAAGGAGATGCAGCAATTGTCTGCTCACTTGATGATATTTTACAAATAGTCAGTATTGCCAATCTTTTCATGACAACATAGCAGAAATCGGGTCAAGAGGATAATCACAGAAGACGACTAGTATCTTTGCAAAGTTGAAAGAAAAAAACCCCACAAAAAATAAACATCTTTTGGATAGTGCAGACGAAGGGTAAAAAAAAAAAAAGCTAAAAGTTATAGTGAGATGGAAAAACTGTACAACGTACCTCGAATCTGAGAACCTCCTTCCGCACGGTCATCCCAATCCTGTCGAAGTCTCTCTCGTACTGAGTAACCTTCGCCTCCCACTGAACAAAGCAAACGGGGCAACTATATCATATGATTCAAGTTATATTTAAACCTACATATTCAATCATGAACCAGCCTTGATAAATGAGAAATCTGTTATAAATTTAAGAATAAATGTGTTTGTTTTTCTTCAGTTGTTGGAATGCAGCACGTTTCATTTTACGGTTCAAATAAACGCAATCAGATAGTGTCAAGTTTCATCCTTGTGTAAATAACAACGCGACAGTATTTTCCTTCATTGTTATTCCATGAGACTCTCATGCTGACCCCTGATGATTCAAGAGCCAGAGAACGGCGCCCAGATTCTGTACTCAATAAATTAGGACAGGGCGATAAATCGATTTTTATCGATTGATCCAGTTTTCTGTTTCTCCTTGATTTACTTTCTGGAAAATCTGGATTTTCTTTGGGTTGCCATATTTCAGAGTGAGGTCAGGCAAGAACCACCATCTTGTTTGACAAGTGTGTTTTGCAACTCCACAACCCTAACTTTAAATTTGTTTGTCTTTTTTTTTTTTTTTTTAAGGACTAAAATTGTAAATTAAATTTGTTCAACAAAAAAGTTTTACAGATATTATTTTTATAACCATAAAGGTAGATTAATGGGAACTGTAAGAAATTTCCCCGTTTGGAGTTTGTGCTTTTAGCTTTCAGCTAAACGACACGTCCGGTTGTTTGAACGCTGAACGTCTGTTGTTGTTGAGTAACAGTTGACACATCCCCAGGTGATGTAATGTGATTATTTTTCTGCCGTAGGATCGGCGCCGTTACCTCGCCGATCTCTTCCTTCGCCTGCTGCAGCTTGTCGGGTTTGTTAGCCCACAGCAGCTTGGCTTCGGCTTCTCTCTTCTTCTGCAGCGTGCTCTGAGCCTCCTGCCATCGCTGCCACGCCCGCACACGCTGGTCAAAGCAACCCTGCAAAAAAAACCCCATTCCAGATGAGTTACGACACACATAAGTAGATATGCGCCGATTAATCGGTCGGTGTTCAAACTCGGCTGAACAAAGAACTGCCTTTAAAGTGGAAGCTCATGCTTTTCTTTGGCTGTGTTTTTATTGGTATATAAAGCTTCCACCGTACCCGCATGGCTCCAAGCAAGCGTATGTAGTCGGCGAGCAGCTCGGCGAAGACGAAGAAGTCGCTTCCTGCCTGCTCCTGGTGCAGCTGCTCCATCTTTTCCTCCACCTCGGCCAGCTGGGAGAGGGCCCGCGACAGGGCCGTGTTGTCCTCGGAGTTTCCTAGCATGGCCATGCTTTTGGCAAACACAGCTGTGTTCATGCACAGCTCTGGCGTTAAGAAGGGAGGAAGGGCAGAAAACGTCTTCAGGCCGTTTTGTTTTCGTCGAATATGATGTTCTGCGCTGCTTCTTTCGCCCCTTCGTCAGCAGGAAATCCTTTCATCAGCTCACCTTTTCTGTGATTCACCAGAGAATCAACGACAGCGTGAAGCTTCCTCAGCTGCTGCTCCTCCATGTCCACCTCCTGGAACTTGTCCTCAAACCACTGAGACACACACACATAAACTATAGATTAAACCAAACACACACTGCTTATGGCGCAATGGAGCTGCTAACGCGCAAAAATGCAACATAATTTTTTTATCATTTAAATCGTCCTGCATTAGGAGCAGTAACTGCAACTAACGAGTATTTTAGTAAAAGATTATTCTATCAATTATTCTGACAATCAGATTGAAAAAAATGTGCATAATATTCTGCAATATTAGACATACATTAAAAGAGTCAAATAAACAATTACATTCCGTTTATGGAGAAGAAAAAAATTGTATTGCCTAAAATGCAATACTATAGTTTTCCTTAAGTGAATGTGAACCAGGTGGAGCTAAAACTACGACACTGCCCTAGCCTGAACACTTGTGTCCTGGATATACATTACCCTGCACCCTTAGTCTCTTTTGGCTGCAGTGCTGCTAATGTAAGTGGAGTCTGGTGACTCAGAGGGTCATTCTTCCTACTGCTACTCCTAGCATCAGAGCTGCCCTTTCATACAAATACAAGTCCTTTTTATCTTAAATGCAAAATGCACATATATTTTCTACAGTCTTGGTTTTATTTCTGTTTTGTTTTTCTTTTCCAACAAATGTCAGTTAAGGCAATGATTAGTTTAATACCAAATTAGTTGATGATTACGTCAAAAATCGACTCATCGTTTCAGCCTTAATTTCCACAGCATGATGCTGCCACCAGATGGGTCAGATGGTGTGTTCAGAGATATGTGCAATGCTATATTTCCTGCCACAGATTGCATGCAGGGTACAAATTTTAAATTCTTTTGAAACATCACACAGCGTGACAGATGGGAAGACGCCTCATGCTGGCTCCTCTTACAGTGTCGGACTCGTTCATCTTGATGGTCATCTTGCTGACAGCGTCAGACGCCTTGGTGATCATTTTCAGGAAACCGGCTCCACTGAGCGCCTGGGTGTTTACCGCTCTGGGCAGCTGAAAATAGATAAAGGTTTATTAACTCGGTAATAAATCATTTTAAAGAATAGACGTCTTTCCATTGCCCTAGCCTGAACACTTGTGTCCTGGATATACATTACCCTGCACCCTTAGTCTCTTTTGGCTGCAGAGCAGCCAAAAGAATGACCCTCTGAGTCACTAGACTCAGAGGGTCATTCTTCCTACTGCTACTCCTAGCATCAGAGCTGCCGTTTCATACAAATACAAATCAAAGATCTGAACTAGAACCACTCTGAGTCTTCTATAGCATGTTCATCTGTTAAAATATTTTTACAGTGAGAAGATTTGGCCATTACCAGTAGCTCTAATATGTATAATCACCAGAAAATGAAGCCAATAAAGCAGTTTCCAGGGCCAATGCAGATTTTGCCAACTCAAATTTAAAGCCCTAGATCATGACAGATGTACAAAAGAAGTGTAGGAGACCAAAACTGGTAAATTTCTGGAGTATTTTTGTGGCTCTTGGCAGCAGCTTTGTGCTTTTCACACAGCATAAGGCTCTCAAGCTAGCTAGTTAGCTAACTAGCGAGAGAACTAGCTTTAGCTCTCTAGCTAGCATCTGGCTCTCTAGTTTGCTTTGTCTGCTTAGTTAAAATGTGTCTAAAGACTAAGGAAAGAAACTTATTTTCCTTTTTCATCAGTGAAACTATTGTAGTTTTACTCTATAAATTCATTAAATGTGTGACTTTAAAAAGTTTGAAATGTATTTCACGCATGCAGCCCTCCACATGCGCTTCAATTGTGGCGGAGGAGAAAATAACAGGAATTCTGATCCTGTTTCATGGCCACAATGTCCGATTTTCTTTTCAGCAGTTACATCCTGAAACTAAACACTCAAAAAAATATGTAGCATAAAGATATGCTTATTGGATTACAATGACACTGCATTTCCCAAACACGATGATAATAAATGCACTACAGGTAATGTTGACTGAAAAACTTACATCGTCTCTTTCTAAGAATTCACGGACGTCAGGATCTTGTAGTAGCAGCGGGTGAGACACTATTCTCTGAAGATACCTACACAGACAGTGGAGACGGGTTGACATAAAAACAGCTAAACCTAGGCGGAAAAGGATAATATACCTGTAAATAAAAACAGAAATAATTTGTGCACTAGAAAGTATTTTCATTAGTGGATGTTGACCTTTCCAGAGCAGCTCTTCTCTTTTCCACAAACTCCACAGACGATGGGTCATCCATGCCCACCTTCACTTTTGTCATTCCTGTTGATCCAAAACAAGAGTTAGAACAAAAGTTAAGTCCTTTGCAAATAAAAAAAAAAAAAAAAAGTCAAAACACAATTTTTTTTTCATGTAGTTAAAACACGAAAGCTTTTAGTTTTAACGAGATATAAAACTCCTCTTGTTATAACGAGAAATTCTGAGTAAAAACTTCTGGATGTTTCTGGTTTTATTTTGCAACAAAAACAACATGGGAGCAAAAATGGAAAATGAATGAGAATAATTTTTAAACATTTTATTCATCTGCACAAATGAGACTTCTTACAGCTTTCTTTTAAAAATCCTTTCCACTACTCTGTGCTGGCTCATCACGTCACAGTCAAATGAAACACATTGAAGCCTTATGATGGGACGAAATGTGAAAAAAGACTGTGTGTGTATGTACATGTATACAGCACAGTTGCTCACCTACAACACTTTTCTCAGGTGGAGGTGGTATGATGCAACCGTGGAGCGATTGTTTGGCTGAGAGTTTTTCATAGAGGCCTAAGAAGTCGCTGAAACGCCTCCTGGCAGTGAAGGCTTTACTTTTGAACATGGGCAAAGAAGTCTGGAGGAGAACACGAGGAAAAGACGGTGAGTGGCCATGTGACACCTCACACACAGAGTTAAACATCAGAGCCTTAAAATGCACACCCTGGTGGATACTTTGTAGGCCACATATGCATTCATTCCATCTCCTAAGAAGAGAGAGGGAAAAAAAAAGATTCCGCTTTCAGACTGTTATAAAAAGTCTATAAAAAATACAAACTATTTCAGAAATAGATCATGGTGATCTTAAAAAAAAGAAAAAAAAAAACTTAACTGACCAACTTTCTCTGGGTTGGTGACGGCAACATCCACATCGAAGCTATCCTTGGCCTCCTCTTCTTCCAGCTGCAACGCGCAAGACAACATTTATAAAGACTCGCAAACCAAAACAGTTTAAACATTTGGCTTTAAACAGAAACATAACATGGCAGATAAGGCGCAGGCAGGCAGTCGGAGGTGACGGTGTGAGTGGTTTCTTCCAGGTGTTTGCGGGTTTTCTGAGAAGCTTGGTTAAGGGCTGTACCTGCTCCAAAGAGGTGGGCTGCAGAGCTGCAGGACTCCGAGCCGATGGCGGGCCAGAGGAGCAGGACAGATCCTTACGAGGAGAGTCGGCGGACGGATCTGAGCTTAAATCCGCTTGTGCTTCTGGCGACAAAAGAGACAACTTTTGATTGGGTTGTAGATAAGCAACAAATTCTTTACAACTAAATCTAACAGAGTACTGTACGACAAACAAATTGAACTGGACAGAATTTAACATCAAAATAGAGCGATAAAAAAAATTGTTTTTACTACAATTGATGAATTAATGTCCATTCTTTGCAATTATTGTTGCTTTTTTTTTTTTAGAAGCTGTCTCTTTTCTGTCTGCAGTGAATTTTGCCTGATTTGATGCTTTCTCTTTTAAAAGTAGCTTAAATGGCTACCTCAGGAAACATGACCAGTGTCTTGACAGACAAAATAAAAGAGTATTGTTTTAGGGCATAGAGTTTTTCAGCTTTATATTAAGAAATAATGATAAAAAAAAATAATGATAAATCACTTATATCAATTAACAGTCCATCATTGATTGAAAGAAATTTCCACTGAAAAAAATTAATAGATATGGGCCACACAGTGGCGCAGTTGGTAGCACTGTTGCCTTGCAGCAAGAAGTTCCTGGGTTTGATTCCCGGCCCGGGGTCTTTCTGCATGGAGTTTGCATGTTCTCCTCTTTGCACGGTGGGTTCTCTCCGGGTACTCCAGCTTCCTCCCACAGTCCAAAAACATGACTGTTAGGTTAATTGGTCTATCTAAATTCTCCCTAGGTGTGAGTGTGTGTGTGTGCATGGTTGTGTGTCCTGTCTGTCTCTGTGTTGCCCTGCAACAGACTGGTGACCTGTCCAGGGTGAACCCCGCCTCTCGCCCGGAACGTAGCTGGAGATAGGCACCAGCACCTCCTGACCCCACTAGGGACCAGGGAGTAAGAAAATGGATGGATGATTAATAAATATGATTGAATACACAGGAAAAGGTTTTCTCACCAACCTAGACCTCAAAATCCAACATGGCTGACTAAGCCTGTTCCAATAAGCAATCTATCAATTAATCACATGATTATCGTAAAACAATAATTAAATTGACCCAATAATTAATATTTTTGAAGGGCAATTAAAGGAAACATCATAATCCATTTAATTCATGGTTTCGGTTGTGCTCGGTTTTTTATTTCTGTTTTATTCATTCGTTTTTGACACTGTGTTTTGTTTTGGATATTTAAACCTTCCAGTGAAAAGGTTAAGAGTTCTTTTCCCAATTAAAGCTTATTGGTCTTTGAGAAAGCAATCTTTATCAACATACTGCCAGAAAACGGTCTCAAAACAACAGCGTTCTTGTTCGTCGCCTTGATTTGTTCACCTGCAAACAGGTCGTCGTCATCGGAGTGAACTCCGTTGGGTTGGGCAGCGGTGGCCTCGTCATTGAACAGATCTGCGGGCTCCTCTGGCTGAGAAACCCCCCGGCTGACAGACGCCGGGTGGCTCTGCAAACAGGAGGTTTGACTTAGAAACACACAAACAAACATGGCAGAAAGTATTTATCAGGCTGCTGGCATTTGCCACCAAAATAAATGGGCGATAAAAGCAAGAGGCTGGGGCAAAAGATTAGCAGAGAAGAAAATTAAGAGAAGCAAGAAAAAATGGCTAAATATTCGCCAAAACAAGAAGGCCTTAAAAGTAACTAAAAACTAACATCACTACAGTGCAAAGAAACAAAACGAAAAGCTTAAAAAATGGTTGTAAAAATCTATCCTACATTGTTAAGTTGTGTAATAAAAAAAACACCATCAAAATATCTGAGCTAGTTTTGCTAATTTTACCGTAAACCTGACATTTGTCACAGAACTATGTGGGGTTTTCAGTTCTTTTTCTAAGCAGGTCAGATCAGATAAAGAGGCTAACTCTCCCATCCTCTCTGTCACAGAACAATGCAGATGTGCTGAAACGCGTCAGACATGACAAGGATGGAGACATACGTTGCTGACAAAAATGTCCTCTCCCTCGTCGCTGTCTCCGTCTGCCATGTCGGATAGTTCGGGCTCTGGCTCCTCCGATGCGGGGAAAGGAGGAGGATTTCGATCCGCGCTGGACGCCATAGTCCGTGTTGTCAGTGAGAGCGTCCCGGGCGGAAGTGAGGGAATCAAGAAGGAGGGCGGCTGCAGTGACACCTGCTGGTCCCCGATGTGTATTACACTAACGCCATTTGGTTCCATTGGTTCATTTAATGCAGGGGTGTCAAACTCCAGTCCTCGAGGGTCTCTGTCCTGCAGTCTTTAGATGTGCCACAGGTACAAAACACTGGAATGAAATGGCTTAATGACCTCCTCCTTGTGCAGATCAGTTCTCCAGAGCCTTAATGACCTAATTATTCTATTCAGGTGTGGTGCAGCAAAGTCACATCTAAAAGTTGCAGGACTGTGACCCTCCAGTACCGGAGTTTGACACCTGTGCTTTAATGAATCAAGTTTAAAAGGCAGTTTATAATATGTATGTAGAATTAAAAGTTATGACAGTTGTACAACAACAGTTGTACAACATTTTCATTCAGGGTGAAGAGAAAATAATCAACTTTGATGTATTTGGAGTACCTCGAGTTAACAGGTGTTGTGGCATCTGCATGGGATTATGTGTGCAATAAAAATACCTTTTTTATGGTCTTCAAAAAATTCAAGTAAGAAAACAGGACAGAAACATGATCTACCTGGAGGTTGTGTGGTGAAGTAGTTGGTAGAAGGTTCTGGGTTTGAATCCTGGCTTGGCGTCTTTCTGCAGTTTGCATGTTGGTTCTCTGGCTTCCTCCCACAGTCCAGGACCATAACTGTTCATTGGTTAATCATAAGTATGAGTGTGCATGTCTGTCCTGTCGTATACAGGACTTTATGGATTTCTTTTGGCTCCAGCAGCCTTTATTTCACTGTTCATTGACAGGCCAATGGGCCAGGACTCGAACCCATGACAGACGACTCAAGGACTGAGGCCTCTTTACATGAGTGCTTTACTTACTGCGCCGCCACCTCGCCTGAATCCCTACTTCTTAACAATGACCAATCTCTGAGGTTTTTCAGTCTGGTTTCCATGCTGACCACAGCATTGAGACTGCCCTTGTCAATGTGTTCAGTGACAACCACATACATGCAGGAACCACAGTGCTGATAATGGACCTCAGTGCAGCATTCAACTCTGTTGATCATGTTAACTATTGAAATGACTGGAGAGCTGGGTTGAACACTCTACTAGCACTTCAGTTTGAGTCTTATCTAAAGAATATGGACTTCCTAGTGTCAAAAGGTAATTTTTCTGATCTGTGTGTTTCTTCTTTGTGTGTGTTGTCTTCTCAAACACCCAGTCGATCGTGATAGATGGCTGCTCATACTGAGCCAGGTTCTGCTGCAGGTTTCTTCCTGTTAAAGGGGGAGTTTCCTTTCTGCTGTCGCTACATGCTCATCCAGAAGGAATGACTCCTGCAAGTCGATGACGTTTTGCTGAGTCTTTGGATGACAAGTTTTATATTGAATTTGTATAGTAAACTGGACCACAATGTTTGAGGGCTAAGATCAGTTTTGTTGTATGTACTTGGCTTGACATTGGTGTGAATGATTGGCTTGAATCAACTTTTTTTTTCTTAGTAAAGAACGTTTAGAGAATAAGTGTCGTAAATTGGCTTTATACGTTTTCACCATAGTAAAACCTTTTGAATATGACTGTACTTTGATCACATGCACATATTTGTAAGAGCACCATTCGTCTGCTTCAATAATTCAATTTAAAAGAGCAACTCATTTTATAGGCGAATTCCACACAAAGCTTGGATACGGCTCCCGATTTTATGTTCTAATGGTTACGGCATGTTGATGCCATAACCGAGCAACAAATCTCTACACAAGTTTCACTATTAATTTGAATAACTGAAATAAACCTTTTGATATTCTAGATTAATAAGGTGAATTTGTAGCTCTGGTTAACCTACTCACGTCTTAGTGCTTCACATTTCAGAGAACACTAAACGCCACATCAGTTTTCCAATCATTCCTGATGAAAAGAAAGACCAGCAGAGACGTTTACTTTGTTAGTATTCTTAATAGCTTGTATACACAATGTATAGGAGCACCAATAAAAAAAACATATTTTTGTCCAAACATTTTTCAACATTTTTTTTTAAAAAGCCACAGATTTTTTTTCTTCTTCTTCTACAGAAAGCAAAGAAAGCTCTGTACATGAACAAGCAGAACAACAGAATTCCTCATCACGAGCCGCCAAGTGAAACAACTCAGTCGCTCATTTCATATCATCTCTGACGCAAAAAAAAAAAAAAAAAAATAAAATATATATATATATAAAAAAAAAAAGACAAGCTGCCTGCTGCTTACCTAAGACACTACGTTACACAAACAGCTTCTGATATTCAAAACACAAGATATGTAAGAAATTTACTTTCCAAAAATTGTGAAAAAGTGCAATACAGGTTCAACTGTTTTACAACTCAACAGATCGTTTCCCAAATGGAGTCTGGTTCCTTTTTCTCCCAGTTTCCTTTGCAACGTGTTCCTTGTTTGTCTCCAAAGTTAAAATCTCTTACAGTTATACTGACATTCATGACGATGCACATTTATGCAAAACATGGTATTCACAAAAGTAGAGGAAATTACTATGATTGCAAATGACAAAATTTCTTTGGGTAAGAGGGTAATGAAAAACTAGTGTCAGAGATGGACCTTTTTTCTTCCTCTCTTTTTTTTCCTTTACAGCAGATTTGTGTTCAGAACAATCTTTTTTTATTTTTCTTCGTACAAAACCTACCATATATATATATATATATATGTAAAAAAAAAAAAAAAAAATCCAGGAGTCCCTTTCAAAAGGTCAGCATCATTGCATCCTATAACATTTGTAACAGAACCACAACGGGTGTGGCATTCAATGAAGAGGAGAAGGGGGGAAAAAAAACAAACAAAAGAAGAACATTAAAAAGACTTTGCAGCAAGGAAATGCCCGAGTGTTTCAGCAGAAGAAATGTCCAAAAATCAAAGATTATTATGTTTTTTGTTTGTTTCTCTTTTTTTTGGAAAACGCACACAAACAACCAAACTCGTTGTATAAAAAGATAACTTTTCATCTGCTGCTGTTCGATCGATCGATCGATTGATTGATGCCTTCTTTTTCGGAGAGCTGTTGAGTGGCGGGTGTTGGGGTCAGCGCCCTGAGTCCGAGGTAACCCTGCCAGCGAGAAGCTGCCACAGTCCCACAGAATGATCCAGGAGCTCCCACGGCGGCGTGGGAGAAAGTCGACGGCGAGTCTTCTCCGCGGTCCGACGTACAAACATGTTGGTAAGGCTTTTTAAAACGGAGCTCCCACAACGAACAGGAAAGACCGAAGAGCGATTTAGTGTACGAAGTGGACAACGTGACGCCAGGGGAAACAGGAAACTGTAGAAACCCGTCAGGCTTCGCACCTCCACTGATATGAAAACTGAGCTTCAGGACTCAATTTAAATCACAAGTAATAATAATAATAATAATTATAAAATAATAATGAAACAATATTAAAGAAAGAATGAGGCAGTTTAAAAACATGTATGTACATATTCATAAGGAGACGCATGTAAGAAATAAAATAACATTGGAAATAAAAAGTCATGGCACAATATATGACACAAAAGGGTAAAAAGCAAAACGGACATGAAATATTGTGGGTTTGTAAAAAACAAAACAGCAACAAAAAACAGTAAAAAAAATAGTAAATGGGAGGAGCTGACATCCAATGCTCACTTCACTGAAACGGCCCAATAGATATACAAAACGCACAAAGTAAACACTGATCAAACACCGTGTTGTAGTCGGCACCGCACGAGCGCCGGCATCAATAAAAACCCCTCCCCCGCATGTTTATGATCTTTCCACCTCTTCACTTCATGCCGAGTCGACCAGCGAGGAAAAACAAAAAAAGGTGAGATTCACAATCGTTCGGCTGAAAGCAACCAAAAAGTTCATCGTCTCTGAGGTTTGTTCTTCATATCAACATGAAGCGTCTCGATTTATCCTCCTCCTCCTCGTCGTGGCAATCTCCTGTCTGAGACTGAAGAAGAAGAAGAAGCAGTTCCTACGTTTCAGTCTGGAGGTTCCGTTGTCTCCGTCGGGGGCCGCAGGAGGCCTGGTTTGTGTCCACGTGGCCTCTGGATGTGTTTTGCTTGTGAAAGTCGTGTGGCTTGTTTCTGCATACGCGTGTGTGTGGGTGTGTGCGGGAGTGTGTGCGAGTGCGTCTCTCTGAGCGAGCGAGTGAGTGCGTGGTCATGGCGCTGTCGTGATGGCGTTCAGGTCTTTCATCAAGCCCTCGAGGTGCGCCATCTCCTCGGTCAGCTCGTCGGGCTCGTAGCTCTGAGGGAGAGGAATAGGGTTACTGCGGGGGGCCGGGGAGGGACAGGGGGGCAGGGAGGCAAGCACCTGGGAGTGGGGGAAGGAAGAGAGGAAAGAAGAAGAGGAAAGGAGGGAGAGGAGGTCAGTCAGGGGATCCATCAGAGGCCGACAGGAAGGAGTGGGATGGGAGGGGGGGTGAGGCGAGCTGGGAGACTGGTCAATGAGACTGAAGCAAGACGAAAGCAAAACATTAACAACCAAACGGGAGCGACAGCCAATCAAATGAGGGTAAAATGAAGGTAAAAACCCAGATGGTAAACACACACACGCATACACACACACAAAATAAGAAACAAACGTCATTCCGGTTATGGGTTTTGTTATGAGCAGTCGTTAGAACGAATCATTTATGTTTCGAAAGCAGCCGAGAAATAAAAACGAGGTTGAAGTTGGAAGAAACAAGATGAGGGAAAGAGCAAAAACAGAAAATGTGGTTACAACAAGTCCAGCTGAAAGGAATGTTTCTAACCCAGAGCCTAGAGAAAAAATAAAATGCACATGGAATTTGGAGTGTGATGTGATTTCTTTTTTATAAAGAAAGGACAGATAACATTCATGGACATTTACCATCATCATCACTGCAAAGCTACCAAAGGCCATCGTGAGGCAGTATACTCACGCTGTCTACATCCTCCAGCATTTTGCTCGTCTCTGGTACGTCGGGGGCATTGGGCACCGTTACGATCATTGGAGTGCGTGTTCTTCCTAGTGTTCCAATGGAGGCTGTTTTTACAACGTGAGGGTGAGTGGGGGGCCCTAAAGGAGGAAGAGGTTTGCAAAGGCTTGTAGTTAGAGCTGGCAGTATTCATAACTCTGCCTGTACATGTCTCACTATGCCACAACCTGAAAATGTTATGTTTTTTTGCGGGGTGGGGAGTTGGCAGACCAACACAAAGTAGTACACTGGCTTATTAGGGCAATTGTAGATAGAAAAAACAAGGATATTTTTCAGGTTGAAAAGTCAAACATTTTCTAGAAAAACTCTGGAAATTTCAGAGTTTTTGCTAGAAAAGTTTTGACTTTTCAACTTCAGAAATGTCCTTGTTTTTTCTTGTTTCCCTGAAAACTCTCCTCTTAAAGTGCTTTAAGGTCACTTCAGTCAGACTGAGTGGACTTTATTGCTAGGTTTGCAGTTGTAGCACGCTCTTACCATTTTGTCAAGATGGGTTAAGCAGTGCTACGTTAGATCTTCAAAGCTTGGAGTATTGTTTTATAAGCTGCTTTAAATTTCCACTTCGCCTTATTTATGAGCTGTCTGCTGTATTTTCTGGCTAAGAAAACCTCTGAGGCCTTTGCAGAGTAGTAGAGTTACAGACAGGTGGATTATTTAGCAACTAGTTGACTTCAGAAAGAAAACAGCTTGGACGGGATTTTATTTGAAGGCGGATATATAGAAAACAGTTTTTAAAGCCTCTTTTTTCTCAAAGACTGCTGAACAAATGAGCGTAATTATTCTGGATTAGAGTGAATGTGGATCAAACAGGAACGCAAGAAATTTGAAGGACGAACATTAACTTGGTCTTAAATATCAAACTTAACATTACAAGATAGATTTAACAGAATAAAGCATTTTAAGCATGTAAATGAAGGCTATAAAACAACTCACACTGGTGGTAAACAGACTCTGGGTATGTCTGAGGTGAGTGCTCACCGGTCTGAGCGAGCAGAGGCGTACTGGGCAGGGCGGGGGACTCGTATGACGGATGGCCGGAGACCGGGATCGCCGGCACGGCGAAGCTCTTGAGGGGGTGTGCGTGGGCGTGCGGGTGGGCTGGCCGATGTGGCGGCAGGTTGCTGGAGTAGCTGGGCTCTTCCTCGGTGGTGGTGGAGCCGTGGTAGCTGCCCTCTGGGTCGGCCATGATCTCGGAGGGGCAGGAGACCTGGGAGGAGGCGGTAGGCGGAGGGAGGGGCTCCGAACTCGGCGTGTTCCTCACGGATTCTGGAGGAGAGACAAGAGGAAGTAGTGGAAGCGCAGGATTTAAACCATCTTTCACACAACCTTTGTGACTGTTAGGTGAAAGAACAGTCCAAAAGAGATGAGGATGGAAAACACAGAGAAATGAATTTAAATAGTTCTCCAGGGTTTCATCGAGTTTGAGAACTAAGTACTAAAGATAACAATTTAAACCCACTGGCTCATTTGTTTCAGCTTCCACAATCTGAATAAATTACAGATTTGCTTGTCTTGGGCGCAATTTACATTAATGGCTCTGATTTTTTGGCAAAATTAGCAATTTAGATGTATCATCTCAAACTCCACATTATACACAACCAGGGACTTAATTCAAATGAGAAGATGACGGTGACAAAAATAAACAGTCAGCTGCAGATATTCTATGCTAATACGAACAGTGTCTTCTGACCTGTCCGGTCAGCCCGCTGCACTTACATGCAAAGTATGAAACAGAATGTGGAATTCAACAAAACCTGTAAATTCATCAGAGATCGGAAGGAGCCAATTATCTATTGATCGCCAATGGAAGTCGAAAGCTCAAACATATTTTTCCTGTTCGTTGACTGCATCAAAATCAAAAGGTCCCATCATTTTCTGTCTAAAAACGCATCAGTTAACAGGATCTGGTATGAAGCACCTTTTTTTTCCCCCAGTTTAATTAAAATTGGATTAAGTTAATGACATATGGTGTAATTTGTAAATGGGCAGAGTTTTGTAATTGTATCATTGTCAGACAGGGAATCTGCAGCTTTTTATGTGTTACTACAATTGGAATAATAAAAAATAAGAATTGGTCAAAATCTGATTTGACGGGATCTTAATAAAAACTGGAAATCGGTATTGATCAGGAGGAGACGCCTGATCAATGCACTCCTTAGCATTCATAGTATTGAGCTGTATGTAAGAAACAAATATGTTGCACAACCACAAAATAATTGCAATAATCAACAATTGATTAAACATGTTTTCTAAATCTACAGCGTTCAAATCAGAGAACATAGGGTTCAAACCTCGTGTTAACATCATTCACCGCTTCCTGCTTCTACAGCACACGGCCAGTAACATTTCAATAATATGATGGAAAACCTTTGCAGTATTTCTCCTGCAGAGGAAGTTTATATGACAAAGCAATGATCCAGTCAGCACAACTTTGTTTTGCTAAATTAGTGCTGAATATTCCTACAATTTCAATCGTCATCGCAATTTCTATGGCATCATTAAACCTATATTTGAAACAAATCTCATTTGTCCAATCTACTGATAAAAGAACTATTTCAGTGAATTGATCTATTTAGTAAGTGTTTTAGGAACTGTATTTTATCACCTTTAGTTCAAAATCCAAAGTATTGATCAAAGATTAACTAAATTCTGCAATGTGCAAATATTTATTCAAGCAGTTTTCCATTGCTTTTACTTCATCTGTGAAAACTGTGATTTTCTTTTTACGTTATTTGTGAAAACAGCTGTATGGGGGGGAAATATAAATTGTTCATCCAAAAGCCTTGGGGTGGAAGAAAGAAGCTGACAGGGGTAGTGTAGCAGTGTATGAAAACATTAAGAAAAATCCTCATTCTGTAAGCAACTGTTTGGGTCTAGGCTCCTCTATTGCAACAACAAGACAAAAAAAACAGGAAATTGGCTTTGGCATTTTAATACCATCGTTATTTGAATAACTAGAGAAAATCTGCAAGACAGCAGAGAAGTATTACAAACGTAACAAGATGGCGGCAGCTGCCAGCAGACGAATAATCAAATGTTCAGTAAGTGAAAGTGGCCTGCCCTCATGCGGCTTTCTCGGGCTGTCCAGCAGGGGGCAGTGTCTCACCTGAAGAGTCCACCCTCTCTAGGTGGGAGATGGGGGAGGCGCAGGCGTGCGGGCGAGGGTACCCGCTGCCTTGATGGTAGAGGTAGCTGCGTGTCGGTGATACCAGGCTGCCCATGTGATAATGGTGATGATGGTTATCGAGGGAATGGATGGGGTGAGCACTAATCACGGCTGTGAATGGAAATGGACGTGGATACACACAAACAAACAGGATGAGAGATGCTTAATGAACGATGAGGATTCACGCATGCAGATTCCTGCGATAAACACTCTCCCGGTCTGGGGTTCGTCACTCGGGAGGTAGACAAATTCATAAAAGAACAAATCATGGAATAGATGAATCTGTTGCTTTTGATTTGGAGAGATTTTTAAAAAATTTTTTCCCTCCATAATTATTACTGAGTTGCTGTGACACGTTCACACACACACTTACGCTGGGGCGGCTGAGCGTCAAAAGGCATCATCATTTTAGGCCTCATCACCCGGCGGCCTGCAAGTGTGGACATGCTGTCGTCTGATTCGTGGCCTAAAAGGTACGGTGGAAATGAGCCAATCAGATCAGTTGCTATTCTGACGTTGGGTGTTTCTAGTTAATGATCCCTCATTACTCTAATCCGCTTTGTATCGCTGTGTGATATTTCCAAATGTCAACTCCGATTGTCGCCTGCACTTGAAGGAAATTGCGGCAATCACGAGGGCTCGCGGCGTTATGATGTGTAATGAGCGTCGTGAGCCATGTCATGATAAAGGATGAAATGTTTTGCATGGCAATAACAGACAAAAAAAACAAAAGAGGAGAAAAACATCCTTCGCTAAAAATTGTCCAATAAACCTTCAGACAGGCTCCTGGAAGCATACCTGCAGGTTTTTATTGAATTTCCAGCTCAAATAATGAACTCACTTTTTTTTTTTTTTGGTCAATCTCCTGAAATGCCACTTCCTGTCTGCTGGGCAGAGTCAAACTTATGCTGGATGTTATTATCAATGTGCACCCAGGCAGCAAGGGTGACATTTCGCTTTGATCCGTTTTTTTCCAAAACATTAACTTAGAAGCGTTGCCTTTTACGGGCGTTGGCAAACCTGACCTCGGTAGGAGTTGCGCCTCTGCTGCAGGTGGGGGTTGCTCTCCAGGCCGCTGTCGGCGGGGGTGATGTCCTGCGAGGTGCGAGGGATGGGCGTCTCGGTCATGATTGGGTTGGGTTCCGGCGACTTGTCTATGGGTTTCAGTTCCAGCCTCTCGTGGTGAATCCAAAGGTCGGGCGGCTTCAGGTCTTTGGCGTTTCCCTTG
This sequence comes from Xiphophorus couchianus, assembly GCF_001444195.1. Classification (NCBI taxonomy): domain Eukaryota; kingdom Metazoa; phylum Chordata; class Actinopteri; order Cyprinodontiformes; family Poeciliidae; genus Xiphophorus; species Xiphophorus couchianus. The sequence continues at coordinate 26,774,950 of NC_040231.1, read as the reverse complement.
TACTTATGGGATCCGTTTGATGACTTCGAGGCCGCTCGCTTCCTGGCAGGGGGAAACGCCACGAACACCTCGTTTATACAAGCGAAGACGACAACCGGAAGAGAGAATGATGACAAAAGAAATAGCAGAATGAAATGAATTAGTGAAGATCTCACTTTTTCTGCTGGGACGTGCTGCGCCGCGTGCACAGTAAGGCTCCCACTACCACCACTATGGTGGTGAAGACTCCCACTGCGATTATGCTGACGATGATCACGGTGAGATTCTCATTTCTAGGACCTATTTTACCTCGAGAGGAGAGAAAGTGAATTAGACTAGAAGTGCAAAGTCACATGCACAGGAGCATCTTGAGCACCGTTAACCTGCAGCTGCCGCTTCAGGCTTCATCGGTCGTTCATATTAATTTGAATTTTGGTGTCTGAAAGGCTCTACAGGTGTCTCCACCACCACATTTGAATCAGACTGAGGTCTGGACCACCATTGTTTTCACACCTGATAGTTCGGTCGACTCAGTTCGATTGGGGACTAATATTGGAACGTTTGTTACATCTTCAGCTGGTGCGGTTTGCTTTCACACGACGATGTGTCAAGCAACCCGAATCAATCAAAAAAACCTTTCACCCACCCCCTTACATGTGGAGGGATGCCACCAGGAACTACGGAAGAAAATGACTCAAAAACCTCAAAAGACACTGAGCACAACTTCGTCCTTCACAAAAAGTAAACAACAATGGAATGGTGACACATTGTACCGATTAAGAGATTTGTCTTTTGTCTTTGGGAAAAGATGACGAGACATTTCTCCTGCTAGTGTATGATTGAGTGCAATGGTGCTTCTGTGATTTATTTTGCTCTTTCTCCGTTTCTTTCTGCTGTAAATTTCATTCTTTGAGAAACAAAGCAAGGGTGGCCTTCCAATTAGCCATCCAATTAGCTTTAAAAGCCAATGGCAATCACAGTCTAGTCAGCAGGTGGGATTAAGGACTTACCATCTGAATTTCGAGGGGCAACTGGATACGAGTTGCCTGGAGGTCCTGGCTTTGGTGGGATATTTGAAGCTGAGTCAAACAGAGAGAAAGAAAATAAGATTCTCCAGGCCTTCTGGTGCAAATTCAACGGTCTACAAACTGTACGAGCACAAACACAATCTGGCAGTCATGCATTGCAAGTTGTCATCAGCCCAGAAGATGGAGATGCTTAGAAAGAGAAGCACATGAGGTGCGGTTGGCAGTGATAAAGTGAGAAGAGGGAGTTTACCTTGGTCATTAGCCATTTTGTCAGAGGACTCAGCTTAACAGGCCAAAGGAGAGCAGAGAGGAAGAGACAATAAAACGCAAAACAAAAACAGTTAGCTGAGAAGAGCGGCAAGGGAAAGAAATACGGGGGTGGGAGGGCAGATGGGGGACTGTGGGAGGAAGAAGGGCAAATCTAGAGAAATGAAAAACATGTGAGAAAACCAAAAACAGTTGCTGAACAGTCAGAGCAGAGCTGATAAAAGGAGCAAAGCGTCGATCCAGAAATGATTCAATCGTCCCACAATAAAAGCACAGATTGATTTCCAAAACTTAAAATGCTTTGCAAAACAAAAAAATAATAATAAAATATGGCAATAAAATAAAACAGCCCTGCTAAGTAACTGAAATTAAAGCCAAAATGCGCTGCGTGCGGCTCCCCAACCCAATTCATCCTGAGGGTTTTAATACGATCTACGCTGCGGAGCAGATTTCAAAGAGAATGACTCAAATGGAAGAAATAAACACAACTTTGGCAAAAAAATTTAAAATCTATAGCAAATAAAAGTAAAGAATATTGATGTCGGTGTACAATTTTAATTTAATGTCTCAGAAGAGGGATTATTAGTTAATAGAGCAAGCTGACAGGAAATAGCTGCTGCAGTAATAAAAGTAAAGTTCTAAAGCTGCCTCAGTTGGTGTGTAATATTTGTATTCCACCTACAAAGTTTGTAAAAGTATTTGAACTTGATGAAGATTTTCACATTTTCCCACATTACAATCACAAGCATTTTACTGCATTTGTTTATTTCTTTTAGTTTTGGTATTTTTGGATGCGGGTGTTGGCCAGATGCAACTTTTTCAATAAAACCTTGTTGCTCAGGTGGAAAATTTGTGCTTTTCATTAGTTGCCGAGTGGACTACTCGTTATCTGTGCTCTATGACTGCGATATACCCAAGGAAGAAATACAACTGAATAATTTATTTATTGGAAATCATAACAGGAGCCCTCCAGTACAAAAAAACCCTAAATAAAATTTGTAAGCCTTGCTGATGTTTTCACGTCGATCTGTGGACCGTTCTCCTGCACATTTTGGACACTTACTCTTGGGAGTTCTGAACTGAACAGGCTCCGACATGGGCCCCATTCCTTTGGAGTTCCTGGCCTGGATCTTGAAGTAGTACGTCGTGTCCAGAGTCAGCTCCTGGATCTGGTGTGTGAGGCGGTTCCCCACCACAGGCTCGATGACCCAGTCGTGGACCACCGCGTTGACGTCTGTGCTGTAGTAGATAATGTAACCTGAGGGGACAAGACAGGCGGCGTTAGACTGCACCTTGAAATACAGAATGGGAATTTTTGTTTGCACTGATTGAGATAAAACTTCAAAACCTTTTCTACAACTTGGCACACAAGATAGTGGACATCCATGTCAATAACGTTTGTAATTACTCATTTCAATAAGATTAGTATTCCTTAGGATGTAGATTTAAATAACACTTTCCATTTTAAATTGTGGAATTTTTAAGGTTGAGCAACAAATGATTATGGGATGTTTAACCAAAACAGAAAAGCAATGTTAGCACAGGGGGTCATTTTTCTTTTACATTGTGTTGGAAGAGCAGGAAAGCATAAATAACATTGGTAAATATCCACAGTATTAATATTGGATATTGATATCAGCCTAAATCTGTATACCGGTGCATTCTTAATTAATAGTACGTGAATTATATTTGAAGATAACTGAGCAATAAAACTCATTGAAAAGTTACATTTAGGCAGATTAACATAGATGTTTAATACTCAAACAAAAAAGACATTAAAAGAAAAGTTTGAAGTTTGTTTCTCCCTCAGCAGTGGAAAATTGGCACCATTTTCAAATCAAACCTCTATATCAGATATAAATTCTCCAGATATTTTTATGACACATGCAAGAGCCACAAGACAGTTTGATGCTCACCGGTAATTTTCCCATTGGCTTCAGAGGGAGGCTGCCAGTTGACTATTATGGTGCGTGGCTTGTTCTCTTTGCTCACCACTGTCACGTCTTTTGGGGCGGAGCTGGGGACTGAGGCACGGACAATTGACAATTAAACGTGTTTTTAAAATGAAACATCAGATAGAAAATAACTGTGTTGCTGTGACTGATATTGTTTGACCTCATAGGATCCATTTGTTTGCTCACGTGTGCAACAAACCCCTGCCTGGGACGGAATAGAAACTTTTAGAAAACAGTTTAAATTCTCCATTTGTCACTTAAAGTACCTGCTTCGTTCTGTTCGGTGTTGTGAAGGCGTTAACAAAAATCTTTTGTTATATTTTAGTGTGCATAAATACAGTAAGGGTGTTTATATTAAAAAATACAGTAAAGGTGTTTATATTAAAAATGGCAAGAAGACTAAATAAGGATTAAAAACTATCCCCTGAGAGGTAAAATATTTTAAATGGATCCTAATGCTAGTTGTTAGAGTGGAACATGTGCCTTCCATTATCTTCATCATTTAAATTTTAGTTAGTTGAGTTATAGATTATATTTACTCTTTAAGCTTAAAGCTTTCCAAAATACTGAAAATACATACCACGATCTAACTGCTTAAAAAATAACAGCAAAAACAGAAAAGCAGCAATAAGCCTATGCTCCATGTCTTTATTTATTTTTTTTAGTTGCAAAAAAATATAGCCAAGAACATTTGCACAGACTGTTACACTGCCCTAATTATATTGTTCTTTTAAGCTCTCATTTTGTCTGAGCGTAATTTCATTCTGTGATGTAGGGGATGTGGCATCACATGCACAACATCAACAGGTAATATTAAAACAAACCATTGATTCATTGGGATTAACTAATTAAAGGGAAACTATATTCACAAGAGGAATGCCCTATAGTTTGAAGGCAGAGATCAGAAAAGGGCCAGTAAAACCAGTAAAGGTTTTTTTTCTTCCTCCATCTACAGGCAGAGACTGAGGCAGGTGTTGGATTGTGACTCCTCAGACGGAGAAACATGGCCATAGGTCTGCAAATCAAGAAGAATATTGGAATAAATATCAACAAAAAACCCCCAACAAGTCTTATTTTTATTATTTTTTCCCCCCAGTGTTAGTCTGATTGTGTATTTTGAGATTGAGGTGTGGTTATGCCTACTTTCCTCTGAGGAAGTCAGGTAGAATTATCTCCAATTACCAAATTTGAGGCAAGCTGCCTAATTTGAACAGCAGAGCTGCTCATAAATACCTGTCCAGATACATTTTACCGTGCTGCCATCACTTATCTGCTGGTGTGTCCCCTCCTTCCATTTGGGGTGCAAAAAGTTCACTGTTAATCCCAACCAGCCAGGGGTTTGTCACTCTGCAGTCACTGAAGATTCTCTCATGACAAATGACAAAAGTGCTCTTTCTGAGGGAATGAGTGTGGGCGCGCGTGTGTTGGCGGTGTTTACTGGTCTCAAAGGTGGTCCCTTGAGCGGTCATGCTCCATGTGCTGGCGCGGCGGCCCTTGGTCACCATGACGGAGAACTCGTAAAGCGTGTTGGGCTTCAGGCCTGTCACTACGTGGCTCAGGCTTGTGCTGTTGGCCATCTGAAGGAGTAAACAAGCAAAGAGAAACACGAGAAAGAAAAAAAAGAACGTAGTTAGAAAGACAGAAAAGATGGAAAATGAGAAACAACCAGAAAAATTTTTTTACAGTTTACAAAAAGACTTCTCGTCTCCCAAAGGTTAAATGAACCTAGAATGTAGAATAACTTTATAAGATAATCCGATTTAGAAAACGGAAGAAAAATGTTCAACATGAGTAGGCAAAGATTTTTTTGGAACCACGTTAGGAGTGGTACAAGCTGGACCTAGCCAAGTATTGCGCGCAAGCCACTTGATTGCCAGCAGACTGTATTCATTGATTGGCCAGTGAATTTACGTCATCTTTACCGTCACCTTTGAGATTTGAGATCATAGAAGTTATCATGATGACGAAAATAGTCAAACCTTGAGGTCCAAATCGCTTATCAGTTGTGGCGGAAGAGCTCATCCAGCATCAACTGGACCGGGGCGATGCACAACAAATAAACGTTTTGGAGAAATTGGACGCCTGTGTGCTCACGGTCCACCAATATTCATGCCCACATATTGGGGAACACACTGCTAACGTGACTAGAATAGAACCAGACATTAACTGGCTAGAGTGAGACTTCACAATGGAGAAGGGACTAAAAGATAATCAGACAAGACATCCACAAACTAGCTTGAATTCCCTGCTTTGACTACCTTAAGGGAACTACAAGCCGGAGCTAGCCAGGTACTGCACGCAAATTTTGAATCTGCAATGATACAGTAGCATTTGGTCAGCTGCAAATCAATAACTCCACGATGAAGCCTTCATGTCCAGACCTTTATATCAGTTGTAGCAAAGACCGCAAACACCATCAACCGCGTGGGGCAACCAGCAACAAACAAATACACCGAGAGATTTGGGAGAAACTGTGTGATCGCGCAAAACGACATAATTGGAGGGTCAATTACAGCTCCACATGTTCGCGTCCACATAGTGAGGAACACACTGTCAATGGAGACACAGTCAATTTTACTAGAACCGAACCAGACAGTAACCGGCTAGAGAGAGACTTCACGATGGAGAAAAGGCTAGAAGCAGTTCGATAATCACACCAAACGCACAAAACTTGGTCTGCCGTCTACCTCCTGAATTGATTTACGTGTACCATTACACACCTACTAAAAACAATACGTCGGAAAAGTCTGAGCAAATAAAAACACTGCAGGTCGCCATTTTCTCACAGCTTACTGCACTCTGGTGATGAGAAAAACAATTTTCTGCATACTGAAGTGCTCTTTAACAGAACCGCAAACAGGCTCTCTAAAAGAATTTCAAACCTGCACAAGAAGTCTAGACAAAACAAATGGGCTCCACAACCACAAAGAAACACTTAACCATAAACACACCTTACGGACATGCTTAAACGCTGACTTATGCAACCATTTTACTTGCTCTCCACTGAGTTGGGTCGTCATGAAAAAATAAAGCATAAGTGGGAGAATCGGGTTAACGAAAGGAGCCGGTTGCCACGGCAGTTCTCCGCCGGGGGGCTGCCAAACAGAGGGCAGTGGGGTAAGCTGGCAAACGCTCCACTCTTTAGCTGCACGCAGCCAGTTTAAGAGCAGTCATTCCCTCAATAATGCACAAGCCTGTCTGGTTAGACTTGATCTAAGAGAGGCATTAAAGTGACAGCGCTTCTGTTGTTTGTGTCTGTAGGAGAGCAGAAAAATACAAGGAGACGCAGGACGACATTTCCAGAACACGGTGCGGCCTTAATATATTTGATTTCATTAACAGGACAGAAACATAATAAGCCTGAGCTGCTCTTTAATTATTGTCACGCTGTGTGAATCAGACCACTTAGAGCATCCACTTGTAACAAAAGATGGAGCTGTTCGCGTTGAACTTGTGCTGATTTACTTTATGGTCTGTTTATCGTGCAGTGTTTAAATGGCACTTTCCCCCTCTGTTTTCCTCAGAATAACAATAAATAAATCACGAAT